>NC_071541.1:18562436-18896684 GCF_026979565.1 Vidua chalybeata | reverse complement strand
GTCATTTATTCATATGTATTGTATGGAACAGCCACACAAGACTCAGGAAAATTCCCTTTGCTTATCTGTTAAAAACAAAGGCTTCATAAATAATTTTATCTCATTAAAAGTATCCCTAGGATTTTTTATTTACCTTGATATCAAAATTTAAATACTACACACATCTTGCCTTAGTTTATTCTTTTTAAACACCAAGGTCACCACAGGGAATCTGGAAAGTAAATTTGGCTTTAAGGAAGGAGTAGATATTGGGATAAAGAGCAACGTGAATGTGTGGTAGTAGTAGATTCTTACAAATGAATATTCTAATGAATTTGGAGCACTGGTATTTTATCTTGGAAAAATTCTGTTGGAGAGGAACAGCAAGATGAAAAATTCGTACAGACAGCAAAAGGACAAGGAAAAAACTCTGAATTATATATATATTATGTATTATATATAATGTATTATATATTATATATTATATATATATATATATTATATATTATATATTATATATTATATATTATCTATTATCTATTATATATTATATATGGTATATGGTATATATAATTTTTTATATATATATATATATATATATATATATATATATATATATATATAAAATTAGTAGATGGCTGAGACAACAACTCTTGAGTAAAACAAGTTCTGCACTCACAGCACACGATGAAACCATATTGCCACTCAGTGGAATTGGATGTATTTATCATATTTTATGATTAAACCTTTTTATCCTACATTTAGAATCACAATGCTGATATGATGCCTTTTCTAATATTAATTTAGGAACCTTTAGTATCCTTTAAGACCTTCTGAATGCTGAAGTGTGTGTATGCATAGAAAACTTTCGTTGGAAATGATCTTCAGTGCAAAAAAAACACTGAAACAAACTAAGAGGTAGTGAAATTATACTGAATCCTCCTCTCTGGAACCATCCTGGTCTCCCTGAGCAAATGTGAGACTTAAGAGACTGTGACTGATCTCATATTGGAGTTTAATCCTCTAAATCTGGGCTGTTTCAGTGGCATCATAATCAGTTTTATTAGTAAGAAATCAGAAGGACTAAAGAAGAAACGAGGTCAAACAGAACAAACGTGAGGTCAGGCACGGAGCTGCGTACACACAGAGCTGGAGCAGCCCCTGAGTTAAATGAATCCCAGCTACTCCTGCATGCCAGGAGGGAGCAGCGTGCCCTGGCAGCAGTGATGGGCAGCCAGGGTGGCAGCAGGAGCCCCACAGCCCTCAGCGTTCCTGGCACAGCTGGAGCTGAGCTGGTGCTCTCAGAGCCCTGCACTGCCCCGCACATCTGGGGCTGCAGGAACGCAGGATTTAACGCTCTGTGCCCTCCGAATTAAACACTTCTACCACTGTAGCTTGAGAAGTGTAAAGAAGGATTTGACCTCAGCCACCTGATGCTTTAGGATTTTGGATTTTATATTTTCCATCTCTTTGCACTCCTGCAGTTCTTTGGTGTGTAACTCCAAACTCCACACTCAGGGGCAGCTGCAGCTTTCCCATTTGGGGCAGACACAACAATTCCTCTCCAGGCCTGGCACTCAAGGACACCTCACTGCCTCAGGCCCCAGGGATGGGAACAAAAGGGACTTGGGGGAGCAAACCTGGGGGAAATGACTTCATTGCCTGGGGCTGGAATTGGAACATTAACCCCAATATGCAAATGGACCAAACTTGTAAAAGTATAAAACCCCTGACCCGTGGTCCATTTTGGGTGTAGGCCCTGGGGGCTTTGTCTGCCCTAAGTGTACCTGAAGGGCCTTCCATAAATAGAACTGCTTTTATTCCCTAAATTCTGTCTGGCCTCTGGTTTTAGGCAGTCCCAAAAGGCATCGCACCAGCTGTTTGCTGGGAATCTGTTTATTCATATTGGTGTGGCAGCCAGGGAGACACAACCTGAGGGGACAGTGAGGGTGGAAAAAAGGACAAAATCTTTGCACTTTTTGCCCAAAGCTGAAGCAGCCTGCAGCTGTCCTTGCCAGCCCGAGAGCACTGAGCTCTCTGAGTGTGCCTGGGCACAGATAAAGCTGTTTAATTAGCAGAAGCAGCCGTGCAGCCAAGCAAGGAGTTTTCACTGCAGACCCAGGGCTGAGGCTGCCCTGCCCTCCCACCCACCGTGTCTGTGAAGTTTTATCACCTCACTGCACATTTTTGGCACTCCACAAGCTAAGCTGGCTCCTCTTTGGAAGCAATGTCATTACTGCAGGTAACATTTTACTTCGTAATTCATGGCTTTGCTTTTTGTCGTCTACAACCTTGCTTTGTCTGCCAATTTACTCTTTTTCTTCTTGACAATTCTTGCACCTGCCTGTAATTACCCTTTGCTGCTGGGTTCAGCCAAGCAGGTCCAAATTCCTTCTCTGGAGGTTCTCTATCCAAACCTAGCTGCCTGCATTTGTTACTCCCTTCTGCAAACACAAGTTTATACTTAAAAACAGATTTTCACTGAAGTCTTATCACATCTTTAAATGCAGATTGCAGTGTACCTTCTTTATAAATGTATAAACCCCCCAAACATCAATTATTTCAGTGGTGTTAAAACAGATTCCTGCAGTTTAAAGCATTCCTAATGGGATATAATGATGTGACATTGGATATGATATTTCTGTGGGTCACTCACATGGTGCTATTAAGAACTGGGTACTAAAACTGCATAACACGAAGTCCCTACTTTTAGAAAATCCTAATTTTAGAAAATTTAGCATCAACCTTTTGGGGAAACATGCTTCCAGCAGAAATTGCTTTTCCAGTGTCCTGCAGTGTTTGCACAATGGCAAACCCCATCCATATCAAACAGGAAGTCCTCTACCCACATTTTTGCAATACGAAGAATAAAATATCTAATGTTATAGTTTTTAATACCCTTTTGTTCCATGCCTTTCCTATTTCAACAGGTTACCATTTGTTACTGGCAAGCCATTATTTAATTCTGAATAGGTTGCAAGTAGAATTTCTTATTTTTATGTGGTTCCATAGTCTACCAAGCAATTTGTTATTCCTTTTATCTCCCACTTCACTCTCATTGCTTTGAAATATACCTCCCTGAAATTCATTATTTCCTTGCCAATTTTTCCATTTCCTTTCTCTGAAGGCAAACTTTCGAAGAAAACGTTGGCAAACTTTTTGCTCTAATGTTACCCATTCAACCAAACATGTTACCATAGAGTTCACTGGGCTTCAGGGGCACTTCTAGTGTCTCTTAAAGACAGGAAAAAAAGAAAAAAAAACCACTTGGATCCTGAGCACAGGGGACTGGGATGGGATGGGATGAGGGTGACACCAGAATCTATCCAAATTTGTGGCCAGCATCTCATTTACACTCAGCTGCCTAAAATAACATTAGAGCCTGCAAGAGCTTGTTTAGATAGAGCAACACACAGAGCATGGAGGAGAAAGTGTTTTCCACTGAGAGATCTGGATCTCATTTTCTATCTTGTCAAAAAGGTAATCTCTCTCACATACTGTGTTTGGCTATTTATAACAACATAGCCAAGCATTACACACTACAGAAATGCAGATAAACAGGAAAAAAAATCAGCAATTTTCTTTCTTAGATCATCTTAAAATACCAGCACAGACATTGTCTGGTGCTGCACCAGCTGGCTGTTGGGAGAGCAGACATGGAACACAGTTTGGGTGAGGTTGCTGTACACACAAATTCAGATTTAACACCTTCCATACTTCACTTAGCTCAGCTGCACGCCCTGCTCCTCCAGCCCTTGCCCAGTGTGGAATTAATATTGGAAAAATGGACAAAGAAGCAGTGTCAAGGCCCATGAGCTGTACTTGACCCCTTGAAACCCCTCCTGCAGTGGCTGAGGAGGCAGAGCTCAGGATGAAACTGCAGAAACCCTCGTGGTTTCCTGCATGAGCCCTCCCAGCCTGCAGAGATGTGCTGTTTGTGCCTGCATCCCTCCTTTAATTGTGTTTTTATTTGGATTGCAGAGGCAGAGAGCCCTTAATGCAGAGCTGGGAGCTGCAGGCCGTGCTGGGAAGCAGGGCTGATCTAATTTCCAATTACCTGCTTGGAAGAAGCACACGCTGGCCTCATGCAAAAGCTGCTTGCCAGCTCCTTTTTGGAGGGCTGGGAACCCACTCCAAAGGCCACAACGCGAGTGAGACTGAAATTGGCTCACTAAGATAATTTTGAAATGTGAAATTTTTGAATGAAGCAAAAATTAGAGAGAAACTACAGTAAAACCTTTGTTACTCTTTCTCAGTTTCAGAGGTTTTAAGGAACCTATTGCCTCCTTGAACTGTGACAGTGTTATACCAAAGACAAGGTTGTTTTCCTTTAATACCAAGAGTTTCTTGTTGCAAAGGGCATTTTAAATGAACAAAGATGATTTAGTATATGCTTTTCCTTCCCATATAAAATATACATATTGGTAAGATTATCTTTTACATATTGATCAGATTATCTTTTTTCTTACACTCCACATTTGGTCATTTGGTCAAAGTCTTGAGAGCAGAGACCCCTTAAAAACCTCCTCCTTCCTCTACAGCACTGCTGGATTTGTCTCCAAACACATCCCACCTTCAGCCCCAGTGCCAAGGAATCCCTTCCATCCCCTCCACCAGCTCCACTTTTGTCCCAAACTGGGTTTCCCTGCCCATTTCCCACCTGGCTGTGGATTTTCTGCTGGTAGCAGAGAGCTGTGCCACGCCAGGAGGCTGCAGGGACGTTGTCCTCCTCCAGGGCCATCCCAAAGGGCTGCAGAGTGCTCTGGCAGGGCAGTCGCCCTCATTCATGCATTATTAAAATCAAGTGATGCCTTCTAAATTTGGGAAACTCGCTCACTGAAGGCTTGCACTGAATGAAATGAAAGCTGCAGCTACTAAATCAACATGCTGCAACTAAATACATGAGAATTCTAGGCCAATTGGAGTTAGGAACTGCTAATTAGTTATGCACAATTGAGCCACCCCTAATGAACAGAAAAACTGCAGTGAAATTGTCATCGTAGTGTGTTCATGCACGTTTTGTAGTTACAAAAAACAACAGCACACATGGTTTTAATTGAAACTGGTTTCCACTTTCCAGTGAACAAAATACAACCCCAAACAAAACTCAAACCCTAAGAAACTCACGTTGCTCGCTTCATGAAATTTTTGTGTCATCAAGCACTGCTTTTCTGCACTGTGTTCATATTAAAAATATTTCTGATGAGCAATGTTGGCCCATAAATGACTGGGTAATTTTAAAGCAGAAAGTTTGCTCTTCATTTAGCATTTGTCCCAGCCATTTGGGGTTTATCTTTGGAGCCTGTCACAAGCTGAGTAACTACTCAGGCAGTAAACATGAAGTGAAATGCGTAATTGTCTGTGAAAAAAAAAAAAATGTACTGATACTTACAACCAGATTTGTGCTTAAAAAAACACAAGGACAAAATTTCCCAGCTTCGTTCTTTTTATAATTTCATTGCTGCTGCCAACAAGTCTTGTATTCAAGGTTTAAAGGACAGGACACACTCGGTGATGATTAGTTTTCAATATTGAAGCAGCTTTCTGAATCTTATACATAAGTTTTTAATAAAGATAACAATCTATACACAGCACCTTGGCCCCTTGCCACTGATGTATGGCCTCTCATCAACTGCTGGTTCAGCGCTGAATATTCAGGACTTTTTTGTGTACAGAACAAAATGGTTATTTCCAGAGGAAATTAAAAATAAACCTATTTTAACCATTTAAAAATAAACATATCTAGCTGGAAATTTTGGACACTTCATGCAGCATTAAAAGAGAAGTTCAAGCAAGCTGCCTAGGTTTAATTTAGCTCTGCCAGTAGTCGCTTGGATGACCTTGAACAGATTATTTGACTCCTTAGTTTCCTCCATTTGTTAAATATCAACAAAGATCCTCAAAGCTGTAAAACAGCCATGGAAATCTGTCACATCCAATCACCATTAAACCTCACAAGTGGCTCTTGAGGCTCTGCCCTCCCCAGCAGCTCTGTGGAGCATCAGACACTTTCCCACTGCAGCTCAAAACCCATCCACCAGATGTGGGGACTCAGCAGAGGCTTCTGCAGGTCAGGATAGTGGAAATGTCTGCTCAATATGCAGCTGCAGATGGAAAGGCCATCACATCCAAGTGCATGAAGAACAGGCCTGGAAATAAAATCAGCTTTTCCAATGCCTTTATGTAAATTTATACAAATTAACAGCGCTGGTGCACTGGAAGGGTTTGCACTCTTCCTTGTGGTGCTGCTCTGGAATGACAGGAAATTTCTCAGGTAACTGGGGGAAATGGTTGCTGGCTATTCGCTTCCACCTGTGGGCTAGAGGGTCATTTATTGTACAAAAGGACCAGGAGAAAGTCTCCCATGAGAACCAGAACCAACCGAGATCCCTTGCCATGGATTTATGAACTACAACCTTTAGCCTGTTTTCAATTTGTCCCTTCTCTTGCCCCCAAGGCTGGTGGAAAATCTTTGATTCAGCTTTTTTTACAGCCCTGCCTTCAGGAGAAGCACAAGCACTCAATGTGGTTGGAAGACTCCAAGGCACCTGTAGGAAAAGAATGAACCTTTACAGCTCTAACACACCCTGGACTGAGAAAGGAGGGGGCTTTGACACAGCTGCATTTACTCTTTCCTTAAGAAGTAAGGAAAATGGTAAAAAATACAAATTAATATAGATAAGCCATTTCTCCCATTTTTTCCCCTGTCCCATGCCGTAAAAGTAAAGTAATTGAAATGGAGAATTTCAAGACTTGCAATAGGACAAACCCTTAGGGCAAGAAACTGAGGAGAGATATCACTAAGATCAAGATTGTAAAATGCCAGCAACAGCTGGGATTTGGTTCTAGGTAGAATATCCCAAGTGATTCCACGAGCAACAACAACAATGTTGGGTTGCTAAATCTTAGACTTGAAGCACGAGTCAACCTTCCCCAGAAATAAAATATATTGCAAACAAAACATCCCTTTATGCCAGGGGTGAGAGGAAGGGTCCCTTTGTGCCAGGGTTTCTGTCTTTGCTGACAGAAAAAGGTTTATGTTTCCTCTGGCCTTTGCTGAAGAGAGGATACTGAACCAGTAAGATTTCAGTGTCATCCAGACCGGAATCCTTGGATTTCTATTGAACCTGCCACCCCCAAGCAATATGCACGTTTTCAATTTAAGGCAAACAAACACAGCGCAGCTCAAAACACCACAAAAGCAGAGGCCAAGCACCTGCTGCTCCCCCAGCAGCTGGGAGGCTTTCTGGAGGCTCTCAGAGACGCTGTGGTGCTGGTTCTGCTCTTATTGACAGGGTTTGCTCAGAGCATCACATGACAGAGCTCTGGCAGCCTCCCCTTGCAGCACAGCCCAGGGAGCTGGGGGTGCCCAGCAGCCGCTGGCACTCACCTGCTGCCCCTCCCAACCTCTCTTTGCCTTGCCCAAATTAAATCCGTGTTGCACTTCAGCCCACGGAGTCAAATACCCCAGCAGATCAATGCATGGAGATCCACGGTTCTTCTGCACGAATTACCAGAATTCACACATATCTGGAGCTGGAAGGGGCTCACAGAGGTCAGATATATCATTTTTCAGAATCAGTTTCAAAATCTGCTACAAAAGAACTGATTCCTGGGAAAGGAAAGAGCCAGTGCAACAGCAAACTGTTTTTTTCTAGAACTACTACGTATCCATGTCACATACTATGAGGAGGAGAAAAAAAAGGCAAAAGCAAGCAGGCATGAGTAACCTTGTGTAGATCTGTGAGGCTCCTACCTGGAGTGCTCCAGGGGAACTCCTCGTGCTGGGCTTTCAAAGCTTTGCCCCTACCAACAGATTGTGCTAATTTGGGGTGCATTTATCAAGTATGTAAACCACGTATGTAAAACCACGTTCAAAATACTCAGACTGGCTCCAGTGAGCACAGAAAAATGACCCAGAAAGAAACCTTATGGACAAAATACAGTTATTGAATGTATCAGGCAGAGAGCTGTGCACTCCAGAGTATGAGATAAATGGATGTTTCTGCAAGGCAGGGAGCAGTGTCCATGGATGCATCTCCATGACGTAGCTACAGAGGCTGCCTCAGTCTGCTTGATACAACCACCTTGTTTTTTCAAAAAGAAAAAAAAAAAAAAAAAAAAAAAAAGAAAATCACCCCCCCCCAAACCAACCACAAAACCAGGCAGAAGAAAAAGCTTGGAAAATGTAACAGGTAATGTTATCTTAACAGAAATAACGTATCTGCTATAGTTAAAGGCTTCAATTTTCGTTCCAAGTCTTTTATTAAAGTACCATTTTTAAAGCAAATTGGATCAGATCACAGCTCTGCACGAGCCCATCCAGAGAGCGAGGCTATAAATTCGAGACGCTGAGAATAAAACCCTAAACCCACAATCCATTACCGGATGATCTCAGCGTCACAAAAACAGACTTGTTTTACTCTGCATTATTTTAAGGCGCTGCTAAGACCTTCTGCACTGTAATTAGCACCAGCGAACGAGACTATTGTCAGCTCGATGTGCAAACACACAAGTTAGCGAGAGATTGATAGGAAGATGTCCTTCCTCTAGAGCACAGCATCCAGCAGTGACAAACAGGTCTGCAAGAGCCATAACCTCTCCTGCTGGTACCAGCCAGGCACGCCGATGGCCAAGTCCCACGCTTGGAAAATCCCACGGTTTTCATGCTACCAGCGGGAGCCAAACACGCAGCCCAAATAAAACCGGCCGAGTTAATGAAGCCCGCGGCAGGAATTCCCGGAGCTAGGGCAGAGCCAGGGCTGGTGCCCGGCATCCCGAAGGACCTTCACCCGAATGCCACAGGAGCAGCGGGAGCTGCGTGAAAACAAGCCGGCTCGTAAACACGGATTAACACACGCAACGCCACAACCACACGCAGCTCCGCACAGAAATCCGTGCCCAGGGCACCTAAATCCAGCCTGCCCCTACGCACGAGTTCTGTATTTCGCCAGAGAACACAGGATATGCTTGGTCAGGGCGCTATATATGTTTTATTTAGTGTTGTGATGGGAAGCAGATTTCACGGCTAGTCAGGCGCTCCAGGGCTCGCTGGGGCTGGTTTTTGGGGTTTTTTTGCTCCATCTTCCAGTCCGTGAGGCTGCGCTCCAGCCCCTCAGCGGGGCCGGCTGCGGGGGCTCTGCCCCAGGTGAGCCGCACCTGCCGGGGAGGGACCGCGGGGAGGACGGGGGAAGGACGGGGGGCACGGAGGATGATGATGATGATGATGATGATGATGATGATGATGATGATGATGATGATGATGATGATGATGATGATGATGCAGGGGCATGCGGGGGGCACCTACCAGTCCGTGTGCGGCTCGTCGATGACCAGGAGCAGCTTGAACTTTCTGCCGACAGCCGCGGAGACGGCGGCGGACGCGTCCACCAGCCCCGCCGAGGCCGCCGTCTGCTTCACGGCGTTGGAGAGCGAGCTGAAGAAGCTGCTGCCCGCGGACTGCTGCGGCGGCGGCGGCTGCTGCTGCTGGGGGGGCGCGGGCTGCGGCGGCTGCCGGCGCTCCGCGGCCGGCGAGCCCGAGGCGGGGGCCGAGGAGCCCGCGGAAGGCGGCGGCGGCGGAGGCTGCTGCGGCTCCGGCCGCTGCAGGTCGGTCATGTAGCCATTGGGCAGGTTGGCGATGAAGCTGCTGTCCGAAAGCCTGCGCCGCAGAAAGTTCATCATCTGGCCGGGCGGGAGGCTGCGGCGGGGCCGGGAGCGGGTTTGCGATGCGCCGGCGGCAGCGCTCCGCGCTCTGTGCGCCGCGCTCCGCGCTCCGTGCGCCGCGCTCCGCGCTCTGCGCGCCCGCCGCCGCTCTGCGCCCGCCGCGCTGCCCCCGCCCGCCGGCAGGGGGCGGCCGCGGGGCGGGCGGGGCGCGGGGACGGGCACGGGGACAGGGATGGGATGGGATGGGATGGGATGGGATGGGATGGGATGGGATGGGATGGGATGGGATGGGATGGGATGGGATGGGATGGGATGGGATGGGATGGGATGGGATGGGATGGGATGGGATGGGATGGGATGGGATGGGATGGGATGGGATGGGATGGAAATGGGATGGGATGGGATGGAAATGGGATGGGATGGGATGGGATGGGATGGGATGGGATGGGGATGGGGATGGGGATGGGGATGGAGATGCAGATGGGGACAGGGACAGCAATAGGGACAGTGATGGGAACAGGCCACAGCCAGCACAGGGATGGAGCTGGGTGTCCAGCCGGCACAACAAGGGCCACGTTTTCCCCCTGTGACAGCAGCCCCGCCGTGCTCAGCGCTGCGGCGGTGGGTGAGGATGGAGAGGGGAGCTCTGGCTCAGGGCACTGCCCCGGAGGGCATTCCCTGGACAGCTCCGGCTCCAGCCCGAGCATCCCCGGCCAGCTCCATGATCAGCCCGAGCATCCTGGGACAGCTCCAGCCGAGCATCCCGGACAGCTCCAGCCCAAACATCCCGGACAGCTCCAGCCCAAACATCCCGGACAGCTCCAGCCGGGCATCCCGGACAGCTCCAGCCGGGCATCCCAGACAGCTCCAGCCCAAACATCCCGGACAGCTCCAGCCCAAACATCCCGGACAGCTCCAGCCGGGCATCCCAGACAGCTCCAGCCCAAACATCCCGGACAGCTCCAGCCCAAACATCCCGGCCAGCTCCAGCCCAAACATCCCGGACAGCTCCAGCCCAAACATCCCGGACAGCTCCAGCCCAAACATCCCGGACAGCTCCAGCCGGGCATCCCGGACAGCTCCAGCCCAAACATCCCGGACAGCTCCAGCCCAAACATCCCGGACAGCTCCAGCCCAAACATCCCGGACAGCTCCAGGCCGAGCAGCCCCTCGGGCACTGCAGCGAGCCGGGGAGTGACAGCAGCACTGTCCCGAAGCGGTGGCTGCGAGCAGGAACAGGCAGAGCCGCACTTGCAGCCCCCCAAATATTATCAAAACCTCTGTTATCACAGACCCCACGCTGGTTTATGTCAGAAACCGTTTGAGGAAGGGGGGGGGGGTGCTGTGTTTCTTCAAGCAATTTTACCTTGTCACAAGAATTGGGGTGCTTTTCGCACCAGGCTTTCTTTAAGAGTAATTTGAATCCTCTTTCCCCTGAGTTTTGGGATAATCACTGTGTGTAACACAAAACACAGCTCAGCCCTTATCCTTTTATCCAAGATACACACACTCACAACTCATTTGGCTGCTGATCTTTACAGGCCACACTGAGTGGAACAGGTGCTCTAATAATAAACACAGTAATTCCATGCAACAACTTCTTTTAAAGTTAGTTTTAATAAAATCCCGGGTACTAACACTTGCACTTTTTGAATTTTACACGTTGGAAGGTAGAACTGTGCAGGATTCTTTAATGAAGGGCTGAATTTAGAAATATTTACTATGAATAACAAAATATTTACTATAGAATAGTATATAGTATATAGCAAATATTTAATATTTACTATAGAACAACAAAACCAAATAAAACACCAGGGCTAAGAGGTGATGGTTGTAATTGAAACACCACAGACACACATAAATTACGTATACAAATAAATTTTATTTTAATATTTGTTAAATTCCTGTTCCAGACTGAGGGGTGATTATATAAAAACACCCTCTCTTTGGACATACTGCTTCCTGTGCAGACTCAGGACCTGCTTATTGTCCTGAGAGCATTTCTGGGTGATTTGGCTCGCTCAGAGCCAAATTCCCCGTGGCAGGATGAGAGTTCCATTCTCCTGGGCACGTTAACAGATTTGCCAGGTTCCTTCTGCAGGGCTGAAAGGCACCTGCAGTGCCAGCTGAGCTCTTTGTGTGGCCACCAGATGCCCGTGGCAACCAGAAATGATGGGAGCAGTCTGAGTGTTGGGTCCCACTGCTATAAAAAAATCCATAAGATTAAACAGAGTGGTTATCCTGCTTTGATGGCAGTGACACAAGATCTGGCCCTGTTTATGTATTTCTGTGGAAAACTTGCTTTCTTATTGATGAAATCTGATTTCTGTCCAGGGTATTTCCTTGTACAGTCTCAACATTTGCTTGCAGGTTTGAAGGACTGATTCTGGTTGGAGCCATGGCTGTCAGACTCTCCAGAACAGCTGCCCATGGTGGTTTCTCTCACTCTTGGATGTAGCAGGAGCCCTATTCACCCGCCCTGTGCACTCTGAAGATGTCATGGCTATATAAAATAAATAATATTTCCCACTATACACACTTTATTCACTTTGAATCTACTGGCCCTTCCCTGTGAGCAACTTCTCAGGGGATTTTTGTGGAGTTTGCTTGCTGGCTGATTTTTAATTCCCTCTTTATGTTGTCACCACTGTGCTGACAAGACTCTTTTAAAATATCCATCATTCTCAAATGCCAGAGTCAGAGGGGTTTTAAAACACCCTGTAGAGTATTGTAGCAACCTTAAATCCAAATCTGCACCAGGGCAGCTGGCAACTGAACTTGGTGGAAGTGTCAAAAACTTGGTTTTTAATGCAGAACCACCAAAACGCAGAGCTCTCTGTGAAGCACTGTTGTTACTGGGAGGGAAAACTTTGTTGAAAGAGCACCAGTAGATGTTACAGGGAGCTTGATGAATTTAATAGCACATAAACCTGTGCCTGAAAAAGAACAAATGGCATTTTTT
Source organism: Vidua chalybeata (assembly GCF_026979565.1). Lineage (NCBI taxonomy): Eukaryota > Metazoa > Chordata > Aves > Passeriformes > Viduidae > Vidua > Vidua chalybeata. The sequence continues at coordinate 18,884,080 of NC_071541.1, read as the reverse complement.
GGGTCCAAACTACTGTTTGTGATGCTTGAACCCTTCACAGCACATTGGTGAGGTAATTCAACACGATTGTGTCTAGTAGGAAGTGAGAATACTGAATTGCTGGCATGTCAAATGACAGGGAGGCTCAATATCAAAGGAAAGGACACAACAGCAATCTGAAATCCAGTTTTGTTTCCTACCACTGACCTCAGAATGCTGAAAGAAATCAAATTATTTGCGATTAATTGTGTTGACAAACTGAGAGGAGAAGAAGAGAAGGACAGGATGAAGCATCCTAAGGTGCACTCCTTCAGTGAGTTTCATTAGACACTTCAGTGAATTCTCCTGCTGTTACAATGGCCCTGAAGCAAAACCATGTCAGCTTTCTGTTTCTGCTCTCCCTGGCTCTTGCTCGGCCACGGTGGCAGGGGTGCAGCTGAACCCTCTGAAGGTGTGACAGAAGCAGGCTCAGAGTGAGGCACTGCCTCCCTCACTGCTCCAAAAGGACACAAAGCAGCCCCAACCTCCCTCCCCAGCCCAGGCTCTCACTCTTTGATTGATGAACATCATCAGGGAACACAATTAACCAGAATTAGGCTTTTGTCAGGTGGTCATTTCCTGAATGATGGTCGGGTTCCTGGAGGAGCAGCAACAAAACTTGTGCAGCATTAGACATCCCCTGTGCTCAGCAGTCCATTAAATCTCATCTGGAAACCCCAGGACAGTTTATTTCATAAATCATCATTCATTAGTGACCAGACTGTTACCCCTGCATCTTTGAACAGGGATGAATTCCTGCTGCAGGAGAGGGGTTTGTACTCTCAGGAATAATTCCTGCTGAGGTGGGAGATGGAGCACAAAACAAATTCTGTGTGTGACATGAGAACAACCTGCAACAGAAATGGGCAGGTGACAGCCCACGTGAGTGACAGGTCAGATAAATCATTACAGGTAAATAAAATACAAACAAATAAAAAATTACAGGTAAATAAAATGCTCTCTCTTCCAAAACCTGAAGTTATGATAGCAGCAAGTTATCTTCCCATTTCCTACTGAGAAATTATTGGATTTTTTGGTCAGTATTTTCTGTAATTTAATCATCATTAACATTTTTTTTAAATTCCATTTTATTTTTTAAATACTTTGATACAAATACGAAGGAACTTCAGGCAATTTTTAGCATGTATTTAAAGCTCAGATACTGCTGATACTATTCTGTACTACTCACATACTATTCTGTGAAGGCTGAAGGCGATCTTGCAAGTATTTCAGAACCCAAGCCACAGAAGTCTGAATGATTAATTTTAAATACAATTTCTTTTAAAATATTACAACCGTTGCACATATGGACTGACAAACTGGATAGATAAAGAAGAGGTGTGTGTCACTCATAAATTTATGTGACAGTAAACATATATTAAAATATATATAAATGTGTTTACTGGCATTGTGTATCTGGAGGAATGCAGCAATAAATCTGCTCTGCGCACATCACCTGCTGCATTTCTTGGTTTTGCACTCTTTTGGGTTTGAGACCACAGCTCTGATTTTCCTCTCAGAAACAGCTGATTTATTTCTTTTCCTCTCACCGAGCTGTCCTTCCCCCATGCTCTGCATTCCAGAAAAATGAGCCAGTGATCTGGTGGAGAAACCCCAGCCAGTGAGGCACACTGAGCATTTTGCAGAGCAGTAAATACACTTCTTTTTGAACCAACTGTTTGCAAACTGCAGGTACCATGGAGGGAGAATCCCCCCAACAAAACTTGGCCATTTCTCAGCCTGGAGGAGAGGCAGCATCATGAAAAGCAACAAAGAGCAGATGTTCTGAGGCACAAAAATAAACTGCACATGAATGCAACCCTGGGACGTGACGAAGGCAGCAGAGTAAACAGATTTCTGACAAGCAGGAAAAGATCCATTCCTCATAGGCTCTAGTTAATGGATTGCTGTTGTTGTATTTAGGGCTTCACTTGGATATCTGAAGAATAAAAATAACAAGGAATACTATGAAAATGCTGTAGAAAAGGGATGGGAGACAAAAAAGAACAGAGCTGGGCTCGAGATACACCAGCTGCACTTGTGTGCTTACACAGCCTGGGATTCTTGGCCTGTCAGAGCTGAAGATTTTCCTAATCTGAGAAAACCCCACAACAAAATAACATTTTCATCCTCCAAGTAGGAGGTTAAACAGTCTATAAGCATCCCCTGATGATGAAGAAGTCTGCCAGGCAAATCACAGATATTCAATTTAATCAGCACAAAAGTGGTATGGTTTGGGTTTTTAACATTTTTCTTTTGCAAATGTTTTATTTACGTTATGAAATTTAGAGTGAAAGTGTCCAACCATTCTGAATCATATTCTAACTGATTGGATGGATAAATGTGAGATCAACTGCAGCACAGTTCTGTACTGCAAAATAAACCCAGCACTGGCTGCTCATAAAAAAGAATAAAGCACTGTAAACCACTATTCCAGCTGAAAGGCAGCAAACAAATATGACATTTAAATCCAGTGTGGTCATCACATTAAAACTGTAATTTTCTTTTAGAATGGCTAATCAAATGATTAAGATGAATGCACATTTACCTGATTAATTGCCTGGTTTAGGTACCACAAGTTAATTTTGAACACCACGTTTGTGCAAACCTGATAAGTGTAAGATGCAAAATGAGCAGAGGATTGAAGGGATGAAAGCACAGGGCTGAGCAATAACATTTTTAAAGTTCAGCATTGTGTAATTCGCATTATTTTAATGGGCAGCAAGGCAAAATGGGCAAGGGTTTGCCTTGTTGCCCATGAAAATCACGTGAATTGGACAAGCTGTTTTTCAGTGAGTAGCCAAAAAAAGTTCTCTTCTCTTTCTGCAAATACCCAGAGCTTGCACAGATTCTCCTTCACATAGACTTAAAGCTTGGATGTCCTCACAGGTACCCAGAGTAAGGCCATGAGAGAAGGGACACCCCTTGCCTTGGAGCTGCCGACTTTGGGCTAAATCCTTGATTTAATCTGTGCAAGGGAGTGCACATTAAACGGCAATTAGCGGGTGATTTCCATCTTGTGTTTAACCAGAATAACTCCAGCACTAGCTGAGGGAATTTAGCACTGTCCAAACTCCTCTGTGGTAAATCCTGGATGCAGTGAAGCCCTCTGCCACCACTTGTGCCTGGAACACTCCAGTGGCTGCACCACCGTCACTCTGTGACCATCTGAGCAGTGCAGCTGCTTCCCCTGCCCCCTACTCAGAGAACAAATAATTCCAGAGGGTCCTCATTTCACCAGACAATTGAGAGAGCTCCAGCCCAGCCCTGCTGGACTAATCACAGCCTAAGCAATCCTGCAGCACAGCCTTAAGCACATGTTCCATTCTACTCTGGGGTGTAGAACCCAACCAATAATCAGCTGGACATGAAATACGTGGCTGAGTGCTCCCTAAAAGCTGATCTTCACGATGTTCCCAGTTAAAAATATCTGGAACCAGCCACAGAAAACATGGACACCAAGATCCCCAGGGTATTTGGGTGTTGTCATGAAGACTGGTGCATCACAGTGACATGTTTATGTGAGGCTGGGAGCTGAAATCATACAGCAGTTGTTGCTAATGTGCTGTAATTACTCTTAAAACTGTCACATCAGTTTTAAAATGTTATCTGTCTCATTAAGTGCAGCACTCAGAGACCATGAATGAAAGAAAATGGAAAGAAATCTCTTTTCCAGTATGCTCTTGGAGATCAATAGGCCTAAAAGATGCAGGTGCAGGACAGAACAGCAGGTTTGGGGCCTTAGGAAGACTCAGATCTCTCAGAAAATCAGGAAGATTTCAAAGTTTTGATGTGTTGTGGTTATTTTGTCATATGCTCAAATTACTCTAGGGGTGATTGTGCTTTAAGCACTTGATTCCTCTGAGCCATTTTAGAGTCTGGGGTTTAATCCCGTTTCTTTTACAGATCCAAAAGAGAACAGGAGGTACTCTCAGGCATCTGGCACTCAGAAATGCTACAAATGGTGCAATATTCACCTCTCTCATCCTTTACAAAAGTGCTATTCCCATTACTTCCAGTGTGAAATCAAATAAAACCACTGTATAAAGTACATTAACTAAGTTACGTTGTTCCTGCTTACAGGGATTAATAGTAAAGCATTTTTAAATAATAAAATAGGTTTTGGATCTCTCCAAACCTTATCTGTGTGGGATTTCCCCAATCAGTCACTGCCCTTTGCTGGGCTGTAGTTCCTTCTCAGCTGTTCCCTTTCACACCTTCAGATCTGAGAACAGAGCAATTTGCAGTGGTCTGGGATGAAAAACCCTTAATTTTTACCTGTCCCTTCACAGAGTAACAGTTACAGCTTCTGAGTGAAAATTAAACCAAGCATGGAGGAAAAATGTGACATGTCACAGGATGGGAAATTAGAGCTAAGATAAGAACACTTCAAGAAGATTTTATCTTAAAACCAGGTCTTAGCACTCATGCAAAATGCATTTATTTGATTTCACTGGTATTTTCTCTGTTCTAGAACCATGGGCACAGCTCCGAAGGTGAGCTCCTCTCTCTACCACCTGCTAGGACTCGTTTCCCTGTCCCAGAAAATAGGCCAATAAAGAATTTTGGCAGCTGGCAGGAGCTTTTCCAGGAGAACACTGGGATAAGAGAGGTGCCTCCTCCAAAAGCACCCAACAGGTACTGGATGTGTAAACACAGGGGGTTCTTCCACAGCAGGAACCCTAAATGATAATCAGCTGTGAGAGAACAGCACAAAAGGAAAGCTTTGAGGGAGATTTTTTTTATTTCAATGCCCAATTTTTTTATTTCCAGGATAAAGCTACTTGTCCAATATGCACATGTCTTAGGGTGCAAGCAAGATGTGGCTGGGGGTGTGTTCTATCCCCATCTGTCAGAGCTGGGGCAGTTCTCTGCTGTTCACGGGGCAGGTTTCTTTATCTCTGCCACAGCCAATCCTCCCTCCAGAAGATATCTCCTGTTAATGGGCTATTAATTATTAATTATCTTCTGTTCATGGCCACTGAGTGTCCCTGCATGGCTGAGAAAATTCCATCATCCCATGGGGAGAGGCTGTGCCCAGGGGAGGAGCCAAGCATTCCTACCTGGATCCAATCTGACTTTGGAACAGCACAGCAGCCTTTGCCCACTGCATTCCCAGAGGAGCAGCTTTCTGCCCCACTGCATTCCCAGAGGAGCAGCTTTCTGCCCCACTGCATTCCCAGAGGAGCAGCTTTCTGCCCCACTGCATTCCCAGAGGAGCAGCTTTCTGCCCCACTGCATTCCCAGAGGAGCAGCTTTCTGCCCCACTGCATTCCCAGAGGAGCAGCTTTCTGCCCCACTGCATTCCCAGAGGGAGCCCAGGCCCATCTCCAGCAGCCCTGGAGCTCCAGAGGAAAACTCCAGCCTTATCCAGGATCCTGCTCCAGCAGAAGCAGAGCTGGCACTGCAGGAGGGCTGAGCCCCCATGGAATGGCACTGCTGCCACCACCCTGACCCACAGGTGCCAGGGCCTGCTCTGACTCTGGCAGGGTTGGTTTGTATTTCTGCATTTTATTTTAATTTTCCTAATAAAGAACTGTTATTCCTATTCCCATATATTTTTGCCTGAGAGCCCCTTAATTTCAAAATTATAATAATTTGGGAGTTTACATTTTCCATTTCAGGGGAGGCTCCTGCCTTCCTTAGCAGACACCTGTCTGTTCAAACCGAGGCAGCACAGCAATTTTAGCTTTCTGCCACGGGCTCAGGGTGCTTTCCAGATGATGTTTCTTCCCATACCCAAATCCATGGATAAATATTAATACTAAATATAAAGCAATGAGACTGACAGGAAAAGTCAGGGGCTTACACTTTGCAAGAAATCTTGATTTGTCACAGAATTTGGCAAAGTACTTGAAAGTGATTAGCTAACTTTGCATGTCATTAGTATGGATTTCCATGTGAGTCTGTATATTTTTACAGAATATCCTGTGTTTTGGTTCCATATACAGGCAAAATATTCAAATTCAGGCAGAAAAGTCAATAATTCAGCTTAGCTGAGTCATTCTGTTGGAGCAACAGCCCCATCTGAGTGGGGGGAAAAGGGATCCGTGAGCCTCACCCAGGAGCTGAGGGCAGCACCAGCAAGGAAAAGGACTAAGAACAGCTTCCAAAAATCTGGCATTGTGAGCACCAAGGTCATTCAGGAACATCTTTATAAACGTTCAGAACGTGTGCGTGAAACAGAGCTGATGAAGTGATGCAGAGCAGGAAAGGTTAAGTTATAAAAATAGAGCAGTTTGCTGCACACTGTCAGAGGTTCAGTCAGTGCTGGGTTTGTGCAGTGAGTTAACCCTTAAATCTCCGTTGTCTGTCTCCAGAATCCTTTACTGGATTGTCTCTCAGCCCTCAGTTCATTAATGAGGCAGCAGAGCCTCATTTTTTCCTCCAGTAATGAGTCTGAAGGCTCACAAATAGCTCTGATTATGGCCCTTGGGGATAAAAGAAAAAACAGAAAAGAGAAAATAGGATGATGAATTTGGTCATTTGAGTCACCTGGCTTGAGTGGCGAAAGCTTCCCAGATTTGATAGATTTTTAAAAATCATATTATTATATTGTAGAGAATTCATTCACGAGGACAGTGACCAATATCTGTGTTTTTAACAGCTGCTTCTCGTGGTTCCTTCCCATTTTGTGAGAGCTGGCCTCTCTGGCAGTGCATTGTTATTTACATTTTAGGTTGTTGCATCACTGTAGTGCTGTGTGGGCAATGGATTTGTAGAGAGTTTTCAGGGCCTGACAGAAGGCTCACACAGTGTGCATCTGTGTGCAAACTCTGAGATAAGAAACGCTGGCTTAGAAATGCTGTAGGATAAGACAGATATTGCTGAGAGAGAAATAGAGTTTAAAAAGTTTCAAAGGATAGCCTAGATACTTTGGAGAAATAGAATTATGAAAGATACATTGTAGTAAGACTCACAAAGAGTAGTTTTAGATGATTAAGTTATTTACAACATAGTGTAGCAAAAAGCTGATAGGCCAAGAAATGCTTATAGTGTTTTGTAATTAAGAAATAGCTTCTGAGTGTGATAGAGTGAATTATAACATCTGTATTGTCTCACTCTTCTCATGAGACTGAAAATGGAATAAAAGGTTTTAAAAGTCTTCTCAGTTACTCTATTTCCAGGTTAAGAAAAGGGTATTGTGTGACAGTGCTGCATCATTCTGAGCACTGAAATGAGCTCATGTGGCAGCTGTGCCACGTCTGGAGCACTTGGAATGTTTGAAACACACAAAACCTGCAAAAAAAAAACCAGCATCAGAGGGATGGCAAATTTACCAAGGAGCCCCAGGAGCAGTGCTCAGAGTTGTGTGATGTGGAACCACCCAGCCCTGGGAAAAACAAACAGCTGGGAGGAACAGACCTTTGTCAGCTGGTTTTGTGCTTCTGCTCTGCTCCCCGAGGCCACCAAAAGCTGCATTTTGCTGAATTCCCCGATCATTTCCAGGGCTACACATCAAACTCTGATAAAAACAACACCAATCTCGACCCCTCTCTCAGGGTGAAGAGGATGAAGCTGTGCAGGGATTTTGGGAAGGAAGTTGCCAGGCAGATGTGTGTGTGAAAATTCCCTGGTTTCATTCTTTTATTTGCTGTGTGCTCTGCTGGCAGACAGACAGACAGACAGACAGACAGACACAAAGGGCAACACCAGGATGGGGCAGCACCACCCTGGCTGCTGCTGCACCTGCAGTTTCTAATTGGACTTGAATCACAGCTTTGCAAAGACTTTTTTGGGGTTTTTTTTTTTGGGGGGGGAAGGAGGGATGACAATGGGACAGAAAAGCAATATTAATAATTTAATATTTCATGTTAATAGTAATTAATATTAATTTTAATTAATTTTATTAACTTTAATTTTATTTTTAACTTAAATTTAATTTTAGTTTTAAAATTTATTTTAGTATTTAATTTTAATATTAATCTTTGCAAAGGAAATGCAGTGGAGCAGAGTCAGCATTGCCCACTGTCACTGCTCCCCTGTGCATCATTTGATTTTATATCCCATTTCAAATGTGGATATTACTTCTTACTATTTCTTGCAGCACAACCCAGTACCCCTGGGGGGAAAAAAAGGAAGTAAAGACTTAAAAAATAGCACTACCTTACTGTGTAAAGTCACATTTTGTCATTTGACAAATCTTTATGGAGTCAAGTAACAAATTTTTATCGATATTTTTGAATTCCATGAGAAGGAAAGTTTTGTTGAAAAGAACTAGACAAGGTTTCTTGGGTGACAGGATGGATCCAACACTTTGAGAGGCACCTGCCCTACAGTGCAGCCTAAATGAAAAATCAGTGTCCTGTAGCTACAGAAGCAACACAGTGTGGGGTATGAACAGATTAAAGCCTGCAAGTTGGGCATTCAATCAGTAATTGCCATATAAAACACTAAAATGTTCCTAAACATTTTTTATGTCAGATGAGTGATTTTCATATTTGGGACAAATTAGAGTTTGAGGCATCCATTGAGTGCCATAAATCTGCTGGGGGCAGCTCAGGGCTGTTTGAGGCAGGAGCGTTACCTGGGAGACAGAACACAGGTGCACCTTCCCTGTGTCCTGGCTTTTGCTGCATCCCAGAAAATCCTGCCAGGTGGGGAGGCCAGGGAGAGCCCTGCAGGACAGGCACACAGCCAAAAAATCCAAATAACTGGGCTGGAGTTTTCAGAAAATCCAAATCAACTGATTATAAAGAGATTAATATAATATAACACATAATATAACACAACACAACATAACATAATATGATATAATTATATGATATAATGACATGATAGAATGATAATATAATATTATATGATTAATATAATATAATATAATATAATATAATATAATATGCCTCATTTCAATAGATGTTGCTCAGGCCAGCTGTTATGGTTTGATGCTGGAGCTGAAATCCCCTTATAAAGCCAGAGAGAAAAGCCTCTGTTTCCCTATAACACATAAAATCAAGGGGAGATGAAGAGTTCAAACTGATATCAAGCAAAGGCTTGATATCAATGCCAAAGTAAGCAGAAGTTAAAGCAGCTGTGATCCCATGAGAAGTTTGAACAGAGAAGGAGAGAAGAGCGGTCCTGTGCCCCCAAGAAGAGAAGAACTCTGTTCCCAGGGATAAATATGATTTTAGAGACAGATAATGAGAACTTTGCCTTTGAAGAGCTCATCTTTAAAACAGCACCCCATAAGCTGGCATGGCCCATAAACACAGCTGTGGGAAGAGCTGGTGGAAAATGGGAGGGACTTCACAATTACAGATTTCTCTGGGCAGCTGCTGTTCCTAACAAAACTGAGAGCCACAAAAAAAGCTTTTTTTTCATGTAGAAAAGTCTCCATAACGTTAACAAGAGGGACTGCTCTCCCTAAGTGAACTGAAGAAAGACTGTTCTGTGTGTGGTAAAATGACTAAAATTTTGTTTCTTTATATTTTCAATAAGAAAGAAAAGATTGTGGGGAGAGAAGAAGTGTTCTGAAGGTCTTATTCTTATTCCTCTTTCTTTTAGTTACTGTTAATAAAATTTTCTTGATACCCTTTTAAAGTTTTGAGCCTACTTTACCTTTCTCCTAATGCTACCTCACAGCAGGAGGTGCATTAGTAATTAACCAACACTCCCACCCCCCACACTCATTAGTACATTAGCTGAGAGATCTCAAAATTAGCCAAATCTCAAATTAGCGAATCAAAACCATGACACAAAATCAATATTTCTACCCATTTTCAATCTGAAACCACCACATCAACCATGATCCGTTCCCTGTTAGTGATTTTGGGGATCCTGAGGACGAGATCCATACCATGAGGGTAAGATATATATGGATATTTTTTTTTTTCCAGGTTGATGCAGTATATTGGGCTGAGCTTTCTACAGCTGTTCAATGTAACATTAAATTAATGCCTGGATTTTCAGGCATCTATTTTTTGTAGAAAGCTCAAGATTGCAGCTCTGTTTTGCTGAGCAGCTGATGTGTCAGAGCCAAAATAGATGAAATTTCCAGCAGATCCACAGAAACATCAGCAGACCATCATTTGTAATGTGATATTAATTGTGTTACCTTGTAAACCATTTAAAGCCTGGGTCAGAAATTGAAATTCTCACCAAGCAGGTGGCTCAGTCCCTGTGCTGCTGCCTGGTTTGCTCACACCACTGTTATGAAAATGGCTTTTTTGGGGGGTTTTGTTTTCTCAAACATGGGAGCAGGAGGATGACACTGAATTTTTGGTTCACATTCTCACATTTCAGGAACAGAAAAACAAACATCAGTCCTTTCATTACAATTCACAAATGAGGGAGGGAATTAATTAGCAGTCAATGGAACACATAGCTCCAGTTGTGGGTTATTCCTCATGGATTTGTTTTCCAGACTGCCTTCTCCAGGTGCCACTCACTTACAGCCATCCTCATTAGTCTGATCACTTTTGTATTCAAAAAAAAAAAAAAGGATATTTAAATGAACACATTCCCAAGTACATCAAGGTAATTAAAAATAATTATTGTAAGTGATTTTACAATTCTGCAAAGTCCCCAAGGGGCCCTCAGTAGCTGGTTTCCCCAGGACACCTGTTCACACAAGGGGCTGAGGGAAAAACAAATCCACAAACACAGAAATAAGAAGCTTTTCATGCTGAAGCTTGCTGGCTGTTAATGGAAAAGTGATTTGCTTAAAACTACCTTTACTTTTGGTGAATTTACAATAAAAACTGCATCCAAACTGCACATTGAAAGACAAAAATAATCCTGCAAATGAGAGAATTAATGACAGATTGGATAAAAGCCAGCAGAGTCTGTGCTTTAAGTCTATTCTACTATTGCAGTTTCTAGTTTATTGTTATTCTACATTATATATTATATATACATTATATTATATATTATGTATGTAATAGTGTATGTTATATATTCTGTATCATATATATTATTATACATTTTATGTTATATATTATTGTATATTCTAGTCTATTGTTATTCTCTACAGACATTCAACAGTATGAGCAGAGGAATGGAGAAGACTTAAATGATAAAGTATAAAATGATCAGATTTTTAAAATTATAAGACTAATTAACTGTATTTTTAAAATTACAGCAGCTAAACCAAGTGAAATAGCAGAAAAACTTTGGTCATTGGAGACAGAATGGCTCCTGCCTCAGTTTCACTCTACTTTCACTGTTGTTTCATGCCTAAAACAGAAGAAAAACTTATAGGAAACTTCTATTTAAGTCATCATTTTACATTGCTTAAAGTTAATTTATTAAATTAAATGGTTGTGGGGAGGCAATACATAGAAAAAAACCCAATTCAGCTTTATAACACATCCCTTTCTGCCCTTCATTCACAGGCCAGGCTATTTAAAAAATAAGGGGAAAAAAAAGCAGAATATTTTGTTAGGAGTTCTGCCTCATTTTTTCCCGTCCATTTGATTGTCACTGGTATGTTAAATAAGCTAATTTACTGGATTTAAACTGAATCTTCACAGGCTGCTCCAGACACAGAGCACAACTTCGGGAAGAAACCCACCAAAACCTGCTCCAATGTTCTTTACTAATAAGAAAGCAGGAGTGGCTCCTGTGACAATGGTTCCAAAGCAGAATTTAAGGGATAATTAAATAAAACCTTGGTAGAAACACGCAGATTCAGAGAACATTTCTGGGCCAGTCACGGGCGTTTAGTGGCAGGAAAAAAGCAAAATAAAGCCTCAGTGATGCAGCAGAACCTTCCTGAACACCCTGACAGCCAACCCTGCAAAATGCAGCCCATCCTGGGAGGTGGATTTAATCTAAGACATTGCTGGATATATTTTATATATAGTGAGGAATATATCTGAAAGGTGAACATTTCTGAGGTGCTGTAGAAATCTGTGGGACCAATGGAGCTGTGTGAACTCACCAGAGACCTGCTGCTGTCTGCTCTGCACCTCTTGGCTCCCTGTGCTGCCTCTGCTCTCCTGCTGTGCGTTAAGAAAGCAAAATATCTGGGAAAGTGATTAGTTCTGAGACCCCTCTAATTACAGCCTGCAGATACCAGCATAACAAACTCATCAAACAGACTGGGCACAACCTTGTCAAAAACAAGGATAAGTCTCTTTGCAAAGATGTATTTTGTAAGAAAATCACTTTTCATACACTCAACAAGCAGGAAAAATAGACACTGAAGTTAGGTCCACTGAAGTTTGAAGAAGGATTTTTACACAGAGAACCAAGGGAGGGGGACAAAAAAGGCACTTTTTAGTTTCCATGGGGAACCCACTGCTACACTTGGTGCAAATACCCCAATGTCTGCTCTCAACCTACCATCCCTGAAAACCTTTTCCTACTCCTGGCAATAAATTCCCTTGGCAGATCTCAGTCTGAAGGCAGGCTGGAAAGTTCTACAAGGTTCCAATGCTCTTTTTCTTCATCCTCTGACGTTGTAGACACTTTCCTTCAGACAAGGTTTGGGTTTGCAAACACACACCCTGCCAGCTGTTACAAAACCAGCAGAACAAAAAAATATTATCTATTATTAGAAAGAACGTGAATAAGAGAGCCAGGGGGATTTCATGGATGTTTTAAGCTGATTTAAACTGAAGAGATTTGGTGGGCAGGAAAATCCTGATATTTCATAGACAAAGCCTGAAGGACTCGGTGGGGTATTTTAAGATGGCAACAGCAATTCCTTTGCCCTAAATAATAAGCTGAGAGGTGATGCAAATGGGATGTCTCTGGCTGCACTGCAGGATGAGTCACTGGCTGAGATACAGGAGCAGAGGAGATGACAGCTGTGACACGCTCAGGTGTGCCTGCTCCAGTGGGGCAGGGACAGGGACCCTTCCCCTGCCTCAGTGTCTGAACAGCCAGAGGGGCTATGCAGTAAAAATGCCATAAAATCTATATTGCACACCTTTGTCTCTCATTCTCAGGCAGGTTTGTGGGATTTCACGTGGGAAATCCTTTAGGAAGCAGTGGTTTTGCAGAGATATATGTAAATAATGCACAATTAGAGGACCAGGGATAGGTGAGAGGCTTCAGGTGCATTGCACTGCAGTAAAGAGGCACCCTGTGGAAAGAAGTTCCATTGAAAATGCAGCAGTCAGACTGTTTTAAACCCCATTAATTTGATTAAAAGCTGTGGATATTTGACAAAAAGCTATTTTTTGCAATAGCTATTGCAGATTCTCATCTCAGGCAAACACAGTGTCAAAGTGGATGAGAAGGGAAAACGTCTCCCCACAACCTTCCCAGCAGGTCAGGAGCTGCCACTTAAAGTAAAATCTTCTTTATTTCTTTGTAGGTATTGATTGATACTCACAGATTGATAATGCCTCTTGCTGGTGTCACAAGCAACCCACAAAGATCCATATCCTTGCATAAAAATAAACACTAAAAGAGGAATTGACATAAAGCAGAGTGTTTGCAGGGCTGGAGTCCAGCAAAATCATCCCCAGTGAGGGGAATGATTTTGTTCAGTCAATCATTCCCCTCACTCTCCTCCACAATGGGTTCAAAATAACAAAATGTTATTTCTGTTGGATGTGTCTCACACCAATAAAAAGTCCCCAGAATGAGGCATTGTGACTTCAGTTAGATCTTGTACAGCAGAATTCACTTTTGGGATGCAGTCCTCGTGGGGAAAAGTTCACAGACATGGTTTTCAAATAAAAGGAGATTTTAATGTCATTAAACCCTTTGCAGTTCATTTTCATATTATCATTTGATCTTTCAGAAAGCATTGTTTTAATTAAGTTCCTGTGCTCTTTCACACCAAGCTCATTCTAGCATTTCAGAGCTTTTTATTTCAATTCTTCTCTTCAAATGAAACAAGTAAACAAGTGTTGAAACATTAGAACCCACCTTTGCAATAACTATCCTGCTAACGTCTACCCATCTCTATTTTCAGTATTTTATGGCTCTAGAAATGATCCTCCCCAATCAAAAGAACAGTGCTGGTAATTTTAATTGCATTTGTAATGAAAGCACTCCAGGCTCAAGACTTAAATGCAGTTTTATCCTACAGGTATTTTGCTTCATTCACTTACCTGAAGGTGATTTAAACCAAATTATTTTAAGCTTTAGGAATATAAATTGGCTATAAATCAATCACAGCTGAGGAGACCTGCACAGTCTCTGCAGTCACATCTTTTCACTGCTGTCAAACACGTGAGACAAGGTCGCACATCTTTAAAAAATTCAGCATTATTTTCCAACCCTGCTGCTGGAAGGGGCGAGTGTGGAGAGTGCAGACTGAACTTAGCAATTCAGGCAACAACTTCATTTCAGACACAAGAAACCATCCAGGCTGACATGGAGCTCTTGTGTTCTCACAGCTTTTTAGTTTTACATTTGAGCTTTGATTCAAAGTGAGCTTCAGTGCTGATGCTTATCTGGGAGCATCCTTCAGCTCAGGGTAGTCAGAAATGGGTACAATAAATAAATAAATCATCACCCATCAAAGATCTCTGCTCCCTAATAGAACACATCTAACTTCTGCCTCCTTTTTGATAAACCTGGCTTATTTATCATCATTCTGTCCATCAAAACATAAAACATTGTGACCTCTGCAGTCACTCTGCCCTCCATCCATCAGTTTGCTCCCAAAGGGATTCATTCTCTCTTTTCACAGCTTCTCAGAACTCCCCTGGCAGAAATTCTAGTCCAAACTGCATTATTATTATTTCACCCTCTTTTTGTGGCTCCCCTGATAGAACTCTAATGTGGCTGCTTCATTAAATAAACTCATTTTAACATAGGTGGTCTAGAGCGAGTGAAAGTATTTATCCAGGGCCCAAGTGATTAAAGAGGCTTTGCTCCACTGCAGATTTGTAGAATTAAGTGTAGGCTTACAACAGCTGGAAAGTTTTGTCAATTACTGCCAGGGAAGAAAAGCCCAGGGGAGTTATTGACACTCAGACTGTTCAAAATTATGAATATGCAAAATTAGGACCCAGTATTTAAAGGGGAAAAAAGAGGCTTGAACATGTTTAAGCTCCTCATCACCACGGGGTAAAAAATCAACTCTGAGCTGAGCTCTGAGCTACTGAAAGGGCTCAACCCTGCCAGAGAACCAGGCACAAACCTCCCAATTCCATCTTTAGGGCAAAACCGTCCTGGGTGGGTTCCAGTGGGGGATTTCTCCTTTTTAAGTGAGGCAAATCCCTGTGAATTTATCTCAAAAATCCAGAAACAGGCACTTACTGCCATGCATCTGTGAGGTCTCGCTACATGGATTTTATATTCATATTTTATCTTCATCATCAAGGTTTCATAACTGTAAATGTTGTCCTGTGAACCATCTCATGGCCTTATACTATTTAAATATCTGATTTTTTTGCAACACACTGATTTTCACACTCTTGGTTGGATGTTCATTGGTGGTGCTGCTGCTTTTTAAAAATAAAATTCAAACCTTTGGCATTTCAATTAATTGTGTAAATTAATAATTCATATTTTGGTCATTGCTTGAAATAAATTATTGATTTAATGGCAGTTTCCCTAAAGGTAATTATTTTGTTCCAATTAAGCTTTGATAGAGAATGACTTGGTATTTATCAGTATTGTGATTTACTGTCCTCACCAAAGGTGCTAAATAAAGAAACTCTGTTTTATAGTGGCATCCAAGCATGGACAGAGACTTTACTCACATCTTACACCTTTTATCTCATAAGCACTTATTTAAATAAAATACCTCATCCCAGCACTTATTTCCCCTTGAAGCAGATCCATGGACTCAGGTGGTTGTAAGGGACTCAGGTCAGCTTTGAAATTTATTTTATTTTCTCCATAAAACTGAGCACTGAGGAGAACACTCAGGCTCCCATTAGCCCAAAAGTAAATTTGCTTTTGGAGGTAATTTATTACAAATGGAAGAGGCTTAGTGGTTCTTAAGGGCAGTTATTAAATATTTATTAAATTAAAAACACCTCAGCCTTCATTTCAATTTGTAGGTATTGATTGATACTCACAGATTGATAACGCCTCTTGCTGGTGTCACAAGGAACCCGTGAAGATTCATATCCTTGCATTAAAATAAACACTAAAGAAGGGATTGAAAGGAAAGCAGAGTGTTTGCAGGGCTGGAGTCCAGCAAAGCACTTCAACACAGTCCATGTTCTGATTTACCTCCGGGGAACCCCCTGTGCCCTGAGCACTCTGCTGGGCCAGCCCAGCCAGGAGAGGAGCTCTGTCCCCAGCACTGTGCTGAGAAATCTGGCTAGCTATCAGCTCCCTGTAAATATTTCATTTCCATTAAATCCTCTGCAGTACCTACATTTTCCCTCCCCATCTATTCCATGGCAGTTTTCCCTCCCGGACAGTGTCTGACTTGTAAAGTTGATTTGGAAGTGAATGGAAGAGGAAATACTCTAAAAATCCCCGATAGGCTGGTGTAGCTCAGTGAAGGTTCGTGGGGCTGGGAGCCCCAGAACTGCAAACAGCAGCACCTGGCAGAGCCCAAGGAGAAGCTGGATTTTTCAGAAAATCAAAAAAATTAATTTAAAAATTAATAAAATACCGTTAAAATTAATTAAAAAAACATTTAAAAATCAGCACAGTCCTCTCCCTTCCTCTTTCAGAGACAGCAGGGTGACTGCAGAGGAATTAGAAATCTCATCTCTTTCTCTGCTATCTGCAAAGGCACTGGGTACTCCCATCCCACACAGCCCAGAGGAGCCGTTCTGCACAAGAATTCTGGTCTCTGCAGAGCTTGTGAGACACAGCCACAAAAGCTTCCCAGCATCTCCATCCCATGCTGTGCTTGGAAGTAATTCAGTTTACTCTTGAAACCATTCACTGTAGGAATGAGCTCCCTGCAAGTGAAAGCCCTCGGAAACACTCATTCCTGAGAGGGAGAGGGGAGATTCCTGAGAGCTGCACCTGATAAAGGTTCTCCTCTGTCCTTCCCTCTCATCTCTACACAAGGGATTCATGGAGTGGAAAAGAATGACAGAGGCTTTGCTCTAAGGAAACAACAAATCAAAACGCCTCTTACTTCAACTTGAGCACGATGAATTTCTCTTAAGCTACAAAAATAATGTTTTTTGTGTTAGTCTCAGTGATGCAATCCATTTCTTAGTGAAAAGCAAAGCAACAGATCCTGAGTTGTTCTTCAGCAGCACAGCACAGGAAGCTGAGCTCAACTGGGGAAACTAGTGCAGTGCAGCCAGGGTACAGGGACAGGATGGCAAGGAAAATTCAGGAAAAACAGAAAAGATCCAGGGCCAACGTTAATGCTAAATTCATGCTTTTTTAATTGCATAACAAGCCTACCCAAATCAGTGCTTGAAGTACTAATTAAGGGATTCAGGATCCCTGGGAGGAGGAACTGGTACCCATTTATTCCACTGAGGCACCAAGAGGCTGAGGCATGATCCTGTCCTGGGTTTTTATTTTGCCATCTTGCTGGTAGTTTGGGAAATTGAAATTTAATAAGCTCTAATGGCTTTGCATGGACTCGTTCAAAACTGATAAAGATGCCAATTTTAAAACGCAGTGCACTGAAAATTCAGAGTAGTGATGTAGTAATGCAGTTAAATGTAACTATTTGCTTCCATCCTAATAAATCCAATCCCATTTCTTGTTATTACTCCCAAGACCTTGAGCTGTCATTGCACAGGGAGGTTCTGCAGTTCTTATCAGACAGGAGGGCACAGGGAAAGTGTTTTGGTCAGGAACAGACCCACACGTGCCACGTGGCATAAAAAGCACAAATGGAAAGGAAGGAAGTTATAAATCCCAAAACTATGGGATCCAGGGAGACAGTTAACCTCTCTGTCCTCTATCCTCAGCTCACCTTCCACTGTCCATCATCCTGCTCCCACCCTCTGCTCCCAGCCCTGCTCCCACTGCCCCAAACGTGGGGATTTTGCTGCTCTAAGCTCACCTCATCCCATCCTGCCTTTAATGTCAGTGCAGCCCAGCACATGGCACAGTTTGCTCAGGATCTCATCCTCTCAAGAACTTCTCCTGCAAACCCTCCTGCTTTGCTCCAGCTTTGATGTGATTTTGGTCCTGCCCAAGCTTGCATGGATAAAAAACCCTAAAATACTCCCTCCCCTGGGTCTGCAGGCACAGCTCACCTCTCAGTTGTGTTTCTGCCATAGACCCTCTCCTGCTCCTTGTATTTAGGATTTCCCACATCTGGCATTTATCCCTCAGCTTCCCTGCCCCAATCCCAGGTACTGGGAATTGTGGATAACCCTGGTTCTTTGCTGATGGTACCTCTGCCTCCAGCTGCTCTCTGCAGTGGTTTATTTCAGATGTTTTTTCTCTGTCTGCTTGCCAGACTACTCTTTGCGAAGAACACCCTCTCATTTTGTTTAGGGTTGTTTTGGTCATCCTCTCCTTAATTCCTGGTTTTGTTAATTTCTTCAGTGCTGATTCTCCAGTGTGTGCTTATTTGACAACCTTCCCTCCATATCAAAACACGGTTTCCTTACCCAGAGCTCTCAGGATCAGTGTAAAGTGCATTTAAAACACCACATTTCTGTCTGTGGCACAGGCAGGCAGTCCCCCCATGACAGAGAGTCCCGAAGGGAAGGGAACAAGGGACAGCCAAACTTTGTATCCATGTACCTGCTCCCCAGAGGAGACAAGGACCATCTCAAAATTCCTCACAGCCTCACTGACTCCCCATTCCTGCTGTTGCTTTCTGTGGCCAGCCCTCTTTCTTTTTTTAAGCCTTTGTAACTGTTTACATGAACAGAAATTGAAATAACTTAAAAATTGAAAATTGAAATAATTTTCACCCTCCACAGCTGATAAAGTCCATTTTATCATTTGTAGAACCTAAAAAGCCTGTGGTTCAAAATTTGCCCACAATTTTTTTTTTTTTTTTTTTTAATGGTGTCTTTAAACAGAATTCCTTCCCCACATATTGCATACATTGCTGTGTAAGAAAGTGTCACAATGCTCATGGCTCCCAGGGTGGCATTTCCAACCCAGGCTGTGTTCTGTGGATAATCACATTGATTATTACACACAGGACACAGCCTCGATTAATCTGTGGGACAATCACATTGAGTTTTAGGAGAGCTCTTGGCTTATTACAGGCCCCTGTGTGGAGATGACCACCAGGCCAAGCAGCAGCTGGGGCATCAACAAAGCCTGCCCCAAAACTTCTCATGGAGCTTTGAAGGGCTAGCACTGGTGTGGGACCAACAAATCTGAATGAATGGAATGAAATCCTGCTCCACCAAAGCGCCTGTATCCTGGTTTACACACACAGATAAACACACCAAGATGGGATCCCAGGGAAGACAGCAGCACTTAGCTGCAAGGTGTGTGGCTCAGAGCAAAGAGCTGGACCATTGCTTCTCTTTACACCAGAAAAAAAGGATTTAAAAGCATGTGAGCATTAATAAAACAACATAATGAGCAGGAGCAGGCTGAAAGCTGCTTGCTCACACTGAAACCTTCAGTGTTTAATTCCTGAAAGTATTGGTGTTAGCATCCTAACGATCAGACAGCAATTTGTGTTCAGGGCAAGGAGGATTTTTGTTGCTTAGTTACCCTACTCTTTATTCTACAAACTCATGGCTTTGTTACATAAGCAGCAGTGTTCCATCCATCCTGAGAAAAACACCACCAAAACCTGCCTGGCTGAGGGGAGGGGCTCACCAAACAGATTTCCATAAGGAACAGGGAGGTTTTTTTCCATTTTCCCTTCGCACACAGATTCGCTCCAGATGGTCTGAAAAGGCTCTAGATGTAAATGGTGCTGCAAAATATGCAGCAAAGGAGCAGACTATGGAGCCTCAGAAAATTCTTTGGTCTCATCTGCAAACATAAGATGGATTAATATGCAAAGCCCTCCATGGATCCCATCCCAAGCACCAGGAACAACTTCGTTTCAGCTCCCTTGCTGCCCGTTAAGAAGAATGAGAGAACAAAACAGCAACAAAACCCCAACAGTGAGACAATGTCATTAAGAAAGGAGTCTTCCTTGCTTTGTCTTCTCTGCTAGACAAACTGCTCATTGCAAATTAAATGGCTGCTTAATTACCAGTTTCCAAGTTCTGCACACAAAACAAGATATAACTCTTGGGTTATATCTTTAAATTCAATGCAGCTTGGAGGGAAGAGAGGAGCAAGGAGCATTGCACAGAGATGGAAGGGAGGTATTCTCCCTGCCAGGGGCCAGGATGGCTCTAGGTGAACAAAAAGTTGGATTTTCAGTGCTGTTGCAGAATATTCCTGTTGCAGAATATTCCTGTTCCCTTCCCAGCTCCCCTTCAGCTTCAGCATCACCTCTGCAAACTTCCTGACTTTGAAGAGGAGACAGAAAGTCAAACAAAACCAAGGAAGGTTGTTCTGCTATGTCCAACAGATGCAGGAGTATCAGAAATACTTACAGGAAAACCTTTTTTGGTCAAGTAGAACCTCTGGATTTTGATAGAAGAAAAGGATGGAGCTCTGCTGCACCATGTGACCACTGCAGAGCTGTTACAGTCCTGACTTTGGAGATGTTGCATATTCAAATTCCAATCTGCATCCACCCTGAATAGTGGCATAATCCTCAGGGGAGTATCAGATATCAACAGACACCGTTTTTCTCCAGAGTCTGCAGAGTTCATCTCCTGGATAAGAAACATTTTTTTCAATTTAGCTGCAAGTAAAATAAGCTAAAGTTACATCAAAATGAGTTAAAACGCCCTGACTAATTTTAGGAATGATAACAAGTGAAAGTTGCCAAGAACAATCACCATATTTTTCTAGTCTAGTCTAGTCTAGTCTATTCTTCTTGAAAGCATTCTTAATGACTTCTTGAAATCATTAATTAAATCTTCCAAATATCAATGGAATTCCATGGCAGTCTTTTATTACTGATGCCAAAGATCAGCACATTTAGTGCAGTAGTTAGTTCACATTAAAATTTTGTTACAATTTTTTCAACTCTGCTGATTAAAAATCAATTTATTGTTAATTAGGCAAAACCATCCATTCTAGATTAGAGGAGGGGGTGTTGTTTTGGAGGTTTTATTTGTCTTTAAAGGATCTGTGACATCAGCTAAAGTGCAAGTCTAGATGGAGAAAGGCTCAGAGCAGCAGAAATAATTTAGGTGTTGCTAAGGAAAGATCGTTAGCAAATCCTCATTTCAATGTTGTCTTTCTT
The DNA here is from genome assembly GCF_026979565.1 of Vidua chalybeata. Classification (NCBI taxonomy): domain Eukaryota; kingdom Metazoa; phylum Chordata; class Aves; order Passeriformes; family Viduidae; genus Vidua; species Vidua chalybeata. The sequence goes on along the minus strand of NC_071541.1, from coordinate 18,862,983 downwards.
GTTACCTACGTAGGACAATTCTCAGACAACTCATGTCAGATAGGATCAAATACATGATGACATAGTTTTGCCTGCTATTCTCTAAAAGATCTCTAAATCAGACAGTGAATTCTCTCAAGTGAAACCTGATTTTCCCAGGAATCCCCTCTCCATGCCAGCACTGGCTTTGCTAATCTGGGCACTTCATTTGCCAGATTTACTTTTTAGCACGTTACAACCTGCTCTGTGTCTATTGAGGGAAATTTAATTGCATCTTTTACTTCATTGCATCGGCTGTGGCATTATTCATGCAAATGGGATTGGTGCTGCTAACGAAAGAAGCCAGCCTCTCACTGCCTGCAGAGACAGCAGAGCAAACCCAAAAGCACTTCAGCTCTTTGCTTTTTAGCAGACAAGCCCTCTACCAGTGCCTTCTAATTTTAAGCTTTTATTGAAAGCTCAAGGGTGCATTATTTGCTAACTGTACATGAAGGCTGTGTGCACTATGAGTTAATGCTGCACAGTATCAGTATTCTCAAAGGCTTCCACACCAGAATCCCACTTTGGGTTCTGTTTCAGAAGTGATTTCTATTTTGTTTCTAGGAAAGCAAACCAGACTTTCTGTCTGGCTGATCCTGCAAGCCTCTCATGTGTGGCTTCCCCGGATGAAAACCAAGCACAGCATAATAAAGACAGCAGGATAATTAAGATATCTGAGTATTTACTCCTGGTTCTTAATTTGTGTGTCAGATGGGAAGCAAATGCTCTCAAAAGGAACAGCACACAAACTGTTCCAGCATTCTCCTGAAGGCCAAGATTGGCACTTTCACTTCCCCTGAGCCAGCGGCAGTTTGGTTTTAGCAAATGTTGCACTGAGCACAAAGCCCACTGCTGCTGCTGCTGCTGCTCTGATTTTCCTTGGAGGGACGTTCTGGGACCACTGCTCATTGCCATTCACTCTGTGCCTCAGTCAGTCTAGCTCTGAATCAGTTTCCATTTATCATTTTGAACATTTCTCACACTCATCAGGGAAAGATGACCTGGCAGAACATTGCTGTGAATGGAGTCAGAGAGCCTGAGTCATGACAGGATGCTGATGGAGAGCAGCCACCAGGAGCACAGAGCATGTTGTCCAGGTGCCCTTTTGCTCAGGGAAAACACAAAGATCTGGAGCTCAGCCAGTGAAATAAAGAAGGATAACTATTAAAAGTGTTAGCACCTTGGTAGCTGGCAAGGTGAAACAAGAATGAGTGATGTCCAGAAGTTATTTGTGTATTTGATTGCCATAATCAGGTGTGGAACTGCTTCTGTTGAGTGCTACCACGTTCAGTTTTTCACTGAGGTTATCACCCTTCACCCTGGGTTCTTGCCCAGGACAGATTAAATTGTAACAGAAAGTCTCTAAAAAGAGGAAGGGTTTGCCAGCATATTAGTGCTGGGAGAGAAAAAGAACTTTATCACTGCCACTGCTACAAAACTAACCTATAAAATCCATTTTATGCATTACTGCAGTCAGGGTTTATTCTGCCAAACCTTTCTGTCATCAAATACATCCCTGATTGCTCTGCTCTGTTTTCAATAGTTCAGTCAGGCAGTAAAATCCATTTAAACCCTCTCTGCTGTGTGTATCAAACAGCCTGACTAACCTCAGGTGCACACAGGTTATTTTCTGTCTCGTGCCTTGTCCACACTCCCACCACTCACAGCACACTTAGGACTGGGGGAGGAAATGTGGAAGTGTTGCACTTCATACTTGGAGTAGAAAATAACAAGGTTTGTAATAATCCTTTTATTGGGATTCCTTATGCACCCAAAGTGAGAGATTACAATAATAATAAATACAACTGATTTGTAAGGAAATTTTCTCTAATAAGTTAGATAATTTTCTAATAATTTTCTAATAAGTCAGACGATAAAATTATCTAATAATTTTCTAATAAGTTTCATTAGCTATAGATTGATTCTACTGGTTATCCAAGCACCTGCAATAAAATGCAGGCTAAGTATTTCAGAGTGATTATCCTCAATATTCCACTCTTTCTGTTTCTGGCAGTTCCTCATGCGTGTCACTGACAATCCTAGTGACAAATACACCTTTGACTAAGTACATTAAAGTTGTTCCCAGGTAATTTCAGTGTGTCTGTAAAACATAAATATTTCCTCATAATTCAGTTAAAACCCCAAATACCTAATAAGCAAAAGAGAAATAGTTTGATAGAAATGTTTCACATGATAAAACTTAGTGAAAGACTTGGTAATTGTGGGATTTAAAGCAGCTCAGTGTGGGTAATCTCAGATCATCTCTGTGCAGCACAGGACAAAGTTAGACTTATGGAAAACCTGAAAACAAGGCAGAAGCAAGAAATTACTTGCAGGAATACTTTGGGGTTTATTTAATTTTAGTGAGATCTGTCAGAAATGGACCCACATAAAGCGCAGATGAGCAAAGCAGATTTCAGTGATCTGTCACCAGGTGCCTCTGGGGCAAACAGCACAACTCCTCCAGGATGGTTCTGGGCTCAGGGTGTGCCTGAGCAGCCCTGAGCCCCAAAGGGACGCGAGGTGGGAGTGCTTCCCTGCCTCTCCCAGCCTGAGGGCATTTCCAGCCTCAACCCTTGCTCAGACACAGCAGGAGGAGTCTCCCTGGCAGGATTGATGTGCCTGCTCCCAAAGGCTGCTGCAGGAACAGCCTGCAGTGCTGGCTCCAAAACTGCCCAGGGAATGAGGGAATGAGGGGATTTCAAAGGGGATGGTTTGTGCTGAACAGAGGGACTTCAGCTGGTCCTGGATTTCCACACTGGCATGGCCCAAAAGTACAAAATTAGCACCTGACTTGCAATCAGATGATAACAGAGTCAGGATTTCCCTTTAGAAATGGAAAGCCAAAGTATAAAACACAAATGAATTTTCCAAGGTCATTATTCAATGAACATGGAGCATCCCAGTGCTCCTTTCTCCAGGTTTCCTTTCCTCTCTAAGAAATTGCCAACAATTGCATTTCCTGATTTCACTGATTGGGAAAATTCTGATACGGCAATCCAGGACCAAAAATACCTTAACTATGGAACTCTCCTAATGATTCATCATAAAATAATTAGAAATAAAGACTAATACAATCAAATGCTACAGAAGTAGCTTTCAAAACTCTTTCTAAACTTTCTACACAGAAATGCACAGTTTGTGTGGGAAATGCTCTGCTGTGGCTCTCACCCCCCCTGCTCTGCACAATGTCACTGCAGACCAGCAGTGCTCAGGAAAGGGTTTACAGAAATAATAGGTATTTTCATTTCCTTTCATCACTTCAAAAGATGACTAAATGGATGTCAAGAAGTTTGAAAGAGAAAGAAGATTTGATTTTTACTTCTGTTCCACTGAAGTTCTGCAGAGGTCAGCATAAGAAATACTGAATAATCCCAAAGAGGGAGAGAGAGCACTTTGCCTGGTTTGCCTGAGGATTCCATACTCAGTTAATATTTAAGGGCTTAACAAGTGTTTGACAACTCTGCAATACCCTTAATAAGCTTTCATGAATGAGTGAGATCAACCCATGTCTTTCATATCTTTCCTTCTTAATATTTATATACTACTCAATGGCTTGCCTGTGGCTATTTGCATCCAAAATCCTTAAATAATTAGCACGAATTAGATTTATCATAGCAGGAATATTCAGTGATCTCCTTATAAAAACTGGATTGTACAATTCCATTTTTTATTATTTCTCCAGTGTCACTTCATTCACACAGGTGAGATCAGTATCCAACACAAGCTTTCTTCTCCCTCTCCAAGTTTTCCTATAAGAGAGAGAAAGTGTGTGTGGTTTCTTTGTTTTTAATAATTATTTAAATTGTATAACTCAGATTGTCCTATCAGGACAGGCCATGACATTTTTTAGTTACAATACAAACCCACACGTAGCTGGTTACAAAAGACCATGATGCAAATAAAAACATGTAGGGGAAAAAAATCTTAATAGCTGACTCACTTTTAAACAAACCCAGTTTGGAACAGCTGCTGATTCTTTTTGAAGGACAAATTTATTCTTCTCTTCTCTTCTCTTCTCTTCTCTTCTCTTCTCTTCTCTTCTCTTCTCTTCTCTTCTCTTCTCTTCTCTTTTCTCTTCTCTTCTCTTCTCTTCTCTTCTCTTCTCTTCTCTTCTCTTCTCTTCTCTTCTCTTCCCTTCCCTTCCCTTCCCTTCCTTCCCTTCCCTTCCCTTCCCTTCCCTTCCCTTCCCTTCCCTTCCCTTCCCTTCCCTTCCCTTCCCTTCCCTTCCCTTCCCTTCCCTTCCCTTCCCTTCCCTTCCCTTCCCTTCCCTTCCCTTCCCTTCCCTTCCCTTCCCTTCCCTTCCCTTCCCTTCCCTTCCCTTCCCTTCCCTTCCCTTCCCTTCCCTTCCCTTCCCTTCCCTTCCCTTCCCTTCCCTTCCCTTCCCTTCCCTTCCCTTCCCTCTCTGTTTCCTGGTACCACTGTTACCGAGCAAGAGACACCAAAACTCAGAGACAAGTTCAGTTTTTATTAAAGAAAGCATCATGGAACCAGCACTGCTGGGAATCTCTATGGCAATCCTGGGATTTGGTCTGGATCTTTGGTTATGTGGCAGAAATAGTCTTTAAATGTCCTGACTGAGCAGAGTTTTAGGGATTTAATTCATTATTCTGATTTTTGCAGGGTAAATGGTTGGAAAGGGTCACTGTGTTCACTCAGTGCCCCTTTAAACAAGCTTGGTTTAACCTCACATTATTAATTTCCTAAACAAGAAAAAACCATGGAAAGATCAGAGAGATTATTTGATAATTTATCAGATCAAAGATCCATCATGAGAGCCAGCTCACAGGACAAGAGCTGCTCCATCTCTGGGATTTCCTGATGAGATCCATCCAGACCCAGAGCCTCCCACCAACAACCAACCTGCTGTGCCAAAAGAAGGGTGAAAGCCCTGGGTTTGGGTGGGCACAGCCACACTGCCTCCCCTCGAGGAGAAAAGGGGGCAGAGGAACCACAGGACAGGAGTGGGGAGGTGGACAGAGAGGTAAAAATACACAACATTTGTGTTGCTTTTATTTCAGATGAACCGCTTTAATGAACAGGGATCTTGTTCTGAGCCAAATTGGCATTCAAGCCAAATCAATATACTTTGGTATTAGCTTTGATTTTCTTCAGTGACAGGTTCTGAATCTTGCATAGCCACATCTATAGCCATGTCTTTATTCATTTAGTTAAAAAAATATTCAGAAAAGTCTACTTTATATTCCTCTTAGACTTTCCTAATGGAAATTATGTACTGGCCTTCAAAGAGATGGATAGAACACATCTGAGGACTTCTACTATTAACACAAATTAGAGAATATATAAATGATTTTCTCAAGATAAATATGCATGAAGAGAAAAATCAATTCTGTTGTTTCCCTTTTTCAATGGAAAAGCTTCAACACCAGTTATATGGAAAAGAATTTTTTTTAAAAAAGCAATACAAGCAAAACATACAAACTGCTGATTCTGTTTTACACCTAGTAGCAAAAGGATTCCCTCCCTCCCCACCTCCCAGTAAAATCAAAGGCTCAGGCCCTTGTTCCAGAGCTCTGTTCCCTGCTCCAGGGCCTGCTGGAACAAAGCAAGCAGCAGAGTTGCTGGGTCAGGGTGGCTGCAGAGGAGCAGTCCCCAGGGCAGCAGCAGGTGACCATCCACAGGATGCTGCTCTGTCCAAAGTGCCCCTGGCAGCAGGACATGCTGCTCCCACCTTTCTGCTCACCTGGGCTGTGCTCTCTTCTCCGCTGGGAGAAGAAAAATTGATATATTGGAGCTGAACAAAGAACATTCTCCATAATTCACCTCTACAGTGATCTGGATTTTTTTTAAGCTTTGTGTTTCTTAAAAGCAGCCACCACACGTGGAAGGTGGCAGAGACTACACCCATGACAAGCCTCACATTTTTATTTCATGCTGCTGCTTTCCCTCAAAGCAGGCACCAAAAGAAGAAATTCAAAATATTTTATTAATAATAATATTTTATTGTTAATAAACAATAATAATATTATTCAAGTTATCTGTTAGAAAGAGCAAACTGCACCTACCTAACAATATTAGTGGGAGATAGCCAAGTTTGCAGTTAAACTTTTAGATTAGCCATTGATAGATAAAACAGGGGAGATAAAACATTGATAGATAAAACATGAGGAGCTGGAATCAAATCTTATAATGACATTTCTGGTATTCAAATGAGACAGTTGAAAGATGAAGGGCAGCAATGCAAAGAACAGATTGTCTGGGGGAGGACTGGCATGAAGGATGCCCACCTGAGCCTTGGGAAAAGCAGGGTACCCAGAGGTCTGGCTGCATCCTGTAATTAAAAGCACTCCCCGTTGTAATATAAGCACCCACTCATTACTTTATGCTTCCTGCCTCTTTTCCAAAGGTATCCCTTTGCCAGGAAGACAGCCTCAGATAACTGAGAACTGATACAGGACAGATAACTGAGAACTGTGTTCATCTGGAAGCTTCTCTTAACACAGATAAATACCTCCCTGTTTTCTAAAATTATTTTTTAATAACTTTAAGACTGGAGCCCAGGTCTCCCAAAAAAAGCTGAGAGAGCTCCCAGATGAAATCCTGCATCTCTAGGGCTCCAGTGACACTCACTGTTTTTGGAATATTTTGCCAGCAGTCACATTCAGGTTCACATGACGTTGCTGCCTTCCCACACTGCGTGCCACTTGAAGAGACAGAGATCTGTAAGAACAAAGCCTGCTGAAAACAATATTTAGGGCCCTTTCATTTGCAGGGACTGGGCATTACAAACAGCACCTGTTTATAAATCAGGCTTCTGCTGCTACATCTGCTGGATCAATCCAGGCTGGGGATGACCAGCTCCAGATCAGCCCTGGGAGGAGGATTTGGGGTTCTGTGGGTGAGAGCTGGACCTGCCCCAGCCCAGAAATCCCCACCCCCTGCGTGGGCAGCAGGAAAGGGATTGGGATTCTGCCCCTCCCAGGTGGGAGCCCACCTGTGGAGCTGTGGGCCAGCACAGGAGGGACCTGGAGCTGCTGCACAGAGCCCAGAGGAGCTCCAGGAGGAGCAGAGGATGGAGCAGCTCTGCTGGCAGGAAAGGCTGGCACAGCTGGCATTGCTCACCTGGGCAGGAGAAGCTTTGGGCTGAGCTCAGGGTGGCCTTGCAGGGCCTGGAGGGGCTGCAGGAAAGATGGAGAGGGACATTTTAGGAGAGCATGTGGTGATGGGACAGGGGGGGATGGCTTCAAACAGAGAGAAAGTGAGTTCAGACTGGAAATAAGGAAGAAATCCTTCCCTGGGAGGATGGGCAGACCCTGCAGGGTGCCCAGAGCAGCTGTGGCTGCCCCTGGATCCCTGGCAGTGCCCAAGGCCAGGCTGGACAGGGCTGGAGCAGCCTGGGACAGTGGGAGGTGTCCCTGCCATGGCAGGGGGGGCACTGGGTTTGTTTTTGGGACCCTCCAAACCCAAACCATCCTGTGATTCCATAGTACAGCAAAAAAAACATCAGGCAAAGTTAGAGGCTATTTATTTTAATTTGCCTTTTCATAAAAAAAAAAACCACACTTGCAATTGAAAGTGGATAAATGCTATCATTGAGCATAACCACCACACTCAGAGGAGAGAGGGGTTTTTATGGGCTGGAATGTGCAGTTCTGATTTACAGCTGTTGGAGGTGTCTGCTGCACAGAACAGCAGCATCCCTTCACGTGGAAGTTACCAGTGGCTGAGTTCTTTCTTGCCTTTCACATCTGCAATTTATTAAACTAGCTCACAATTCCCTTGTTGGAGCACGTGTTTCTACTGCACAGTACCTAATGCATCCAGAGAAAAATAAAATTGGGGATTATGCAGGAAATTGAACACTGTGGTAGGATTTTTCTGTATTGGTCAGCAGTGCCTTTAAATTGTAATTGATCATAAATAGAAGTCAGTGCTTTGCAAAATCTGCCCTCCCTGCAGGGCTGGGACTGAGGCAAATCCTGCCATTGCCATGGGAAATGTAGCCCTCTGGTTTTAGAAGGAAAATAGAGAGGTTAAAAATAGAAATAATGTCTGTTGGAACCCTGGCTGCTGAGAATTTGAGACTTTCTGTGCTGGCAGGCACTGACCCCCAGGAGAACACTGCACTGACCTGAGGCCGTGGAGAAGCTTCCAAAATGGAATGGCAGAACTGGGATTGTGGGGGTGGAGTTTGAATAGAAGTGTGTGATAGCACAGGGTGGGAAACTCAGAGTTTAAGGTTTAGAATACAGTAATAGATATAGAGCAAGATGGAGGTTTTAGGGTGGTGGCTGGTCCTTCTTCTTCACCTTCTTCTCCAAGGTTTTGGGTGGTTTTGTGTAATTGGATAAAAAAAGTCCCCATTGCAGGCACAGGTGGCTGGTTATTGGGTTAAAAGTAAAAATAATTTAGGTGTCATTTCTTAATTGGACAGTTTATCCTTAAAAGGCCTTGTAGAGAAAGAGGCATAGCTCCATTTTTAGTTTGTTGAAGTGCTGTAGAACTCAGGGTTTGTGAGACTGTAATACAGTTGAGAAGTAACAAACATCTGAGTCCCAACAAGAAATACTGTCTGGTGCATTTAATCCTGACCCTGGCAAAAAAAAAAAAAAAAAAAAAAAAAAAAGCAAAGAATCTGCAAATGTCCTTCCTTTTGTAGCTGCTGTTTTCCTCTTTATGTGGGTATTTGTGTCAGCACAACGTCAGGGGTTTGGGTCTGGTCTCCAGACTGCCATTAAGCACAAGTATTCTCATTCTCACATTTCCAGCAGCATCCATCAGTGTCACAAGTGTCACTCCAACAAATGGCAAGCCCATACCTTGGGGATGGCGTGGCTCAGAAATTCAATTCTCTTGAAGAAAGTTCAGAAAATCTCCCACAGTGAGTGGCCCTTTCACTGCTCCTGTGTGAAGATCCCCTCCATACCCAGTGACAAACTCACTTATGTAACAACATCTGCCCCAGCTGTAAATTGAGAAGCAGTGAGCAGCTGCAAAAAAAAAAGGAATAAATGCCACTCTGAAAAATCACCACCTCATCTGTAAGATTGTGCTCAGACATATCCAGAGTATTTAATGCTTCTATTTAACCAGCCAGACCTAAACTACCTTCTGCTGCTTTCAGTCCAGTCAGCTTCTGTAGCATTTTCAGACTTTGTTTTGAAAGCTGCATTTATTAATTGGCTTCTCTTTAAAAACAACAATGACAGCTCTCCTATTTCCACAATTTAGCTCATTCTGTGCATCCCATGTTTGCTTAAAATGATCTAAGCCATGTTATTAGGCATAATGGCTAGTGAGGAAAAACAAATAAACAAACACTAAAACCAAATGAGGACAAGAATTTTAGGAGAGCATAAAATTCTCTGGGAAAACGTAAGTGAAAGCAAAAAGGGAAGATGCAGCCGTCAGAGAAAGGCTAAGTGAAATCTTGTGGAGCTCTTAAAAGAAATCAGTCAGTGTATCAGCTAAAATTACATAAGTGCACTGTAATGGGAGATGTCAAACTCTGACATCTCACCAAAAGGCTCTTCAGGAAAATAAATTCCCTCAGAACAAAAGGAAAAGCCTCTGCATGGACTAATCTTTTAACAAACAAAAAAGTTGATGAATAAGTGGAGAGTTTTCACAAAGAAGTGATATTAATATTGAGGTCACCAAGCCAAATTTTTGGGACTGGTACTGTTAAACACTTGCAGGAATGTTCTGCAAGAAAGGGTGAAAACCACTGAGTTGAAAAAGGTGAAAACCACTGAGTTTTCCAGTGTACTAAAACCTAAAGCAGGCTTCAAGGATCTCGCTGAGTGATGAGAAAATTAAATGCACAATGTCAAGAAGTGCAAAGCAATGCATAGTCAGGAAAAACTACTTTTCTTACTCAATTACAGCTTTAAAATTAGCTGTTAGCTCTCAGAAAATATATGGAAGATATTCTGATGGCTCCCTAAGAATACAGGATTAACAAGACACTGAAAGGTAAGTAATAGGAAAAGGATTAAGAAGAAATTGGAGGATTAGAAGATATTCTGCTACTTCATAACACTCTTTTAATGAACACCTGGGGAAACTGTGACCTCAAAAAACACAGATGGATTGGAGATGATAAACAGGAGTGGGGGGAAAAGCCAGTAAGGAGTGCAGGAAAGTTTGTTGTGGGAAGGGCTGGGAAGGCAGGGATTCCTCCAGCAGGAGTAGCAACGGTGGGAGTGGGGAATTTGAGGAAGTCCTGTCATGTAAGGGGGAAGCAGTTCTGTCCAAAACCAAAGGAAATACTTGCTGTGGGAGACAGAGTAAAAGTGCACTTGTTTTTAATTAAGTGGCTTCATTGAAGCTCTGTCAGTTGGTGGCTATGAAATGCAACAACTAAAATCTAAAGCAGGCTGCAAGGATCTCATTGAATGATGAAAAAATTAAATGCACAACGTCAAGAAGTGCAAAGCAGTGCATAGTGCATTGCTCAGCTGGCACAGAGAAGGGGACAGAGGCACCTGGCACCAGGTGACAGCAGGAAACACAATGGCCAAAACCCAGGAGGGCAGAGCCAGGGCAGCACTCACAGCTTGGAGCCCTTCCCACTGGCCATGCAGAGAAAAGTGCTCAGCGGCCCCAGCAGTGCCCAGGAGGCCTTGGAGGGCCCCTAGAGCAGGGGGCAGGCAAGGTTAAGAGAATAAAGTGGGTATTTATCAAAGCCCTCAGCAGGCACAGCTTGGGCAGGCACAGCCTCCAGAGGCTGCACCCGAGCTGGGCCATGGGCACGAGTTTTTCACACAATTCTCAGTCTGGGCCATTTACACATCAGGGGTTAATGCTCCAGTTCCAGCTGCAGGTGATGAAGTCATTTACCCCCAGTTTGCTCCCCCAGCTCACTTCTGTTTATACTTTTTGGGGCCTGAGGCAGTGAGGTGCCCTTGAGATTCAGGAATTGTTGTGTCTGAATAAAGTGGGAGAATGGTGGCTGACAGGCCATGGAGCTTAGAGTTACACACCAGAGCAGTACAGGATCTGAAAAACATCAAAGCTGTGATGGACGAGTGATGCCATGGTTGACTGTCACAATTAAAAGGCAAATATCATGGATATATGTTAGGAGAAGCTTTATAGATTTATAGCTATGTTTTACACCCCTTGAGTTGTTATCAGGGGGTGGCCTGGGTTTGGGATATTTGGGAGGGTCACTCATTACTATGGCAACAGCTGATCTCCACTCAAGGTGTCAGGAAGTGATCTCCAGCACTGGACAGCAAAGGAGGAATCGATGGACAGAACTTTGGGAGGGGCTGAAGGGCTGAAAGTTAAAAGGATCATTCCATCGTGTGGGTGAGTGCATGGTGGGAAAAATCCCCTGCTCCCAGTGCTGTAATGTTTTCCATATTCAGTCTTCTGTTGTATTTTTGATAAGGATTTAATAAACCTTTTAAATTTTTGGAAATGAGTAGCATTTCTCACAAAGCTAAATCCTAGGGCGTCACCCAGAGGGATGGAGCTGTGTCCTGGGCCCCTGCTCACAGCCATGGCTGGCTCATCCAGGAGCAGGGACAGCCCTGCTTTGCATGGGAGTTTAGCCCAGGTGATTTCCAGAGAGCCCTTCCAGCCTCTGCTGCTCACTCTGCTAGAATTCTATTCCTTCTGGCTTTTGCTTGATGGCCACTACAGGCAATTATCTTGCTGATATTATCTGACTCACACGAATGTTGTCATAGTCCCTTTCAGTTGTGAAAAATGCCTGAAACTGAGTTTGGTTTGAAATCCCCTGTGCCTTCCCCTGGTGAAAATGCCCATTTGCACCAGGCAGGATTTCCTGCTAGAGCTGCTCGTGGCTCTGGCACTTTGTTTAGCACTGCTCCTGGCTTCTGCACATTCTGCTGCATCTGGACAAGACAAAGCTCCTACAAATAGAAGCAGGACCCAGAGGACAAACTCTGGGCATTTAGTCTCATTAATTACAATTAACAGGCAGCAAAAGCCTTGTAACAGGAACACTCAGGGGTCCTCTCCACTCTCTGATTCTATGAGGGCATGACAAACTGGAGTGATATGTAAAAAAACTTCCTTTGAGAATATTAAGTAAATTTTTTTGCACATAAAAACCTGGAACAATACAGGAACATTAATTTTGTTTCATATAGAATGACTAGCCACATGCCAAATTAGCCCTTGAGAGAAAGATTCTGATTTTTGCTCATCCAAAACACCACCATTAGTAGAGAACATGAAAAATCTTTCACTGTTTACCCCGTCTCAGGATAAGAAATAAACTGTGATATTTTTATGTCAAGATTCTCTCATTAAAAGATTCCTATCTCTAACAGTTATGAAATAGATGCTGTTCTCTCAGGTCCTGTGAAGGGAAAGTGGGAGAGGGCTCCAACTCACAAACCAGCATGAATTTCATCATTCCTCCTTCTGGAAAACAGTCAGAAAAGTGGGTTGTTTCTCCTTTAATTAGAATGTAAAGGGCAGAATTGAGAAACTGTGGCACATTTATCACTCCATATGCCAGTGTAAAAGAATGCCAAAGAGACTCGAGCGTTTTAAAAGCTCAATGTGTCATATAAGTGTTTAGACTGAGCTAAACAAATATTTTCATCCCATTTTAAATCAAAACACCTATGATCATAGAAAGGTGCTTTTCTCCATCTCTTTTCACCATCACTTGTGCTGACTACTATGCTTTAAAGTAATTTTAGCCTGATATTTTCTCCCCATAAAAAGGCAGTTGTGTCTTAACAATATTCCCTTGATGTTTTTTGGTTTTGTTTGTTTGTCTGTTTGTTTTTGTTGGGGGGTTTGTTTGTTTGTTTTGTTTTTGGGTTTTTTTGTGGTTTTGTTTGTTTGTTTTGGTTTGGTTTGGTTTGGTTTTTTTTTTTTTAATTAATGGCCTGCATGACTCAACATTTTCCACAGTTTTTATCAGTCCAGGCAGACTTTTTTTTATGCTTTCAATGTTTTCAAGCAACTGGTCTATTGCAGCAGGGTTAAAAACCTCTTGAAAACCACTTCTACAATTTCAGAGGTAGCTATTTAGACATAGGTGATACAACTTTTTTTAGCATAGGAAGGGACAATTTAATAGTCTCTGTTTACTGAACAGCTCTGACTCATCTTGTCCAAGCTGTCAGTGCTCTCAGTGAGGTGGAGGGAGGGAGAAGAAAAACAGAAATAAAACAGAGTGTGCAAGAGAGCAAGAGAAAAGGAATGTGATCGTGTCATTAGAGACTGCATTCTAAATTATACACAACGGGGAGCTGAATTAAGATGGTAAATCCCCTGTGTTAAGTGTTATATTTGTCTTGTTCAGAGAACAAACCCATGTGCTGCCATTCCAACTGTGCTTTCTGAGGGGAAGCATGCAAAGGAAAACAGCATCACCTCCATAGGAAACAAAATACTCCTCCTGCATCTCCTCCAGGCCTGGCTACAAGCAGCACATTCATGTTTCGAAATATGGCACCCAGAAATCCCAGCCACCTGTACAACACTCACTTTTGCTTTGCTTGAAATTTCAATAGAATTTATTCACATCCAGCAGATAAAAATGTGTATGCTTGACCCTCTTGCCCCAAATACCCTTAAATTCAAATCCATGATTTCCTCTACACCCACATCCCTCACAGAAGTCAGTACCTCTGCACAGGAACAGCCACAAACAAATTCTGGCTAATTAATTAATGTTAGCAACTCAATTAAATAAGGCTCTAATCATTAACTGCTGTCACAGGGATTGCTGGAAAAGGCCAAGAGGGGTTTTGTTGCTCTCTTTCAGAAGTGTGGCTGCTCCCCTGCAAAACCCCACAGGGATTTGTCTCCTGTTAAATGACACGAGGAATTCTGCAAAACTCGTGCAAACTCCCAGCGCTGCACGCAGTGCTGGCTCAGGCTGCGGGAGGAATTTTCACTGTCAACCACAACCCCTGTCAGACGGAAGTGAGAATATCACTTCTATCCCATCCCATCCAGTTCATTGCTAAAGGCTGGAATTCAGCTTTCCTTGCAGTGCTGGGGAGGGATGGATGGATGATGGATGGATGGATGATGGATGGATGGATGATGGATGGATGATGGATGGATGGATGATGGATGGATGGATGGATGGATGATGGATGGATGGATGGATGGATGATGGATGGATGGATGATGGATGGATGGATGATGGATGGATGGATGGATGGATGGATGGATGGATGGATGATGGATGGATGGATGATGGATGGATGGATGGATGGATGGATGATGGATGGATGGATGGATGGATGGATGGATGGATGGATGGATGATGGATGGATGGATGGATGGATGATGGATGATGGATGATGGATGATGGATGGATGGATGGATGGATGGATGGATGATGGATGGATGATGGATGGATGATGGATGATGGATGGATGGAGGATGGATGGATGGATGATGGATGGATGGATGATGGATGGATAGATGATGGATGATGGATGGATGGATGGATGGATGGATGGATGGATGGATGATGGATGGATGGATGGATGATGGATGGATAGATGATGGATGATGGATGGATGGATGGATGGATGGATGGATGATGGATGGATGGATGGATGATGGATGGATGGATGGATGATGGATGGATGGATGATGGATGGATGGATGGATGGATGGATGGATGATGGATGGATGGATGATGGATGGATGGATGGATGGATGATGGATGGATGGATGGATGGATGGATGGATGGATGATGGATGGATGGATGGATGGATGGATGGATGGATGGATGGATGATGGATGGATGGATGGATGATGGATGGATGGATGGATGATGGATGGATGATGGATGGATGATGATGGATGGATGGATGGATGGATGATGATGGATGGATGGATGGATGGATGATGGATGGATAGATGATGGATGATGGATGGATGGAGGATGGATGGATGGATGATGGATGGATAGATGATGGATGATGGATGGATGGATGGATGGATGGATGGATGGATGGATGATGGATGGATGGATGGATGATGGATGGATGGATGATGGATGGATGGATGGATGGATGGATGATGGATGGATGATGGATGATGGATGGATGGATGGATGGATGGATGGATGGATGGATGGATGGATGATGGATGGATGGATGGATGATGGATGGATGGATGATGGATGGATAGATGATGGATGATGGATGGATGGATGGATGGATGGATGGATGGATGGATGATGGATGGATGGATGATGGATGGATGGATGGATGGATGGATAGATGATGGATGATGGATGGATGGATGGATGGATGGATGGATGGATGGATGATGGATGGATGGATGGATGATGGATGGATGGATGATGGATGGATAGATGATGGATGATGGATGGATGGATGGATGGATGGATGGATGATGGATGGATAGATGGATGGATGATGGATGGATGGATGATGGATGGATGGATGGATGGATGGATGGATGGATGGACGATGGATGGATGGATGATGGATGGATGGATGGATGATGGATGGATGGATGGATGGATGATGGATGGATGGATGGATGGATGGATGGATGGATGGATGATGGATGGATGGATGATGGATGGATGATGGATGGATGGATGATGGATGGATAGATGGATGGATGATGGATGGATGGATGGATGGATGGATGATGGATGGATGGATGGATGATGGATGGATAGATGATGGATGATGGATGGATGGATGGATGGATGGATGATGGATGGATGGATGATGGTTGGATAGATGATGGATGGATGGATGGATGGATGGATGGATGGATGATGGATGATGGATGATGGATGATGGATGGATGATGGATGGATGATGGATGATGGATGATGGATGGATGATGGATGGATGGATGGATGGATGGATGGAGGATGATGGATGGATGGATGATGGATGATGGATGATGGATGGATGGATGGATGGATGGATGGATGGATGATGGATGGATGATGGATGGATGATGGATGGATGGATGGATGGATGATGGATGGATGATGGATGGATGATGGATGGATGATGGATGGATGATGGATGGATGGATGGATGATGGATGGATGATGGATGGATGGATGGATGATGGATGGATGATGGATGATGGATGGATGATGGATGGATGGATGGATGGATGGATGGATGGATGATGGATGGATGGATGGATGATGGATGGATGATGGATGGATGATGGATGGATGATGGATGGATGATGGATGGATGGATGGATGATGGATGGATGGATGGATGATGGATGGATGATGGATGGATGATGGATGGATGGATGGATGGATGGATGGATGGATGATGGATGGATGGATGGATGGATGGATGGATGGATGGATGGATGATGGATGGATGATGGATGATGGATGGATGGATGATGGATGGATGATGGATGGATGGATGGATGGATGGATGGATGGATGGATGGATGATGGATGGATGATGGATGATGGATGGATGGATGATGGATGGATGATGGATGATGGATGGATGGATGGATGATGGATGGATGGATGATGGATGGATGGATGATGGATGGATGATGGATGGATGATGGATGGATGGATGATGGATGGATGATGGATGGATGGATGGATGGATGGATGGATGGATGATGGATGGATGATGGATGGATGGATGATGGATGGATGGATGGATGGATGATGGATGGATGGATGGATGGATGGATGGATGGATGGATGGATGATGGATGGATGATGGATGGATGGATGATGGATGGATGATGGATGGATGGATGGATGGATGGATGGATGGATGGATGGATGGATGATGGATGATGGATGGATGATGGATGGATGGATGGATGGATGATGGATGGATGGATGGATGGATGGATGATGGATGGATGATGGATGGATGGATGGATGATGGATGGATGATGGATGGATGATGGATGGATGGATGATGGATGGATGGATAGAAGATTATTTGGATCACAGAACAGATGAGTGCTGAATATACACTAGGAAGAAAAACTTCTATATTTCATTTCAGAGCAATCATTAACCTCTGGAGCCAGGTGAGCAGCCCAGGTTCCAAGTAAAAATCTTCCCGATTTCCGGAACACTAACTCATTAAATAGGATTTCAATTTTAAAATCCCATCTAATGTTTTTACAGCAGGATGCTAACGTTGAGCCACAAACAAATTCTGGCTAATGAATTAATATTAGCAACTCAAATAATGCTCTAATCATTAACTGCTGTGACAGGAAATTCTGGAAAAGACCTTTCAGGCTGTATTTACTGTATTTATCTAGATCTTTTCAAAAACACTCTACAGGAATACTTTTCAATCTTACAGATTTAAGAAATGCTGTAGTTTAACACAGCACTGTTATTCCTGTGCTAGTCCTATTCCTGGGACTACTGAAGTAGCAGAGCCTGTATTTCTGACCCCAGTTTAACCTTCTGCCTTGATATCATTGTATTATGGCTAAATGGTGATCTCTGCCTGCACCCAAGCTGGTGCAAGCTCTGAATTTTATAGTGCCAAGGCCAAATGATCCTTTGAAAATAAATTCTCCAAATGTGGGTCTTGTCTTCTGCCAGTGCACGAGGAGCAGCCCAGGGGAATGACTCTGGGGCTTTCTGTGGGAAATACCAGTGCCAGTCAGCCCAAACAATATATTTTATTTATAGCCTCTACTTATATTTTGGCCAGGCAGCAACGTCCTTCAGGCTTGCTAAGAGACACCCACACCCTCCAGGGCACAATCAGCCTGCTCTGAAGAGAGCCCCTCTCAAAATGCAGATTTGTTTTCATCCTTCTAGCTGGGGGAAAAGAAATCACTTTGTGGGTTAAGGTGTTGGCAGAACTGCCAAGCAATTCATCCTGAAGTGGTTTTCTTTGTTCACCACCTAAGGTACCCATAATTTTGTTAAAAGAAGCATATTAGCTCTGATTCCCCATCGTGTAGAACCTTCCCAGAGCCTGCCCAAGGGCCCAGCAGTGTATTTATAAGAATATATATATAAGAAGATATATATTCTTATATATCACTTCTAGAAAGACAGAAACACCACGAATAACTGGCAAAAGTAAG
The DNA here is from genome assembly GCF_026979565.1 of Vidua chalybeata. Classification (NCBI taxonomy): domain Eukaryota; kingdom Metazoa; phylum Chordata; class Aves; order Passeriformes; family Viduidae; genus Vidua; species Vidua chalybeata. The sequence continues at coordinate 18,844,937 of NC_071541.1, read as the reverse complement.
AACTGAGTCCAAAAAAAAAACAGGTTCCAGCTTGTCTGGAACCATTGTTTAACACTTCCCTCAGTTTTCATGCTGCTGTTCACTCTCCCACTGCCTGAGGTGAGAGACAGCCCCAGAGAGGATCCCAAACCCTGCAAGGATGTAAGAATTTCAGTGAAGAGACTGAGGGAATGCTGCCTTAGCCCTGCACCCTCCTCTGCCAGAACCATCCTTACCTTCAGTGTGCTGACAAAAGCTCCATTTCCTTTCCAAGGATCTGCAAATGTTCCCCAAAACACTTTAATTAGAGCTAAGCAATAAATAACTACATAAGTGATCAATGGATGGAGGAAGATCATTTAATCTGCCTGACGTTGCTGTTACATCACCTCAGTGAGTGGAAACATAATGAAATTTCCAAACTGATTTGTTACAAATCCTGCTTTATGAACTGCACTGTCTCCTTTATTCCTTCCCCTTATGCAGAGATCCTCTCCTCCCCAGAGTGATTTAATTGTAGGAGCAGAAAATAAGCACTGTAGCACTGCTGGGAAAACCCCTGATGTTCAGCTATCAAATCCCAAACAGAAGGTTTCCAGATATTTTTATAAGTACATATTATAAATTATTCCCACATCTAATGTCAGAATGAAGTAGTAGGCTCTGGAAGAGTCCTGCAAAGGAGACTGATCCTGAAATTAAAGATCCAGTATTGTGTTAGACCCGCTTAGATTTTCACAGAGCACCATAAAGACATGAAGTTCTGTATTTCCCTCCTCCTTTTGATGAGTCACTGCTTGTGACATGGAGACACTGTGCAGACAGTGTCTTTATGAAGATTAAGTAGTCTTATGAAATGCAATTGGAATAAATATGTACCTGTCAGTTCGTAATTACATTCAGAACAAACCTCACGTTAACAGCAGGATGAGGAGCCAGCAGTAGAGGAATACAGTCTGCATGGGTCCAGCCTGTTTCCCTGGAGCAGCAGGCAGGGATTCACAGCCAGCCTTCCTTTCTGATTTCAGTAATCAGTAATCCCAGGGCACAAAATGGGAGCCATTAGGGCTGTCTCTAAAAATACAGGGATATCTGGTTCCTGTGGCTGCTGAATCAGAGGCACCTCAGAGGCTCCATGGGAGGGGTTTCTGGATAATCCACTAAGGGAGAGGAGTTTGAGCAGAAAGAGCTCTGGGAACAGCCAGAGGAACTCCTGTTCGCTGTCCATCAGTGAGGGAAGGAACAAGTGTGAATAGAAGAGCTGATGTTTGGGTACCACCCTACAGAATGCCCTGCCCAGGCAATGCCACCCACACCTCCACCTGGAGATTTCTCAGAAACTGATATTAAAAATCCAAACTAAGATTTATTTTTGCTGTTTGCTACCTCTTCTACCTCTGTCAACCAACTCTTAGCTTTTCTCTCACCTAATTTTCCTCAGAAGGCATAGCTAAAAAGCAAACCTATTTAAAGACAAAATGAGGTACCACTACTTTTAATGCCACTTCTACTTTCTGATGTGATGATGGCTGTCACTTGGGAAAAAACAAACCAGGAAAGTGCTGCAGGATTGCAAATGCTGCCAAGTTTGCCCCTAGCATAGATTTGACATCTAAGCAAAAGACAATACTTCAGTTCTCTGAATCAATCCGAGGAAGCAATCAAACCCCAGGTTTGTTGGATATTTTTAACCATACAGAAATAATGACTGCTAATTACTATGCCCAGCACTCTGTGTGTTTATTTACAGAACTTCCTCAGGAGCTCTGCACTTCACCTGATTAAACAGTGAAATAAGTTTCAGTTCTGCCACTCAGAGAGAAAAATATTCAGTGTCTCCACATGGGTACATTCACTGTTGCTGCAAATAATATGTCCAGAGTGAAATGAGGAACCTGTGCTGGGGAGGGCAAAAGCAGAGCAGGGGCAGGCAAACAGCTCCCTCAGGAAGAGCAGCATGGTGGAGAAGGGAATTCAGGGCTCTCACTCCTGCAGGTCAGTGGCCCAGCAGATGCTGCATGCAAAGCCTGAAAGAAGAGCAGAGGGGAAATATCTCACCCTGTTTAATTTGTGTTGACCATCACACCCACTGCTCGGGGAAGGTTTTAATTAGACGTGTGGGGAGTTTGCCAAAAGAAGCTCATTAGTCTGTTGACTGTGACAATTGGCTGCAGTGTGAAAAGCATCACTTTAAGTCCTTGTTCTGTCCTTCTCCCCTGCTCCCAGGTCATTCCCCAACCAACAGTTTCTCTGGCCATCTCTTTCTTAATGCACATATTTAATCTTCTGTAAATAGTCACTATTCAGAAAAAGGTTTTCCAAGCATGGATTTCAGGTACTTAAAATCCTGGCAATATAAATAGTTACATGCAGTTATCCAGCTACAAAAAGGACAATGGGGAAAATTGGACAAAATGTCAGCCATAAAGGCTCTAAGTGAAATGGGAAACCACTGTTTCTGGAGAGAGGAAACGTTAATATTTCAGGTTATTTATTAATTTCTTCTTACTGTTCTCAGAAATGTTTTGGAAAATCTTGGTATCATCCCAATGAAGAACAGGGATATATTGTATTGTATTGTATATATATTTTCCTAAGATTTTGTAGAATGAAAGAATGTTTCTGTGAGCAACTTTTAATATATTGTCAGTTTGTGGTTCTGCATTTGCAAGAGTCTTTTGTTGGCTCACCACTCGTATGTGGTAATCAGAATATTACAAGTGCTAAAGGCTACAGACAGTGTTAAATAAAAATGAGGTATTCCTGAACTTAGCTAAGCAAAACACACTGCATTATGTGAACTAATTCTCTTCAACTGCAATGCCTCAAAACCTTTGGATTGAATCCAGGTTCTTTCCCACCCAGAAATTTCAGCCATGTTGGATGCTCTTAGAGCTGACAGAGTCATCAAACTCTTGTTTCACTCAGAAAAAGCAAAGGCAAACAGGATTTCATTTTGCTCATTGTCTTGCAGGAGTTTGTGTCTATTCCTGTGCTCCCCAAAGAATCTCCAGTATTTACCCAGAGCTTGTAGCAAGTATGCAAAAATAAGTTGGCTGTTTAACAGGACAGTGCAGTGTGCTCTTCTTCAAACAGTTTTACATCCATAACCATCAATTTAATTGTCTCATTTACCAGGTACAGCTTCATGGTCTTATTCCTTGGGTTTTCTAGAGGGCCCAGAGCTCTGATTGAATTTCTACAGCATTGGCTTTTGTTTCCCACTATTTATCAGTTGAATATCACCTGCAGACCAAAATGTTTACTCTTGCCTACAGGTGTGTGCAGTCTGACATACAGGTGTGCAACCTGTTTTATCCTCATTTGCAAACCTGTACAGGAATGCACAAAATAAAAAAATAAAAAAATAAAAAAAAAAATTAAAAAAAAGAAAGTAGAAGTTCAAGTGACTTGAAACATTTCAAGAGGTCCTTTTTCTCTTTTGCCTTAACGTCCTCTCCTGTCACTGAATACTTGGAAAAATAATGAAAGCATTGCATGATGGAAAATACATTTACTCTAGCATGCGAGACATTTTTAGTGTTTCTACTGTCTGACATATCAAATGAGACAAATTAAATACACACCAAGCAGCAGCAGACAAAAAGCACAAGTGACAAACACAGAAAAGGGTGGATGGAAAAAGGATGTGGTTGTGGGTTTTCAGAAAAATACCTCAATGGATTTATCAAGTAAACAACTCTATTCATGCTAAGAAGTTCTTAAGGGTCAATCCCTTTGCTGAAGCCTGTACAAGGACACGAGGGTTTGGTCAAACCTTCCAGTGCCATGTGGAAAATAAAGCTCTGCTTACAGGCAGGTGCTCTGTACCAGCAGAGGGAAGAGAATGCATCTCTAATGGAAGGCCATTTTACTGCAAGGCAGTTTTGGGTTAATGACACCTATAATAGGGCAGTGACTCCCACTGCCCTTCAAAGGTGGGACTAAAAAGCCCTGTGCTATGGACATGGCTCAGCAGCCATTGACATCCAGGTCAAAGTCATCCAAGTCAGGCTGTCCAAGTTGGTGCCATCCCAATCAAAGCCACCCAAGCTGACATGGTGATTGTCCCAGTCATCATCATCATCTGAGCTGTCATCATCACCGTCATCATCATTGTCATTCCAAGATGAGGTCGCCCTTGTCTGAGCTGTTCTCAGGCAGGAGAGCATCCAAGTCAGCCTCTGAGTCACCACTGGCCATGTGCAGCTCACCATTTCTGCCACGGCCATCCAAGTGTTTGTTGTCCTCTCAGTCATCATCGTGACACCTGAGCCATTCCCTAATTTACTGTAACACTTCTCCTATTTGGACAAATTTACATGTTAGTAAATTTAAATTAATAGTAGAGATTAATTGTATTTAATCAATTCAAAACTTACTAACCCAAGTTCTTTTCTAACTTAACCCTTGTAATGGATATGTGTTTCTAGGAGTTAAAAAAAAATGTGGCCTTTAAAGTTTGGTTTTGTGTTTAGGCTTTTCTTTCTGGAAAGTTCTAGTGGGAACAGAGAACATTTTATATAAGCTGCATATAATACCAAGATGAATAACCAGAAAGTGCACTCCAAGTATTTTTAAAAATAAATTATTGAGTCTGTTAATAATACAATAAGATTAAAGGACAAATAAAAGAATGAAAAATGAATTTTTATTAGAAAATCTGACTTCATTGTCATATTCTAAGGATAAAAAAGAGAGAAAAACAACTTCTGGATTAATCAACAAAAGACAGAAATTTTCCTTCTAACTTGAATACACAATGTTAAAGTTGCACTGCATTTCTTAAATGTTAACATGCAAGTTTAAACTAATTGTTTTAAGACAGACAACACTAATTTGATTCTCTAAGTACTGAATTAGCTCAATCACAAATTTCATTAAAATGCAGATCATTGTCCAGTTAGGGAAAGGTACTGGAAGTAAAAAGGAGACAGAAGAAAAAACTTCACTGTAACAAATAGCATCAGATTTCATAATTATAAATGTCATCCTTATCGATTTCATACTTCCATTCTCCAAAGTTCTTTACATTCACCACTCATAAATGGTAAGAAAGCCTAAAATAAAGCCTATTTTAACAATAACATATGTTATTCAGCTACTGTGGGCAGTCATAAATTATGGTCCTTAAAATACTATACACAAGCAAATAATTTAACTGTCTGAACCACAGCAAAAGCAGTCAAGTACACATTTCAAACAATGAGAAGTTTTCTGAGTAACTCTTAAAAAGCTGTGCAAGAACTCAGAAAAAAAAAAACCATGGATTTTTATTGAGTTGTGCAGATTTATACATTTATTTTTTAAAAATAAATAAGAAATTATGTATACATTTATTAGCAAACATTGGAGTCTTTAGAAGATCAAGACTGTTACAGACATAAAAGAAACTCTAGATGAATTCAGATGTCTTTTCTGGATTAAGCAAGAACTCCTGGCTGCTGACCTGAAAGGGGAACATTTTGTGATTGCCTCCCATCTCCCACATTCAGGCACTGCCTGCCTGAGGCTGTCTGGTGTTTGCTGCTGCTGGAAGCAGTCCCAGCCCAGCTCAGAGCAGAGTTTGCAGGTCCTGGAGCTGACCCAGCCTAAACCTGCAGACAACCCCAGCAGCGGGGCAGAATCATAGTGAGGAACAAATGAGGATGAAGAAATCACAAGATTTTTTTCCTTCAATAAGGTCCATCCCTAAATTCCAGCCCTCTTTAGTATTAAAGTTCAGCTTCCCCCCCCCGCGCTGAAATTTGGATCTTACTATATATTTTTCAATCATGTGTGTATCAAACTGGAGGTTTTCAACTGCTAGAAACCTTGTCTTTTCTCAGTTACATACTTTTTTTTCTTCTCATCTTAGACATATTGTACTGATGAAATTGTTAATACAGACTTTCAACACAAACTATAATTTGGCAGCTGTGAATTGCACTGCAGCATTTATATTTAACTTTAGATATGTTATTAAGAAAAAAACATCATTTATCATTTCCATTTATTTCTATTTGCAGTTCTGACTTTGTACTCTCTCCAAGTGAGAGCCCTTCCAATGCTTTTGGCTTTAGCAGGTTCATTCTCCACTCTGTTGTTCTACAATGATGCCCATGAGAAAAGACAGTTTTTCCTTGGGTGTTCTGTTGTACAGGACTGGACAGCTGAGCACTCATAAGAACTTTGATTTGTCTTTCAACAAGGAGGAATTTCTTCTCCCAGCTATAAAATTATAAGAAGCAAATGAAGAGACCACCTTGGAATGCAAGCATTCAACAAAGAAATAAACACAACGGTAAGTATGACTTGTCAAGGAAAAAAACTCAGATAACCAATAATCTTCTAATCCTGCACAAGGAACCTCTTGCCAGCACCTCAGTGTTTAAACACATGGCTCATGCTGTAACCTCCTCGAGCCAGGCACGCTGCCACTGCCACCATCAGCTGCTTGGCAAAGCCAGCAGTGAGGTCAGGCAAGAGCTGCAATTCCTGAAACTCCTGCCAAAACCAGGCAAAGGCACCTGAATAAAGGGCATTCTAATGCCTAACACAAGCTGTGTCCTCCTATAGCTCATCAGAGATGGGCTGGCTCAGAATCCATACTTCTTGTTTTTATCTTGTGGGGTTTTCTGAGGCTTCAAGATGATCTCTACACTGTGGAGGCTCCTCCAGACTCTCTGTGTTGCTATAGGAACAGATTATTTCACTCAGGCTGCTCTTTTAAATGGTCAAATTGGGTAAATGCAGAAATCATCGGCTGCAAAACTGAACTGATTACTCTTTTCAAGTCCCTTCTGAGTATACCAAATTTTAAGAGAAGTGAATCAGCAAGACATTTGGCAACTGAAAGCAAAATCAGAGCTGAAGACAACTTTAATGGGTATCTTAAAAAATATTTTTAAATAAGCTATATAACATATTCTCTTAAATGAAAATTAAATTCTCTTTAATTTCTCTTGAAGTATGCTTGCTACTCACTATTTCATCATTTCTGGACTGTTTGTATAGATCTAGACTGAAAGAATACACATTTCCCACCCCTTCCTGCTGCTCAATATATTTGATCACCCCCGATTTCCTGTTAAAATTCAGCAAGGAAAGGAAACTTTAGGAGAGGAAGCATTTTAATTATTAAATCACGCTGTAATAAGGATTGCATGGACTGACCACAAGGAAAAAGGCCCAAATGATATTTCTGTTGGAGTGAACAACTTCATATAGTCATCATTTGTGATATTGTTCATATATGGTAAACAGAGTATGGACACCAAAATTGAGGAAGAGGGGAGGGAGAATTATGGTCATTATTACACAGTCAAAAAGTTAAAACAATCTGGAATTCCACAGAAAACTTCATTTGCAAGCAAATCATCATTTGGAGTTTTGTGATGGTAAAGGTTATAGACATTTTTTTTAAATGGATAGGATCCATAAAATTGGAATGAAAAAAAATAAGGAAAGGATGAGTTTCTATAAGACACTGACATTAATCACCTTGATTGTCTTCACGCATTGGAATTACTTTATGTTATCAGTAGTATATCCAGGTAATAGTGTGGTACGTTTTTTTTCCTAAAAGAACTTTGGACCTCTGAGTATTTTTTCATTGTGCAAGGGTTATTCATATATTAAATGGCTTTCTGCTCTCATTTAAGAGCCAGATTGCTGAAATCATCCTGAGAGAAGGAATGAGAAACCTCAGGAATATTCTGTTTGGGCTTCGTATCTCACCTTTCTTCTTGGAAAGAAGAGTGCAGTAATTCTTTCAGAGCACAGAGCAGGTGGAGAGCACCAAAGAATTGTTTTCATGCACACAACAACCCTGACCATTTCTTCTGCCTCACCCTGTGCATTAGCAAAATGTCCAGAGGGGATGGGGCCAGCAGATGGTGATGCTGCATCCCAGGGAATGGCAGACTCACCACCCTGCAGGGAACCTCTGGGTCAGTGCCTTAGGATTTCAGCTTGTGTGTTTTCCATCTCTTTGCACTCCTGCAGTTCTTTGGTGTGTAACTCCAAACTCCACACTCAGGGGCAGCTGCAGCTTTCCCATTTGGGGCAGACACAACAATTCCTCTCCAGGCCTGGCACTCAAGGACACCTCACTGCCTCAGGCCCCAGGGATGGGAACAAAAGGGACTTGGAGGAGTGTTGGAACCCAAGGTGTCCCTCAGACACTCTTGGATGTTCCAGGCCCAGATCAGAAGCCTCTGAGACCCTGGCATTTAGCCGGAAACCCCTGTGGTTTTGAATTTGATCCATGGAACAATTTACCAACCTTGCAGGAAGAACAAGAAATCACAAAAGTTTAGATATTATAATAGAAGTAGTCACAAAGTAAAAGGTAGGATTTTTGAGTGCTGTACAGGGGGGTTTTAGGCCTTGTACAGAGGGGTCTGAGTTTTGTACACGGGGGTCAGAGGTTCTAAGATAGAGGGATTTGGGCGTGCCCTGTCCTCCTTCTTTCTTCTTTCTATTCCCCATGTTCTTGGTGGTGTTGGCACTCACAGATTGGTTTAGAGTAGAAAGCCACTGTTCAATATAGGTGATAGGCATTGGGGAAAAACTATAAACATTTAATGTGTAATGTGTGATATAAAAGATGGCACCAGCCCTTGGGCGAGAGAGACTGAGAGAGACGCAGAGGGAGAAGGAGTCAGGGACAATGTCAGGGAGTCTGTGTGCCTTGAGATAACATGCAATAAACTGCCTTGAGACCAGAGGACTGAAGACTACTGAGTCTTTCTTTGAAGGCATGGGTTGGAGGAGAGACTTTACCACCTCCCGGGGTCACCCCAATCTGGGGGTGATTCCGACATGGGAGTAAACCTGGGGTAAGTGACTTCATTGCCTGGAGCTGGAATTGGAAGATTAACCCCAATATGCAAATGGACCAAATTTTATAAAAGTGTGAAACCCATGACCCATGGTCCATTTTTGAGTGTAGGCCCTGGGGGGCTTTCACCTGCCCAAAATGTACCTGAAGGGTCTTCAATAAACAGAACTGCTTTTTATTCTCTAATTCTGTCTGGCCTGTGTTTTTAGGTAGCCCCAAAAAGGCACCAGGGCAGTGCAGGAGGCCCTCAAGGCACGTGGAGCAGCTCCAGCTGAACGTTGCCAAAATGTGCAGGGTAAGATGTGAGAGAGGGAGCCAAGGCTGAGCTCAGCAGAGCTTGGAGAAAAGGCAAAACTATGGAGTGTAACATTCTGAGGGGGAAAGGGAAGCTTGTGATAAACTCTGGAGATGAAGGGTGGGTGGTGGTACATTGAGGGAAGAGGGGGGGAAAATTAAAGGAAAGTCCTGAAATAAAACATTGGGAACCTGATGTAACGAGAAATGCCCCAAGAAAAATCTGTACATGAACAATCTCGGACATTTGATTGAATTAAAGATGGACATTCTTCCATGAGTAAATTTGACAGGAATATTCTTTATGTCTGTCTGAATGCCTGATCAATATTTACTACCTGCAGAATACCTTGCATTGACTTGATGCTCACTGGACTTGAATTTTTGATGCTCAACTGAAAAATAAATCTGTGCCTGCATATAAAATTCTGGTTGTGCTGCAGATGCTCAAGCTCTTCTGCAGCACTTTGACTAATTCACCTTCCCTTCAGAACAACACAAGTCCTTTCTTACACATTACTTTATTATTCTTCATCCTACAGCTGTGTTAAGGATATGACTCACTAAATAATGAGCGGTTTCTCACATTTTAGTAATTTTTAGCAGGTTAGATTTTAACTGTGTGTCCACAGGAGATGTCACAGGCAGGAAAGGTTTGCTTTGTACACCCAGAGGCAGTGCAGACATTTGAATTCTCCCTCTCTGCTCCCCAGCAGGTGTCATTATTGCAGGCAGGACGAGATCTTGGTTCCCTGGAATTGATGGGCTGCATCTGCCCAGATCAGAGCTCCAGAAAAGCCACACTGTGAGCCAGCAGAAATTTCTACAGTCCATTAAGAGTCTTCCACTGAACAAGACCCTAATATACTTCTCTCTGTTTGTCCTGTGGGAAAAATCTTCTGGTATTTTGCAGTTCTATTTTTCTCCAGTGCTCTCTGTAAGAGAAAAAAAAAATCATTTGCTCATGATTCATTTTTTTCTGAGAAGCTCTGCACATGTCACCATGTAAAAGAAAGCACTCAGTGCCAAGCTGTGAAGTATCCTGCATTGCCAATGTGCTTTTATTATTTGGTTACTTGAGACATATAGGTTTTTTAAAATAAAAATGAAATCCTTGCTTTGAAATCCAATCCTAAGAATGTCAGAAGGAACAGTCTGTTGTCATTAGGGAAGGAAGCAGGGCTAGGTTTTTTTAATAATGCCCAGAATGTCAACAGAAACACTTGACATTGATTCTTGCTCTGGAATGGAGGAGTCTTAAAGAACTGAGATCTGAGCCAGCTTAATTGGCTTGGATTCTTTACAAATCTGGCTTAAAGTGGGTGAACTACTCAGTCAATAGAGTATTTTGGGAGGCTGTGCATTTTAGTCTGAAAACATGAGCGGTGACATTTCAATTCTCTTGGAAGACAGCAGAAAAATAGATCTGAGAATTCAACCTCCTACATGGCCAGAGACCAGTGACAGAAAGCACCAAGTGGCTGCTCCAACTTCTCCTGTGCTTCTGCCAAAGAACTGAGAGTCCACCTTCAGAAATGCCTCCTGTGCTGCCTTGTCATTATTCAGAATTATAGCAATAATCTGCACATTTTATAGGGATATTCTTCCTTTGGATATACACAAACAGCAGGAACTAGTCAGGAACTGGGCAGGTTCCACCTGGCCAAAGTTGGTCACCTGCCATGTGAAATGTGTTCCAGTCACTGCTCAAACAGGAGCACCCTTTAATGACCCAGTTTATGTTCTACTCCTTAAATTCAGGCTACCTGTAAAGGTGAGGATATCTTTTATTTAACTAACACAGAAATCTTTTTCTCCTCAGTAATGTGTAATTAAATCTGCCAAACAGAGCTATAAAATTGTTAGCTGCCTACTGAAATCAAAACCTTAAAGCATTCCCCTTGAGCAACTTAAAATAAGTGTGGAGAAAGGAATCTAGCACTGACCAAATCTCTAAAAACTGCTGTGCAAAATTCAAGAATATCAGAATTTAACTTTAAATTTGGGCATATATTGGCTATATAATCACTTATACTGAAAAAGGAGTTAACAGTAACATCCCATAGTCTGGGCTCGAAATGCATCCAAGGCTTCCAGCCCAGGTATGCAAAGAACAATTAGGTCACTGGTGTTAATGAAGGCAGATACTCCTGAATTCAGTGCTGAAGGGCTAGCAGAGCTCAAAAGCCTTTCCTAAAGGAGCACCTAAACACACATCTCCACCCTGACACCATCAGAGCAGAGAGTGACCCTTCCAAGAGCTGCTGTTATAAACTATTTATCTGCACAGAAGCTGACCTGCATCATTAGCCCAGACTGTTTCCAACAGGGCACTCAAACACTGCATTTTTACTTAGAAACAGTTGTTATTCTCATTTACTACGAAGATAAACAGCCAGTCCAGAATTCATCTGAATTTTCACTGTGTTTTAAGACGCTGCTAATTAGAACCTAAGGAAAGGACTAAAAATACCCAGAGATGCAGCTGACATCTCCCTGATTCAACGTGAGAACCTTCTGTGCTAGCTGAGAGCAGTGACTAACACAACTGCTTCAGTGTGTGCTCTGCCATCAACACTGGCACTCACTTTTGCCTAAATAAGATGGATAACTTAGGTGAGAAGAGTTTTTTCCCCTGCTCTAATTATTAAGCTATTCAGGAATTCAGTGAACAGAGCAAACAGCCAAAATTTAATATATTCTGAAAGAAGTAGATTCAGGTTGCTGGGAAAAACAGCTCCTGATCTGTATTCTAAGTCCATCAAATGTAAATATATTTTAAGCAAAAGCTTTTCAGTATTTCCCAAACTTCTGGTAAAAGTCTGTGGTTTTGCTCTGACAAAACAGAAAAATGAAAGGAGCAATAGTTCAAGGAGCAAACAAACAAACCCCAGATAATGTCATTAACACTACCAGGTCAGAAACCCTGGAACTTTTTGTTCTGTGTATCATAAAGCCCTTCAATATCATTGTGGCTGCAGATTAAACTGAAATATTATCTCAAGGCTTCTAAGGTTTTAGCCTGACTAGCATGGGATGACATCAATTTCCCCATTTTTACTGACACACCAAAGAAGGGAATCTGAATAACATCCCAAATTTCTGATCAAAATTCAGGCACTCAAATATATAGTCCAAATAAAGAGATACATTAAAAAATAATTAATTAGAAGTTACTGGGCAAAATTAATTAAAGCAAGATCCCACTCCAGCAGAAGAAAAGTGCTTAATATTCTTGTCAAAAATTCAATTCTAAATCTATTATTAAATATATTCATTTATTAAATCTAATTTATTAAATCAAATAATTGAATTTATTAAATCTTATTTATTAAATCTAATAAGAGTAGTTCTAAAAGCAGTCCAAACAGGAATAGGTAATGTAAGCTATTTGTAGGACATGAGTCTAAGCAGCACAGTCTATATTTGTCTATTTAACAACCTTGTATTTAAGTAAATATGATTTTCATTACAGAAAATGTCAGAGCATTTTACATGCATCTGAACAGACCGAGGTGATTTGCATCTTCATCTTTCATAGGTGTCAGAATCCCAGATTCTCTGATGACAAGTAGAAATAGAGTTTCCTACTAACCCTAAACATCAGGGCAAGAGAGCATCACACAAGTGGTACTCAAATTCAAGTTATCCAATCCAAAAGTTGGCTTGGAACACAGAAAAAAAAATTAAAAATTAAAGCCATTTCAAGCTCCTTTAATAATCTTTTATTTTGGTTTGAAATTATTGCTTATCTGCCGTTCGCTTTTTTTTTTTTTTTTTTTTTTTACTGGATGCATTAGGTAGTTCTCAGCCTTTGGAACACAGAATTTTTGCAAAATAAACAAGAATTTAAGAACTAGAAGTAAGCAAAACTTCTCTGAAATTCACCTTTATGTGCCTCCATCTCTGCAGTAGCTCAGTGCAGTTTGCACTGAATACGAGCCATTCAATTCAGAGAAAATCTAACAATCAGGAATTCCTTTTCTCTGGTTTAGTATCAAAAAAGAATCGATTTTGTGTTGCTTTCTCCATGGCTGCACACTTGCATTCAAACAGGTTAACCTGAAGAAAAGTGGGCAGTGATTTTCCTCCCTAGTTACACACAAGAGATATCAGGCCAAATTTCAGATTTTTGTATTTCCCTCCCAAGAAATTCTTGCTCCCTCCTGCTCCTCTCCTACCTTGTCTGAGAGAATTCTAAATCTGTGAAACAAAACTCCTTTTACTGTTTCCTTGGGGAAGTTGGTAGGCCTGTAATAAATCATTTATCCTGAAATGCATTCATCTCTCTTCCTTTTTTAATTTCAGTTCAGCAATGCTAAATCCCCCAACCACCTACCTGAATTAAAATTGTATCTCTCCATACCGTTTGATACTGTTTCCACCACAAAACATTTCAGAGGTTTTGTGAAACATCCTGATTTTAAAACATCATGCCAGATAATTTAATGCTTCAATCTAGAGTATCTCAAAGATTTGGGATCAATTCTGAAAGTGAAGATTCCTAGGGAATTCTCTTTTTTCCTGTAATAAAAAGGTTTCTCCAGATTTAACTGCCTATGATTAGTGTTACTTTGGACACGACACAATTAAGATGAATTTTACAGATCTGTGCTATCAATTTCTTGCTTCAGTGCTATGTGCAAGACTGCTTTCATCAGCTTATCACAAATTCTTTAAAGAAACTCAACAGCAATTTTCTATTTTGTTTTGGAATCTAAAGCAGACTCGAAATCCAGAGAATATTTTACTAAACATATGTACAAACAGAGACAGACAGCGAAGTGTTTTTTGAGAATCTCAGAGTATTAAGAAGGCCAAGAACATCTAAAATCTTCCCTTTTGGCAACAACAAACCTTACACAGCTCTAAAACCCAAACTGCTTTATTGGCCACACTGGGATGTTCATAGTCTGTGTGTGGAAGCTACTGTTTCCATCCTAAATAAATTTAAAAGCAAATAAATTCCAATAATTAATAGACGTGTGAGACTTTTTGAAAAATAGCAATAGTCTGATTGAATTTTGATAACTGATATAGGGGATTTTTCCAGCACTGAAACGTCACCTACTTGCAGCTAATTAACCTGGACTGATGGAATGAGCAAAGCCAGGCCTCTCAGAGGATTTGAACTGCATTGCAGAGCAGCACTTATACACTAAATCTTTTCTTCTGGCAAATATTATTTTTGGTCTCCCTTGCACTTATGAAATCTTCAAGACGCTGTGTTTAGCAAACATCTCCAAACCTCAGTGCACTCATAATTGCATAAATGCAAAAGAGAACTTATTGAATTTTAACATCTGTTTAAAAGGTTTCTCTTTCCTTTTATGCAGAGGTTCAAAACTCTTGCAAAAATCCCAGTGATGTGTTTATTTTGCCACAGCTTTGCAGGCTGCCTTGTTTGTGTGTCTTACAGGATATCTTTATGATTGACTAATTATGTTAATTCTCTATTGTGCTTTTTATGCCTCTAATTAACTACGAGATTAATGTAATTTGTAACACTTCTAGTCAGGTAGCTCCACCACCCCAAAGAAAAGTTAGATTATATTCTTACAGAAGTTTAACAAAAGTTAAACTGTATTCTTCTTATTATTACCCATGGATCACACAAGAGATCCTGTAAGACACACAAACAAGGCAGCCTGCAAAGCTGTGGCAAAATAAACACATCACTGGGATTTTTTACAACAGTTTTGAACCTCTGCACAAAAGGAAAGAGAAACCTTTTCAACAGATGTTAAAATTCAATAATTTCTCTTTTGCATTTATGCAATTATGAGGATGCTGAAGTTTGGAGATGTTTGCTAAACACAGCGTCTTGAAGATTTCCTAACTGCAAGGGAGACCAAAAAAAAAATATTCATCACAAAAAAAAAAGATTTAGTGTATAACTGTTGCTCTGCAGTGCAGTTCAAATCCTCTGAGGTTCTCCTAAATAGGGAGAACAAAGCCTTATGCAATTAAATGCAGAAAAGGAAAGTAAATAAAAGCACAGCTCAGGTGAAGTGCCAGTGTGGACTGCAGGCATTTCAGACAGAGCTACATAGGCACTTCAAGGAGCCTGAAAAGAAGAATAAAAAGAAACATAAACAGAACTGATTAGCTATGTGAAAATGGCCTTTTAAATATTTTTCATTTCCATTACAGATAACAAAGTTTATGTGAAATGCAGATAAGCGTGGTCATTTCTAAATGATTACAAAATGTCAAAAGATGCATATTCTCATTTTTCATGATCATCATGCATTATTACCATGACATTATAACCTGCATTCAGTATTAAAAGCTCCAATTTTCACAGAATATGAATCCCATTGATGGAGTCTCCCACGGTAACAGTTTCAAATAAATCAGCTTAAGTAATGGAAGAGCAGCTAGGATTGCACTGATAGTATAATACAAGTGAATATTGTCATAAATGAGGAACTAGAATGACAATTTTTTCTTTCATCTATGGAATGAGACTGTTTATACCAACACAGAGCCTCTGGTTAGACTAGAACCTAGAAAGGATAAAGAACATCAATTAACACATTTTGAAGGACAAAAACTTCCTCCTGATTAAGACCAGCCTCTTTATGAAAATGAAAGTTTTTCAAAATGACATTTGGAAGAAATAGTTACCAGCTGTGTACCAGCCATTTTCTAGATCAACACCTCCCCTCATCTTTATCTCATTTTGCAGCCCTGTCACCTTCTCATCCTCCCTGTCTTGCCTGAAGGGCCTTACCCAGCCCAGCCAGGTAAAGGAAAGCAGCAGAGCAAACCCCTTGTTTAGCAGCAGAAGTGCAGAAATGATTGGAGGAGATAAACTCTTTGTGCTTTCGCACAGCCCACACAAGCATTAGCTTAAAATATCACTGTAATGTATTTTTCCGTGTCACTTGCTGTTTATTCTGCTTAATGATCCTTCTTATTCTTTCTCATGTGTGCACAGAATTTCAATTCTGCTTTGGTAACTCATCATGGTGAGACTATGCAGTTTGGTGGCTACAATTATTAGGCTAATAAATAATGTCCTGTATTGAAGCTGTATAACTGCCTTCCTTAGGATTTAAATATATTAGCATATTAATAATAACATAGGCAGTTAAATCCACTTTAATTCAGACACTTGAATTCAAACTGTTGTCCAATAAAGCTCCTCCAACACACAAATTGTACAAGCTAACTACTAGATCTCACTTCCATGAATTAACATGCAATCAACTGTGGTTAAGCTGTAATTAACAGCTGATCAATTAAAATACACAGGAATACCACTGCAGAATCCATGGGGATCATTCAGCAACTTAAACCATCACACCCTCAGCCTAACACCCTTGACATGACTTCTCACCATCCACACATATTACAGGAACAAACAAACATCATGGTTAATCACCCAGTTACGTTTAGAAATAGTCACAAAATGGATGTGAAAAATAAAGGGTGGTAAGGAAGCATCCTGTCAAAATCAGTGCCCTTGAAAGCACTGCTGTTGCAGTAAGGCAGAAAAATCATAAAGAAAGGCTTCACAAAATCAAGCCTGCTCTCCTGGAGTCAGTGGCTGGCCTTGTCAAAGCCAGCACTTTGCAAGTTCCCGTGTGAAAGCAATCCTGGTGTGAGCAGTTGATTAACATAACCATCTATTCCTGGGTGAAAACCAGCTTACACCTGTATAAACTGGTTTTACACCTTTAGATAAAAATGAAAACTGTCTCTCACAAACAACTGTCCCTGCACGTACACCCCCGGGGTTTGAGTGACCAATCAACACAGAATAACAACTCGTTAATAACCAATAAAGTAATTGGCAAAAAGCTCCTGACCAAAGGGAGTCCCACACGAGTTCTATAAAACTGTATAAAAAGGAGTGAGGTGAATAAAGAATGGGCTTTTCCACCACGAGGAAAATGGAGCCCATGTGGTTTATTCCCATACATTGCCATCACTGAAATGATTTCTTTCTGGAGTGACCTTCAGCTGCTGTCATCACTTGCCTCACAGAGCCATTGAGGAGCCACCATCTGGTGTGGCTGTAGGTTAATGCTGCTGGGAATGCAGCTGGAGCTCTGTTACCATTCCAGAGGCAGGGCTGTGAATAATTCAGGAGTACAGAGCTGAAATAGAAAGTATTGAACTGGGGATAACCTACGGCTTCTATTTGTTCCATCCAATAAGGGAACACCGTCATTTGTTGCTGTTTGATGCCTCCACAGAGAAGGAAAAAACTATAAAATGTGCTTTTTTTTCTTATTTCTTATCCAACATAAGGTGTAACCCTAAAAGCTGGGAGGTGGGATGCTGGTTTAAAGCATTCAGGAAGAAGAATGAGTGCTATTGATCACTTCTGCAAAACAGGAGCTCCCAGGAGATTTCAGCTGCTCCCACAGAGACAGGTCAGTTTTCCTGAGCTCAGAAGTTGCTGGGGACAAAATGAATCTCCCTGGCCCAGAATGGAGCAGCCTGCAGTGCACCACCTGCATGGACACAGCACGATTCTCATCTCCCAGTGCTTCACTGCATCCCACAGAAGGGTGTGTTGCTGTGTAAAAATATGCTCTCTCACACATTGCCAGTCTGTCACAGAAATCCCTTCCTGACTAGAACAAGCAAGGAGACAGGACCAAGGCAAGAAGAAAACACAAAAATTTCAGTATTTAACCAACTTTTATATCATTTTTATTTCAATTATCTTGACTGCTATTCTAGCAAAAATCCATTTGTAGATTGATACTAACTGCTCCTGCTAATAAAATCTGGGTAAGAGCAGGATGAGCTTGTGTGTGGTAATGGCTGAGCTGCTTTCAGCAACAGGCTTGGAAGACACACCTGGAAATACCCAGCTATTTCTCTGTCCTTGCTGGAAGAGACACCTGGAAATACCCAGCTATTTCTCTGTCCTTGCTGGAAAACGGTCCCTTGGACACTGATGAGCCTTGGGTCACAAATAAGCTTGTAGGGGCAAGGGGGAAAGCTGTGCTGCCAAAATGTAACATACAGTGCAAATCCCCTAACGCTCCCAAGTGGCTGCACACCACAACCTCTTCAAAGCTGAGGAAAAGGGTTGTGTGCCATCCCTCACCCCTGGGGTTTGTTTAAAATGAGTACTTTCCAATCCAGAGGAGGATCTCCAGGAGGTAATTCAGATTTGGTACAGAAACAGAGGACACCTGGTGGTGTTTAGTTGTTAGCATATAAAAACAGCAATCCAAGTCAGATGTGTGTGTGCAGCTGCACCAGCAACAATTACCAGAACCCATGCTTTAAATAAATAAAAGATGGAGTGATGGAGAATTTCAAATAGTGTAATCACAGAAACACACGGAAATTTCAAACAAACAACATGAGTTGCTGAATGCAGATGCTGCCACTACTTTACAAAAATGAATTTTTTAACGGTTACAGGCAAGAAGCAGCAACTCTACACTCCTAGGAGTCTGCCACCTCCACCAAACAGACACATGCTATGGAAAAGTAGGACAGATTCCCCACTACTGCAAAACCCAAGGGCACAAAGTTGTCGGTTTTGCTGGAGGAAGAGGTAAGAGCACAGAGGAAGAAGCAATTGAACAGACTCTGGGACAGTAAAATCACCACAAGTGAGGTACCCAGCACCTCCCAAACCACAGCGTTCCCCAGCTGCAGAGAGGAGCCACACAGCAGAGCTGAGCCCAGCTCCAGACTGCCACCAACTCATGGACTGACAGTCTGTGAGTACTCAGATTCCCACGTGAAGTTAGTGAAACTTTCTTTTAATTGAAGATACTGTTATTAAGATAACTCTGTGAAGACCCAAACTGGAATTTTCTGTTGCAGCAAATGACAGGCCCCCAGCCAGGTAATAATTAGCATTGACTCCATCATTCATAGAAGGCTGATCAATTTCTTTATTCCATTATTATTATGAAGAAATCCATTGCTTTTATAGACAGTTACAATACAAGTAGACCTACTTGGTCCTCCAGTCTAAACACTATCACCACTGGCTGATTATGCAACCACCCTTTGGTAAACAAATCTCCATAACTCATTCCACATGTTCACAGCAACAGGTGCAGCAGGTTAAGATAAGAATTGTTTCTCATTCTTTTCTCTGATCTTCTCACAGACTTTTCCCAGAAAGGCCTGGGAAAGTTGTCTGTTGCTTTCTGTGGCCAGAGAGCTGCTGCCATAATTTTCTATTGTACAATAGACACAGTGAGCTGCAAATGTCTCTTTTTAGAGATATTCAGACACTGAACAGAGTCAACATCTGTGAGACTCCGCTCTAAGGAGCTGGAGAGCACAGGGGTGGCAAGGCAGGAAAAAAGCTGCACATGCATTTATGTGTGGGCTATTCAAAGTGTGCATTTTATTGCCAAAAAGTGAAATAAAGGCTCAAGGTCACACTCCTGTCATGCTCTCTGTAGTAAGTATTAGAACTTACTTGGCTGGAAAGGAATGAATAAAAGCAGAAGACTGTGCAACATGCAGAATGTTGTTCCCTTCCTTATACAACTTTAATGCATGGATCAATCACAGCCAAGATTTTAAGTGCAAAAATTCTGTTAAAAAAACCCCAAACAAGTACTTTTCTCTTTTGAACAAGCACTGTCAACAGAAGAAGAGATCTTCTCATCTCTCCTGATTATACCAACACAAACATGTGTGGTGAAGCACACTGGTGACCTGGTTAAAACTAGACTGGTTTAAAAAGCCCCAACAACCCCAAACAGTTGGTTTTAACCCACATCAATTCCCCAATCTGTTCTGATCTGCAGCCACGCAAACACCTACACTGATAGAAGCGGAGAGAAGAAAACTGCTCCCTTCATCAGCAGTGCTGGCTGAGAGTGAAAATCAGACTGAAGACCTTCTGGTGTTTGTAGGCTTTCTTACCAAAGTTAGCAAAGCAAAACTTCCACTGAAAAACAGATTAGAGGCCAAGCTCAGAATCAGTATGAGACATAATACAGCTTTTCATAAACTTTCAGATGAGCTCTGAGTGTTATCCCAGAGGACAATTAATCTCAACACTGCCTGTGCTGCTGGAAACAAAATCAATTTAAAAGTCAGCAGTAGATGCAAGAAACAAACTTTAGATTTAGCTTAAAATACATAAAAGTCAGCTAAGGAAGAATAGCAAAGAACAAGTAGAAAAACAGGGCCTTTAAGTTTTTTGAACAAAATCCACCTTGGAAGCCTCAAGGAGAGAATTTGAGCCGGCAAGGTAGAGATGGAGATGGACTATTCTGCAATATTTGAGCAACCTCTTCCCCAGATTTTCTCTAATATCCAAGGAAAAATGCCCCAGATATCATACCCTCTCAAAAGTTTGCTTTGTTACCTTAACAGCATAAGTTCCTCCTGAAAGGTTACCTGCCTGTTAATTTTCCAAGAAACTTCCCCTTTTTTACTCATTATAATAATTGCATTCTAGTTCCATACCATCCATAACAATATATAAAAAGGCCTTCAGCTTCTATTTTGATTCAATAAAGTTAGACTTCTTTAGAACAGCAAAGAAGGTGAATAGAATTTAGAAAACAAACTTGACCAGTAAGTTAGTATAGATACTTGAAACTTTTTGCAAGAAGTTTTCTAAATAATGACAAAAAAAACCGGCCAAACAATGCCAGTTACTTATATCACCAGAATGTTTCTTTGTGTACTTCCATAAATTGTTCTGTAGAGTTAGATTTTTCTCAGAAGTAATCTTTGGCTAACCTAAGCAGCTGGACAAAACTTAAAATGTAAGCTCGACAAATCTGCTGTTCTTTATACTGTGTGCCATGAAGTATTTAAATAGTAATTATTAGTTATAGTTAATATATATTGATGTAGCATTTAGTATCAATGTGTTATTAATACCTTTAATAACTAAAATACTTTTACTAAGGAAAGAACAAGGTCCATGATCTGACTTATGAGTAGTTAAATGAGTTCAGAGACATTACTGGGCACTGAATCACAATCCTGGGGGAGAACAAAAGTCTCCAAACCCCAGCTATAATTGCACCTTTGGGATCTTATTATTCAGAATAATAAAAATTCACTAGCTATAATGTGATTGTTTCTAATATAAACACATTCCTCCTAGCATGCTATGGTTTCTCCTCTGAAAGTGAATATTCAGAAGGGTCTCTCTGGCTGCATCATTTGATGAGAAAAGCTCAGAAAAGTAGAGGTCTGGTGCAGTTTTATGGTGGAACCTACCTCACATCGTTAAAGTTTTACATTTTTTGCCAATACAAGATTGTTCTCTTGCTTCAGGTGCTCTCTCCCAAAATTCCCAATGCCCATTTATCATATGTTTATCTGTCTTCAGAATAATAATTGTATAGATGGTGACTTAGCTGTGTATATCAAACTTTCTTGGGGGTTACAGAATATTTCATATTTGTTTTAATCAGATACTATGAGCCCAGTGATGTCTAAAGATCTCACTGTGTTTGGAATTTAGTGAGAGCATAAATTTATCTCCGACTGCCGGCCTTTCCTCAGACCTCAGGTAGGGAATTTTGAAAGCCATAAACCACAGGAAGATAAAATGTGATTTTTGGGTACCAGATGCAGACAAGTGTAAAATCCTGAGGGAACAAGGCACGCTTCAATTTCATGAGGCCCATTTATACATTTAGCGCTCACTCGGAGCCCAGACAGGTTTATTGTGTAGGACTTGAGCATTCAAACCAAGCCAGGCTCAGCACGAGGAGAGCGTGAGACAGCCCTGAGCACAACCACGATGATTAAACGCTGTGGGTTTGTGTTTGTGTTCCCTGGGGGATGTGTGAAGAACTGGAACACCGGCAACAAGTCCTGAGGAAAGCCTCGGAACAGCATAAAATATGAATTTAAAAAAAAAAAAAAAAAAAGAAAGAGGAGGAAAAACAATCGAAGAAGGGGTGCAGAATTGTGATGAACTAAAAAAATTAAGATGAAGCAGCGGTGGGGGGGAAGACTAAATGTTAGGCCCATATGCTGAACATCACCTCACTGTGCTTGGTTTGGTGGGACAGCACAGCTCGGAAGGACAGTGAGGGGACCCTGAGGGGACACTGAGGGTACCCTGTGAGGGGACTGAAGGGGCCATGAGGGGACAGTGAGGGGACCCTGAGGGGACACTGGGGGTACCCTGTGGGGAGCACTGAGGGGACCATGAGGGATGCCTGAAGTGACCCTGAGGGGACAGTGAAGGGACCTTGAGGCCAGTGCTGAGGGGACCGTGAGTGGAGCGCTGAGGGGACGCTGAGAGGAGCACTGAGGGGACAGTGAGGGGGCAATGAGGGGACATTGAGTGGAGCACTGAGGGGACCATGAGGGGAGCACTGAGGGGACACTGAGCACCGAGCGAACGCTGAGGGGAGCGCTGAGGGGACACTGAGCACCGAGGGAACGCTGAGGGGAGCGCTGAGGGGACACTGAGCACCGAGGGAACGCTGAGGGGAGCGCTGAGGGGACACTGAGCACCGAGCGAACGCTGAGGGGAGCGCTGAGGGGACACTGAGCACCGAGGGAACGCTGAGGGGAGCGCTGAGGGGACACCGAGAGGCCGCGGATCGGGTCCCTGTCAGGGCCGCCCGGCCGGCCCAGCCCCGGCGGCACAGCCAGCCCGCCATGCGCACGCCGGGCTGCAGGGGGCGCAGCGCGGCGCGGGCTCTCCTCCCGCCGCCGGTGGGCGGGAGCGCCGGGCTGGGCCGGGCGGGCCCGGGGCCGGGGCCATGGCGCTGCCCGTGCTGTCCAGCTCCGCCGTGAAGTTCCGCCGGGTCCTGGCGCACTTCCCGCAGGAGCTCAGCCTGGCCTTCGCCTACGGCTCCGGGGTGTTCCGGCAGGCGGGGGCCTCGGCCGAGCACGGCGAGGTGAGCGCTCGGGCCCCGCGGCGTTCCGCGTACCGGATCCGCCTTCCGGCCCTGCGCCGTGTGAACGGCGAGGGGCAGAGATCCCCAGTCCCTGAGGGACAGAGATCCCCAATCCCTGAGGGACAGAGATCCCCATCCCCGAGGGACAGAGAGCACCATCCCCGAAGGACAGAGATCCCCATCTCCGAGGGGCAGAGATCCCCAATCCCTGAGGGACAGAGATCCCCATCCCCGAGGGGCAGAGATCCCCATCCCCGAGAGGCAGAGAGCCCCAGTCCCCGAGGGGAGAGATCCCCAATCCCTGAGGGACAGAGATCCCCAATCCCTGAGGTACAGAGATCCCCAATCCCTGAAGGACAGAGATCCCAATTCCCGAGGGGCAGAGATCCCCATCCCCGAGGGAATAGCGCGGGCGGGTGTCCGGGCCGTGCCCAGGCACTGGGGCTGTCACTGTGCGGGGCTCGGGGTCCCTCTCAGAGCAGTGTGTACCGCCTGTGTGTCCGGATGCTTTTGGAGAGTTCCTGCAGCTTGTCCAAATGCTGTGCACTGTATGACGGGAATTTCAAATATACTGCCGCAGTGCAATGGCAGTCTGGAGGGCTTCCTCATCTTCTGAGGGCCAACAGCTTGGAAGTAATGTTTATTTTTATTTTTTGGGTTTTGTTGACAAAAGCAAAGGAATACACTACAAAGGAATATTCTAGAAATGCAGTTCCTTGCTGCCAGGTCTCGAGTGGTGCTTTTGTCTGCCCACATTCCCCCATTCATGGCCAAAAAGTGCTGTTCATTAGAGCTATAAGCTGTTCCACTGAGCTGTGAATTAGGGTGGTGAAGATCTCACACCTGCTCCCTTGTTTTGGAGGGTTGAAGTTTGGTCTTGACCAGGACAGGAGAATTTTGGACTGTCTGATATACTTGACAATAAACATACAACTTCACTGGAACCTTTGAACTGCATCTGACATTAATACTTGTAGTTTGGGTTTGATTTTTATTTTTTTACTCATGAAAACTATTTAGTTGGAAGTTTGGTACTGTGTATAACTTAAATTATTATGATAACATTGGTTCTTCTTGAGATTTAAACCTTCTTGTTATCCTCAGACGAATATGCTGGACTTCGTGTTTGCTGTTGATGATGTTGTGACCTGGCATATGATGAACTTGTTAAAGAACAGGAGTCATTATTCCTTCCTTAAATTTTTTGGTCCCAAAAAGATAAGTACCATTCAGAGATATGGAGCAGGAATTTACTACAACACCTTAGTGCCATGCAATGGCAGGGTAAGTACAAGCAGTCTGAGTGAATTGAGCCAAATATTTATGTCTGTGAAGTATTAAAATGATTAGCTTAAAGCAGATTTCAGGAAGCAAATATTGCAGATTGTAATTGTAGATTAACTCGTGGTATCTTCAATATTTATGTCTCAAACTGCTTCACTAACAGCATTTTAATTAAAAAGCAAACAGAGCAGCCTGTCTTGCACCTTACAAATGTGAACGGTGTTTGGAACTTATAGCTAAAGCATTTCAGGAACTGGATTTATATTTTTCGTTATTGGATTTATATTTTTTGTTATTGCTTTCTGTCTGCCGGTTTTGCTGGTGGTGAAGTTTTGGTGGTGCTTCATCCCAGCAGTTGACCATGTAGTAGCAGCAAAGTGGGCTGTTTGATATAAAATGCAAGTTACAGCAGCAAGTTGGAATCGACATTTGTGTTGTTTAGTGTCTCATGTCCTGACCTGTGAGGCTTGGGTGTGATCAATAATTCTGGTGAGTGGTTCTTGTCCAGCAAGTCCTGTTCCTGCACCTCTGTGTTTGCTAGGGAGGAGTGAGGGAAACACTGTCAGTGTTGCTGTTCTTGTCCCTGTATGAGATTTTGGGGTTTGAGCCTTATCTGTGGGATATAAAAAGGGATTTGGGATTTCATTTGGAGGACCAGTGGTGTTTGCCATGACATTGTGTTCTTGGCTCTTTATGCCCTGGTCTTATGTTCTAATGACTCAGTGATATCGCAGGCTGTGGTCCTTTGGTATCCAGAAATTCTGGAGCTGCCTGCCTTGCTGTGGTGATAATCTTTGGAAATTCAGGTACTGCATATTGGTAATAGACTGTGGAAAGTCCCATGTTTTTCCCAGTTACATAAAAGAAGCTGCAAAATCACAATTTTTTTCCTTAACATCAAAGAGCAAAAGAAAAAACTCCCTGATACACACCCCACCTCCCAATAACAGGATGCATAAATATCTGGAGATTGTAATTTAAGTCTCTGACAAACTATTGCTTGAGTCTTTTTAATATCAAAAAGGACAATGTGAATTCTTCCAACTATTGTAATATTTGGCTGCTGACTTTATTGCAGCTTTGATTCTAGAAAAGATCTTAATTTCATGCATTCCATTTTCTCCCTGCAGAAGTTGGAATGTAAATGGGAGATTTTTCTTTTACCTCATATGTTAATTAAAACATAAAAATATTTTCCAGTTTTTATTAGAGGTTGTATGTGTGCCTTAGGATTAAGAAGTTATAGCAAGTAGTAAGTTCCATATAGGGAAAACAGTGCAGGTATAGGTTTTTTCAAAAGCCTCTATTTTGCTTTGTTTTTTCCAGATGATTAAATATGGAGTAATTAGCACTGATGCCCTGATTGAGGATTTGTTGCACTGGAAAACTCTCTATGTGGCTGGGCGCCTACAAAAGCCGGTAACTGCTCAGTTTTCTCTCTGGAAATTACAGGTCTGGAAAAGAATCAGTTAGAGTTTGAACTTCATCTGTTAGGGATCTGTGCAGCAGTGCTGCTCAAATAATCTGCCCTGATTTAGGGGTGTAGCCCCAGAGGGATAATCTCTCAGAGAGGAGGTAAAATGTAGTTCCTAATGATGTTCTGTGGAAAAAGAACCCTAAATATGCTCAAATAAAGCTCCAAAAAAAGTTCAGATAATGCTAAAAATGCTCAAATAATCTGCCCTGATTTAGGGGTGTAGCCCCAGAGGGATATTCTCTCAGAGAGGAGGTGAAATGTAGTTCTTAATGATGTTCTGTGGAAAAAGAACCCTAAAGGTGAGTACATTGGTAAGAGTTTTCTGCCTGTAGTAAATCTTGAATAACTATTAATGCCAAGTCCCTTTAATGTTAAACGTATTATTTGCCTTTTATAACAGATTATAGGGGTGCCCAAAATTTAACACAGCTAAAGAATGGAAATCTTTAAAGATGAAAGAAGTTTTGCTGTGCAGTTACTGTCTGGTTCATAACTGAATGAAACATGGGTTCTGCATGTTGGTTTTTCTCCTCCATATTTGGACCATAAAAAATAATCTTTGCTTTCCCCCTTGTGCCTGCCTCAATGTGCTTTCAGCAGATGGCAGCAGTGCTAAGGGAAAATTTGTTATGAGGGGAGGGGGAGAATTAGAGGAGAAATCTCTTCAGGTCTTGGAAGAGAAGTTAATTATGCTTTTAGCTAAAAAACTTGGAGTGAAAATTTGAATGGATTGTCTCAGACTGCTGGCTTTATCTCCAGAGATGTATTACATCATGATCCAGGTTAGAGCAGCTGTTACCTTTGTAAAGGACGAAACTTAATCCATTGAGAAAGATAACTGAAGGGAGAGTTCTGGATGTCTCATCAGCAGTGAATAGCTGTTTTCAGTGGAACTGCATTTGCTGCTGCTGTGATTTGTGACCTGGTACAGTGAATATAAATTCTCTGTACTGTGATAAAGCCTTCCTTAACTGTGGTGCTCTGTCAGATTTAGCCCAAGAATCAACGTTCATGTTTTACAGGGTGATAACCATTGCACTCACACTTCCTGGGAGATTTGCAGCTCTCTAAACCATTGAAAATTTGTTCACAAATGCTATCAGTGTTTCAGGCATTCAGATTTTGAAGCCTGCTGTATTATTTTCTTTCCCAAAAATCCTGCTTTGTATTGGGGGGGGGGGATGAGAAAAGGAGGAGGTTATTCCTTTTGCTTCTCTAAGGCAAGGCTGGTGTCTTCCATGAGGAGGAATAGCATCTCTGCTGAGTTTCATGTTTTAAAAGGCTCTAACTGTGGTGTCCTTAACATGTCCATAACTTGATGTTTCCATGGCAATCCTAAGGTATTGCAGTCACCTGCGTGACTGCTTGGGGTGCCACAGATTTCTCTGTTCTGACTTCCCTTAGATTTCCCTGTAGCATCAAGTTAGGAATGTACATCTAAGTGAATTGCTTGATGAGATTTGAGAAAAATCAAGGGGGGTACCTTTGTTCAAAAAAGGTGTTGTAGAGCAGACAAATATTTAAAAGCAGCCTTTTATAAGCAAGACAGGATTGCTTAACCAGAACACTTGAAAAAGACAAACTCACACCAAGCAGGGATTCCTAGGGGAATTGTTTCTGGAAGTGCACAGTTATCCATCTCCTAAACCAGCTTCCCTTCATCTGCCAGTGTGTTTCTGTCTTCAGTTCTTACCAAAGATCTGCTTTTTATTCCAGTATATTTCCATATCCTAGGTGATTGGATTCTCTAGTCGGTCTTGAACAGTTTCAATGTTTCCTAAAAATAAACACTTCTTGTGGCAGGTAGAGGCATTCAAGTGATCTGTTTAAGTGAAGATCCCCTCGAGTTCACATTCTGCTCATGCAAAGTGCAACAATAAAGCCCTGCTTCTTCTAGGACAACCACTGTCTGAGAAACTACTTGAAACATCTGATAGGGGAGTCCTCAATTAAAAAAAGAATAAAAGGAATAAGAAAATTTAACTCTGTCTGGTGTTCTGTTCTCTTTTAGTGTAGTCTTTTTTCTTATTGCACAATCACATGTGAAGTATTTCTGTTGATACATTCATATTTCCTGTTCTGATTAATCTTAAATTTACAAGTAGAAAAGGTAACTAGCTCTTCAGAGACAGTTCATGTCTGGTGCATGAGCTACATAGGTGTAGCACTTCCAAACCTGTGTGTGAAAACAACTTTATCTGGCAGAGTGTTAATTCTTAAAAACATGTTTCTTTCTCTCACATGGTGGGGATACTCTAGTACTTGTACCACACTAGTAAGATCTACTCTTAAATTATTTTCTTACTCAATCTGGCATGAAAAATAAACAACATTTCTAGCTCTAGCTTCAGTAGCACTTTGCTGAAATCTTACTTCCAAATGGCTCTGCTTTTCCAGGTGAAAATCCTGGCCCAGAATGAGAACAGCAGGCTGCAAGCTGCTCTTGTCAGCAACCTGAAGAGTGCAGTGACAGCAGCCTTCCTCATGTTGCCAGAGAGCTTCTCTGAAGAGGACCTTTACCTGCAGATTGCTGGACTCTCCTACTCTGGTGAGTGTGGGGGGTCTGAAGTGGCTGAGAAGAGCTGTGTTTGGAGCACAGTTGGAGTTTCGTGTGTGATTAATCATCTCCCTTCTTGCTTTGGGCCTGCACTGCTGCGTGCACCAGGAATTCTCTCTGAATGGTAGTTACGTAACGGCTCCAGTAATTTGGTTTATTCACAGGAAATAGGTGCAGCTACATCGGCAACGCTGCCTGTGCCTGCTTGGTTTATGAGCAGCTAAGTGTGAGTGATTGCATATGATGAAATAGTGGGGGTTCTCTCCTGTTTGCATGGATTGTATTTTGGTGGAATGCTTCAAAACCTTGGGGAAAAATTTTTTTTTCTTTCCACTCAGTGCAATGTTGAGTCATCTGATAGTCTGACTCATACCTTGTCATTTCTTTTTGAGTGTGCTGTGTTTAAGTTTCCTATATAGTTAACTTAAAGATCCTGATTATGATTCTTTGATTTACATTTAATACTCCTGGTTGGTATTTGTTGAGTTTGTTTTTTTAAGAAATTGGTAAGGAAAAATCGAAGAAACTACTGCAAATGGTTTTCAATATAAGATGTAATTGTTACAATTTAACTCAGCACTGCTTTTTACATGTTGACATCCTTACTGGAATTACTATGATGGAGTTTGGTTGGAGTTGTACTTTACACAGCACTTCCTTGGCTCATATAGAAATGCAGTTTTGGCTTTTAAAGGAAGCACAGGGGGGTCTAAGCTGCAGCTTGGCTGTACTGAGGGGTGTCACTGTTTTATGTAACACTTCTCAGGGCAGTTCAAATTGCAGCTCGCTTCTCCAGAGCAGCTCTCTCCTGAAGTGTTGCCTGTTTTAAAGCATCAGGAAGAGGGTGCTGACAGTGGGACTGCCAGCCAGAAATGGTCACTGCTTATCTGCCCACCTGAAACCTGCCCAGCACTGGCACTGGATTCTTGCTGGTCACTAGTGACCAAGATACTTTTTTTGTACTCTTTGAAACAGTGCAATTAAACAAAAGTCAGTAAAATGCTGAGACTGGCTGTGCTGTGTGAACAAAGCTGAAGCAACACAGCTCCCAGCTGGGAATGTACAAGAAAAAGGCTGCTTGTGGATATTTATTTTGCTGCCATTTCGTTAAGTCTTTCAGAAGCTGTACTAGTAGACAAAATTGATTTTATGTGTTACTCTAATCAGTCTCCTTGGAGACTGCTGAAGAGAGTTGTTAATGCTTTAATTTAGAAAATGTTTGTCTTTTTTTTTTCCTGCATTTTTTGAGAGCACTGAGTCAGTACCATTTATATGCGAAGTGTTTGTTTTGTGGCTTGGCATAAACTGAAATAAACTAAGGAAGGCTAGCAAGTTGGCACCTTTCAACAACATTTATCTCCTGAATGTGGGAAGTGGGAAAAGGAATTGATTCAGAATTTCGGTTGTTGATACAAGCTACACTGAGCATCCAACTCCTGGCTGGAAACCCAGCAAGCAGCCAGGCTGGTACCTAACAGAGGAGTGGAATGCTTTCATATAGACTGACTGGCTTTTCATTTATTCTCTTTGAAACTTCTCAGTCATGGATCTGAAAAGAAAGTGTTAAGGCCAGTAATGCAACAGTGGTGTTAAAAGGAATTGCTTTTTGAAACTACTGACACAATACTTGGCTAAGAGGAAAAGTGATCCAGTGATCTTACCAAGACTACTGTTAGCTGAACTCCAGGTACTGCACTTGGACTGTGGAAACAATGCAAATCATTACCTCTCAAATTGGAAAATTTAAGCTCATTTGCTTCTGGATACAAAGTATGAGGACTGGGCAATTTGTTTAGTAATTGTTGAGATTCAGGTATGGTGCAAAGACTGTAACTGTTACTGTTACTTGACAGCTGGAATTATTTTGTTTCCAAGTAAAGATATGGACACATAGGCTGATGACATTTTTTCAGAGGCCACATAACATATGCCTTCAAGGACATTTTTTTCTGTGCTTGAAGGTGTTTGAATAGTTTTTTTGACTCTTAAAAGATTATTATTGTGGATTATATTGGCATACACAATATTGGAGAATAGAGTTTTAGATGGCAGCTCTGTACTATGTTGATTTCTATTACATTCTCTTTTGTGGTTTTGGGGTTTTCCTAATGGCTTAACTCCCTCTTTCCCTGCCTAGGTGATTTCAGAATGATAATAGGAGAAGACAAATCCAAAGTGCAGAACATAGTGAAACCCAACATTGCCCATTTCCAGAAGCTGTACAGTACCATACTCCAGGACTGCCCTCAAGTGGTGTACAAGCACCATCTGGGAAGGCTCGAGGCAAGTGTTCTCCTTCTAAACAGCTTTAAAACAAGCAAGTGCTTCATCACTGACAGAAGGCAGGAATTATGCCATGCACCAGGAGAGCAGTTGTAGTCTCTGTGCTTGCTGTTTGTTATGTTTCTGTTGTTTAGTTAATTCTGCAACCAGCAGACTCGCCTTACACGCCAGGTTTTTCATATGGAGGAACTACTGCTCATTTTCTCTGAGCACAGAATAGACCCCAGCAAGGGAACCAGAGCAGATCATTGTAAAACGTGTGTTCTAATGGCTTCCACATGGAAATAACAGGCTAGGAAGTGAGGAATAAACAGATGGTTTGTGTTAGAGAGATGAGGCTATAACTCAGAGGTGCAACTTTCTGCAATCAAAAACTGCATCTCACAAACAAACCTCCTCAAGTTCTAGCTATGAAGATTACCTGACTAAATCCAAGTGAAATCCTGGCATTAATAGCCATACAAAACCATTTTCCCTCAGCTTTTTGGGAAATCCAGAGTGACCAGTATCTTGAATTCCATCTTCCTGGTGTAACATTGCAGTTAGGGGAGAGATGCCACAGTCAGTAGCAATTTTTCCTTTTGTAATCTCTATGTCCCTGTGTGAATATTCAAGTGTGATATAAACTTCATGGTGAAGTCACAGATAGCACCACTTGTCTCATGGATGTGGGCATCTTTTTATCCTCAAGCCTTGGTAATTCTCTCCCAAATGCCACCTTTAGGATGTGTCTTTGTTAGAAATTCATTTAACTGCAGGCTTGAGTACTGTAAACAGTTTCACTGCAATGTTTTGGGGTAAAACACAGACAAACCTGTATTATCCTGCAGCTATCTCCATGTTTTCTTACTGCTTGTGAACAGTTTGGAGGAAGCAATATTTAAATGAATTTGGGAAAGAATTAGTAACATTTTCTTCAAGAAAAAATTCCTTTAAACAAATCCTGGTAGCATACTGCAAATTTATTGCTGGATAATAAATCTCTCCACAATCCCGTAACAGTCATCAAGACTGCTTCAAATCAACAGCAAAATGAGGGCATTTAATCAACAAAGTGTTTAATACTTTATTGCTCACACCTCCCTGTGGTTATTGGCAGTTATTGCCCAGCCTGAGGTGGCTGAGTGCCATTGGGGATGCAGTTAACAGAATGGAACCCCCTTCTCCAGGAGATGCAGAGCTCCAGAGAAAATTCCTTCTTCAGAGGTCCCTCAGAAGCAGGGGAGGCAGAGCCCAGCTCTGAGCTCTGCTTGAGGCACAGATTCCTCCCACACAGTGCTCAGAGCCGCTCGCTGATGGTGCCTCTGGAGTTGTGGCTGACTCATCTGGAGATCATTTTCTCCACACTGACAAAAGGGAGTGGAGAGGGCAACCAGACTCCTGTCTGATGTCTCCATGAAGTGGCTAAAACCTTGTGTGGGAGGAATGGAGCTCTTCAGATTTTCCTCCTCTTTTGGAGAGCTCTGCCCCATTGTGCATTGCGTTTTGGAGAAATCTGTCCAGGCCTGCATGTTGGTATCATTGTATTCAAAAAAGGCTTGTTGGATTTCTGATTTAGATTGCAAAATGTGGGATGAATGTTTTCTTCAAATTATACAAACCAGATGTGGTTTGGAGTTTAAAGCAGAGAAAATGGTTTTCAAGCTAAACTTGAAGTGTTTGTGTGTCTGCAGTTTGATTATATTCAGGCAGAAGAAACTCAGCTGAGGGGTCTTCAGGGATCTTTTTATTGTTCTGTACTTATGTTTCCAAAGGAAATTGGATACAACAGAAATGATACAATTTCAATGAAAATTTACTTGCAGACGCAGCAAGATCATGTGTGTCTTCCTTTGAATAAAAACCCTTGCACTGAGTCATTCTTCAAGTTGAAAACTGAGATGCTGCATTTCCCTGTGCTTGGGAAGTTTTTATTAGCATTGTCAAGGACCTTTTCTAGTGAAATGGATCAGGTTCTGTGAGATATTTATCAGAGGTCAATTTTCTGACTTCTTAAAAGAAAAAAAAAAAAGAGAGAACTGAATGTTTTTAATGTCTTACTTTTATAACATTCAGATTGATAAGAGTCCAGAAGGTCAATTTACACAACTTATGGCTTTGCCAAAGACTCTGCAACAAAAGATAACTGCTATAGTAAACCCTCCTGGAAAGAACAGAGACGTGGAAGAAATTTTACTACAAGTTGCCCATGACCCTGATTGTGGATTTCTGGTGCATCAAGGTAGGTTTGGACCAATGTCTGTAATCTCCTTTAAGGCATGATAGATACACAAATCTGTTGTATATGTTCTCCTATTTCAGTTGGGTTAAAGAGAAGAATGGGTTCAAGAGAAGGGTGAAAAATCCAGGAGATTGATCATGAAATACATTCCTGAAAGCCTGGGTTTGGATTTGACTGTAGACAGGTTATCTGAAATATTATCAACAGCATTCCTAGTGATACAGAAAGATGTCTTTTGGGAAAGAGGCAGAATTTAAGGGATAATAGTGCAGCCTGCTTAGATCACCTAACTCTGGTGCTTCCATCTTCAGGCAAAACTTCATCAAAATACTGAGCTTTATATCCTCCCAGTCATAGATTGCAAGGCTGAGGTAATTTTCTGACTTGCTAACATTTCCCTTGGCAGTCATCATGGTTAGCCCAGACATGTGAGCCCTGGCAGAGAGCTCCAGCTTAGAGGGAAATGGCTGAGGTGCTTCTCATCAGCACAACTGCTCTGAGGCAACATTATGTCATATGAGCAAGTTAAAGCTGATGCTGCAGACACCAATGTTCTGCTACACTGCAGGAAAATGAAAAAGTTTAGTACTTGGGGTCCTTTATGCATTTGAAGAACCTGGCACATTTTCTGTTCCAGGTAGTAAATTTTACAAGCTCCCTGAGCACAGCAAAAATTCCCGAGAAACCTGGGAGCCACTAGACACTAACCAGGGAGCTGAGAGCTCTCAGCCTGATTTCTGTGGGGCAAATAAAGCTCCAGGGTACTGCAGTTCTCTATGGACAGCCTGGGATGAGCTGCACCTGAACATGGAGGTGTTCAGCTTCTTTCTTGGGCTGGGCTCAGCCAGTGAAGGGCTAAAAGCTGGATCTGGGAGCAGGGAGCAGTGTTTGAGCTGCACACGGCTCTGCTGGTGCTGAGGTTGTATTTCTGTAGCTGCACAGGGAGCAGCAAACTGGACACATCTTCCCAGGCCCTGCACTTTAAACTTTTAGGAGAACACATCAAGATATTCTTCCACTTTTGTGGCCAAAGCATTTTCCTAATTCATCCATCTGGGTAAAGGCCAGGCCAAGCCATTTGGGAATCCTACAAGACAGAGCTGATTACTCAAGCTGAATTGCATTGTCCCAAGATGTTTTGCTACATCAACGCAATTTGTTCCTTTCCCTTCCCTATTCCTACCCCTCAAATGATTGTCCAGTGGACTATTGTATCCTTACTTATACATGGATTTTGCTAAGCTTTGTTCTTCAAAATAGAAGCAGGATTTAAAAATATTTGAAATTATGTCCTATGGGTCAATGCAGAGTGTCAGTTTGGAAGATTAGCTCTGAGACTGCTGCACTTCTGCATTTCTTTCAAGTATTTAGTGAAGTGAATAGTTTTGTACATATCAGTATATATGTGTGTGTATATATATATGTACATATCAGCTTTTATATGTGTTAGAGCAAATATAACTTCATAGTTCAAAAAAAATTTAAGATTTTTTAACTGTTATGCCACAGTGCAAAGTGGTAATCAAGCCTTATCTCCAAAAGCTGTAATTTAGAAAAGCCAGGGAAGAGCTGCACAATAGAGGTATCTCTGCTTGATCAGAGAAGTGCCAAATCCCAATTTCATGTTGAAGTAAACAGGGAGTATCATTTGTTCTGCTCTAGAATGTTAATTTACCAGCACTTAGATGAAACAACTCTGAATCCTCTGTGATTAATCATCTCAGTAGAGAGCTAATGGGAGCACCAAATAAATGGATTTGATCAATTCATACTGCTTGTTGTCTGTTTTAATATTGATATGGGTTTTTTTCTGTATGTTACATAGAAAAGAAATTAAAATAGTTTAGAGAATACTTTTAATTAGTATGAAAAAGCAGAGCAAACCCAAATTTTCTCAGTGTATGTTTTACTTTCAGGCTAGCTTGATTGTATAACTGGAACAATATTTAACTTGTGCATGGTGGAGGGGAAAAAAATCCCCACACAAGTGCTGAGATGGGTAACATCTGTGTGCTTTTCCCTCTGCAGGCATTTCAGGAATTGTGAGATCCTCCAGTATAGTGCAGAGTGCTAAAACCATCCTGACAGCTGGTAAGAATGTGTGGGATTTCTATCAACATGGGCCTTCTGATTTCACACAGAAAAAACGACTGTCTTGTTACAGGAGTTTAAAGAATACATTTTTGTGTGTTTCACTAAAAGTTCCCAGAAAATAAAAGCAACATTTAAAGCAGAGGCTTTCTTGCAAAATTATGAAATGCTGAAAGGGACTGGAGTCCGTGTGACTCTTAAATAAACAACCAAACAACATCAGCTTTCATTGTCTCTGCGTCTGGATCTGTGCAGAGGAGATTTTGTGGAGCAAAATAATTGGAAGGGAGAGGTTAAAAACAGTGTTATTCCTGTTGAATTCAAGTTATCCTGGGTGTCCCGTGGGGCAGAGCTGGGTAAGTGCAGGAGTAGAACAGAAATGGTTCAGCTGTGGGAATTATTTGTGCTCTGTTCCTGCTGTTCTGATGGGCAGCAAATCTCCTCTGGGGCTCCTTAGCTCCCCTTGTGTGTCACTGCCAGCCTCTCCTGGCACTGGCACTTTGGGATGGATCTCTGAGCAACCCTTGGCATTTTTATCATGGCTTCTGCTTCGTGCACCTGAAATCACTTATTTGGGAAATGTCTCTATTTCCCTTGGTCTTAACTGTTTTTTGCTTTATATATAGTGGCTTTTTTCTCTTTCAGACAAACTGTAGTTTCCTTCTAGTCAGTTATGTGGAGTTGTATTTAAAAACTATTTTCTACTAGTGGTTTTTATGGTGGAAACATATTTTTGTGATTTGAATTAGGTAGAGCAAAGCAATGTTGGGCCTTTGCCTCCAGCACAAGTCCAATTTGAGCAAGGAGGCTTGGGGGAGTGGATTTTTTTACTTTTTGCATGATTTAGGTTTTTTTGTTTTTTTTTTTTTTATGTATTTACACTTGTCTGCCAGAATCTGGTCAAAACCATTAGTGACAGAATTCAGGAGTGAAATTTACCTGCTCAGGGATGTCACCTCAGTATTTCTGAGGTGTGATGTTTGTGTGATCTGCCCTGGAATTGAGGAGGGATGGGTGTCCATAGCTTTAAAGTTAATTAGCAAAAACCTTTTGCCTTTTTTTTTTTTTTATATTTGTCTCCAAACACTTATGACTGAGTTTATATTAAATCTGTCGGTATCTTCTAATTAAGATTTTCTCCCAGTCATGATTTCTTAATCTAAAATGCATCGCTGGGGCAGCATTCCTGGCTGTGCCAGCTCTTGGGGCTCTCCATGTTCACAGGATACAGAATTCACACAGAGAAAACAGGAATGTGGCAAATGGAAATATTTGCTTGACTCAGGCAAGGAATGTGTTTTACAGGAAAGTGTGGAGCTTTACATTCAGTCCCTAAGGATGCTGCATTTCTTTCTTTATTCTCTTTCCAAATCTTGTCTAATATTCTGTTCCCCTAAGACCTATTTTGACACTTTCTAGTAGAAACTTTAGGAAAAATATAAGGCTCTGACTTTCTGCAGTGCTTATGTCAGGAATAGTAGCTTAAAATAAAATAATTATGAAAGACAATCATGAAATCTGTGGCTCCATTAAGCTTTGACTTTTTATTGCTGTTCCTAATAACTGTACAAATACTTTGCTTGCAAAATAATATTTTCATAAGCTGGCCATCACTCTTTTTGAAGTGTTCTAGGGGACACATCTGTTTTCTTTAGCTGATTATTTTATCTTAAGAACACCAGCTAAGGTGAGATGCCTGCTCTGGTCCACAGCACGGCAGTGCAATGTCCAGCATTTCTAAATTCCATGGTAAATCAGCAATAGCGGTGCTGAGATGCCATGCTGGGTATGAACATTACTGGCAAGGAGCACAAGAAGGATTTTCAACCCATTTAAGAGAACTTTTCTCATCTTTCTCTACCAATGTGGTTTTCAAGTGGAGCCCCAGCTCTGTGTTTTTGTTTGTTGTTAAATGCCCTATTTAGTTTTTGAAAAAGGGCCTGTGTATTTCTTTGAGGCTGTGGTGAGGTTGCCTCTCTGTTTCCCATTAGAGATGGCACCAGGGTTTGATTTGTTTTCCCACATAGCCAGAGCCTGCCCGGGCTTTGGGAACTCACTCTGCAACTCTTATATTTAGCTCCTCTGAAGCTTCTTTCTTCTTTGTATTTTACTCAAGGAATGCTGGAAGCTTTGAAAATGTTTCTGTAAATACAGTCTTACAGATTAAATCATCAATTTCTCCAAGATACTTTTAAGTTAGCACAAATGTTCTAAATATCATTTGTTTTCAAGGATTCAATGATTTTTTTTTTTTAAGTAGCAAGTTTCATTTGTTCAAGATACTTTTAATTTGGCACAAATATTCTGAAAAGCATTTGTTTTCAAGGATTTTTTTTTTAAGGAGCAGGTTTGCATATCAAATATTCTGGTTTTGTGATAACTACTCTCTTCATCTCTTTATCTGCCTGAGCAGATAACTGCTGGCTTCACTGTAAATATCTGTAGATATGCATATATCTGTGCATGCCACACTACAAATATATAATTATTTGCTGCACATGACAACTGTCCATCCATCCAAAGGAAATCCTGGACACTGCAGCCAGGCAAACCTAGCAGGACACTTCGGGGGACTGCCAGTCAAACCCTGTCTTACAGCACCAACACTTGCAAAAAGTTCAGCGTGGATCGTTAAGTGAAACCAGACACGGGTTGTGTTTACACAAACGCTGTGGGCTCGGTCCCATGTGCATCAGGGCTTTGTTCTGTGTCCTAGAGTGGAAAAATCTAAAGGGGAGGTGAAACCACCGAGTCACAGATTCAGAGCTGCAGTAAAAGACATTTTCATGTGGTCCAAGTACTTCGGATTCTGAGAGAGAACCGTAATTACAGCCATTAACTTTTCCTGCAGCTGTGATTCATCAGCCCGAGGCTGCTTTGGGGAGCAGCTGAGCTGGATGGACAAACCTGTGCTGGGGCAGCGGAGCCAGCAGCTCCTTCCGTGCCCTGGGTGGAGCTCAGAGCAACGGGAAGGATCTGCTGCTGAGCAGGTGGGCAGGCTGAGAAGAGCAGTGTCTGTGCAGGCTGAGAGCAGCAGTGTCTGTGCAGGCTGGGAGCAGCAGTGTCTGTGCAGGCTGGGAGCAGCAGTGTCTGTGCAGGCTGAGAACAGCAGTGTCTGTGCAGGCTGGGAGCAGCAGTGTCTGTGCAGGCTGGGAGCAGCAGTGGCTCTGTGGGAGCAGCAGTTTCTCTGTGCAGGCTGGGAGCAGCAGTGGCTCTGTGGGAGCAGCAGTGGCTCTGTGGGAGCAGCAGTGGCTCTGTGCAGGCTGGGAGCAGCAGTGGCTCTGTGGGAGCAGCAGTGGCTCTGTGCAGGCTGGGAGCAGCAGTGGCTCTGTGGGAGCAGCAGTGTCTCCGTGCAGGCTGGGAGCAGCAATGGCTCTGTGGGAGCAGCAGTGGCTCTGTGCAGGCTGGGAGCAGCAGTGGCTCTGTGGGAGCAGCAGTGGCTCTGTGCAGGCTGGGAGCAGCAGTGGCTCTGTGGGAGCAGCAGTGTCTCTGTACAGGCTCACAG
The DNA here is from genome assembly GCF_026979565.1 of Vidua chalybeata. Lineage (NCBI taxonomy): Eukaryota > Metazoa > Chordata > Aves > Passeriformes > Viduidae > Vidua > Vidua chalybeata. Next base: position 18,806,593 of record NC_071541.1, on the reverse strand, counting down.
CAGCAGTGTCTCCCTGCAGGCTGCAGCGCCTGCACCATTCCCTGCAGTCCTGCAGCAGCCGTGCTGCAGTGGATCTGCCACACACTGCACTGCACACCTGGAGTTCACTGGAATGGCAGAGCAGCAGTTCATCTCTCAGAGGAGCTGCCTCCTGCAGCTTGGGCATTTCCAGAGCCACACTTACACAATTTTAACTTCTTTCATTTGTTCTGTGCCAGAGCTGAGCCTGGCTTTGTGCTGCTGCAGGAATTGTTGCTGTGTGTGCAATCTCCATGCAGATTTGTCAGGCATTATAGGATTTACGTGGTTATTTACTTGTTATTTGAGATGCTGCAAACAAAAGCCTGTCATGACTTCATTAGTGTGCTTGCTTTCGCAAAAACCTAGTGAATATGGAAAAGTTGGAGCCTACATATGGGATGCACATGGGTTTGTCAGTTCAAAATACATGTATGGATGTTTTCCTACCAAAGGGGAAGTTGAGTTTATTTAAATTGCAGTTGGAGACATGAGAAGTGCAGAACTGATTTTCTGCAGTCTATTTGTTATCAGAGGCTTCTTACTCTGCTACATTCCTTCAGAAATGAGTGTGCACTTTTCCTTCCTGCTGCCAACTAATTTGTCTTCTCGCAACGTGAATCTGAATGCATCTATCACTTAAAATATTATATCTTTAATTGATTTCTTTCTTTCACTTTCCTTTTTTTTTTTTTGAGGTCTTTCCAAATCAGATATTTTGATGTCCCTCCCATTCACCCCCCAAAAAATTAAATCCTGTGCAGCACATGGCTAAACTTGGGTTGTGGTTCCTTGTTTGTTGCAAATCTTTCCTTGTGTTCTGGGCTGTGACATTGTGTGACTTTTGGCTAAATTCCTTGTGTATTCTCAGTCAGTCTTGTCAGGTGTTCAGTTCAATAAATGTAGGAAAGATTGTAAATGTAATTTAGTACACCTTTAATCTGTGCATGTGTCAAAATTAGAGCTTTTTGTGCAGCACTAAAAAGTTGCCTTTTCAGTTCTGAATTTCTAAGGGTGTGATTAGACTGTGCTGTAATCTGAGCAGTCACTCTGTGTGTTTTGGGTTTATTTGTTCGGTTTGGGGTGACGTTTTTAAAACAAAAAAGGAAAAGCAAGTAGCTACACTGGCTGGGATCTCCGAGCCCCCCTGAAATGCCAAGACTAACAGTGTTTTGTTTTTAAATTTACAAATAACTCTGTGACTAAACCCAGCAAAAGGCTGTGGGTTTTTTACTCTAGGTCTGTAAGGAAGGCTCATCTCTGCTAGAACTTCAGAAATTGTTTAACTCCAAGGATCGATTTTACAAATTTTGTGGGAGTCATCCTCAGTCCATCATATCTAAAACTCATAAATGCTTGGAGGCAACAACTGCTGCTGGACCTCTGAAAATTGAGATGTCTGCCTTTATTGTATGCCATGGCATGGTATTTACCAGAATTCTGCTCTGTATGCTCTGCTTTGATAGCATTAAAAGTGTTTTTGGTGGCATTATTTACTGTGTTCTGACTGTGACAGGGAGGTTATTTCCATGCCTGCCTGCTGGATTAGGCTGTCATTCCCCAGGGAAAGCCTTCATTTGATGCACTAAGCACCTTCTGGCTGAGTCAGCCTTGCTAAATGTTGATGGTTTTCCTCTTTTTTCTTCTTTTTTAGGGGCAAAGAAATCTGTGACTTACAGTTTGAAGAAATTATATAAGATGACAAAGGGAGGGTTAAAGAAGACATCTTGAGTCTTTACATACAGTGTATGGGTAAATAAATAGTACTTTTTCTCTAAATGTTTTGCAGATGAGACTTTGCATACTTGAGAAGATTACAGTGTATTTAAGAAGTCTGTTCTGATGATTTACATGCCCAATTTTCGTAATGAAATAGGAACTTTTTTAATGGGAGGTTTGTTGGCAATAGGGCAAAGGAATTATACTGTGTAAATACTGAAATGAATTTTCCTGTGTATTTTGAAGAACCCTAAGTAAAAAAGATAGATTGTACAGATGGATTAAAACCCAAAGTGACTCATTTTCTGTGTGTTGGTAGCTTTACTTCCCAAAGGACCCTCAGAGTCTCAAAATTATCAATATCCTATATTTAGTTCTTTCAGGGCTTTACAGAACTGGAGAATCCATTGAGTTTTCAGTAGATATGAAACTGCCCTCTGGCATTCCTGCCCTGACAGGTTCATCCTTGGAATTCCTCTGAGCATGCTCCCTGTGGCATCTTGAATCCCAAAAAGTGCCACAGTGACTTTCACTGGGGGAGAGGGAAAAGAGCAGCTTGGCAGGTGTCACATCCTTTAATGAGGATATGTAATAATATTAATCAATAAGGATATTTAATAATAATAGAATGGTGTGTTCCTCTCGTGAGGCTGAGATGAAAAGTGCCCAATTCATGGGCATTGTCACAAGGGCCAGAGTTGGAAGGAAAATCAGAATTCCATGGATCTCTTTGGGCAGACGTATGCAATATTTGTTGTTTGGCAGAAGATTCCATCAAAACACTTGAAAATTTGGAATATTATGAACAAAAACACAGGTTGGTTAATTCTTTGATTATCTTTCTTTTCCCTTAAAATACTGCCCATAAAGTTGAAACTTTTAACTCTCTTTAAATTAGCTAAACTAAAGAGAATTGGAGTTTTACTTGACTTGTTACATTAATCATGCCATGAAAAAATGGGCATTGCTGGCAGTATCCATGTCTGGTGCAATAAATTAGAAGGATCTTTTGTAAATAGAATATTTTTCACACTGACTCAGGTGGATTTGCTAATTTGGGAAATTTTCCTTAATAGAAATAAACTTAGCTAAGATTTCATTTTCCTTGTGAAAATGTCAATGATGAAAATAATTTAATGGTAAAAAATGAAATAAAATGTATGTTTCCTGATCAGCATGTTTGGTTTTTTTCCTTATGTATTATATGATCATCAGGGCCAACTCTCAAGCTACATTTGATTTAGAGATCTCACTTTAAAAAAGAAATTATTGCAGTGAAGTTGTCTGCTAATTGTTCCCAGGGAGAAGTTCAGAGCATAAATTTAAGAAAGACAATGCAAAATACATTGTTGTATGTAATAGGACTCATACAGACTTGCTTTAATCACAGGGAAACTTTTAAATATTTATTATTTTAAAGTATTTGAATTTGAATTTTTAATCCAGACTCAGGAAATAATTACTGTGAAATAGGAAATAAATAATTGGGAAACTTTCTAAGGTCTGAGGCAGGTTCCTCACACTTTGCATTATCCATTGGTGATAGAATGTGTAAAACAAATCCCCTCAAATGTCCCTTTGCTGATGGTACAAACTTGTTATGGGGGCAAAGAATATTTGTACATTCTCCTGCCCTGCTAGTAAGAGGCCAAAGTCCCCAGTTTGAAAAGTTTATATTATAAAAAGTGGAACTAGGGGATTTAAGCCACTTCCAGGTAAATATGGAATTTTTTAATGATGAAATGCAGTTGCTTGCATTTCAAAGCAGCTTTCTTGTAAAAGCCCTTTGCAGTAACGTTAAAGAGAATATTCTGAATGTTAAAGACACACTTAAAAGTGGGGTTTGGTGTTTCTGAAGGTGCTGGCTACTGAAGTGGTGGTTCAGAACATCAGAGGGCAGTGACAAATCAGTCTGGTGTGAGATGAGCTGCCTGACTGCCACAGTGAAACCCCAGGCTCCATCCTGCACCTTGCTGCCTGCGCATTTATCCCAGAAATAATGTTCTTGTGGGGAGAAAGAATAAAAAGTGAAGTACTGCTGGCTGTTTAGCAGCTAATTAACTCTCTTTATGTGCAGCAGATGCCGTGTGGGTCAGGCCCTGCCCAGCTCTGAGCTGTTTGTCACTGTCACTCTGCCAGAGGATCCCTGTGTCCTGCACAGGTGGGACTTGACTGCACTTCCTGGAACTTGAGCTGGCTGTGTTGGGCTTGTGTTGCTGGATACCCACTGCAAGGCTTGGTTTGGCTTTATGAACTCTGTGTACAGCAATATAAGAAGTCATTTCTTGCTCTTTGGAGTGAGTTTTGCAAATCCCAGTTCGATAGTTCCCGGTTCCCTCCATCTGTTGATGCACTGCCAGTGTCCAAGTCTGTGCACTAAATCTTTGGGAGATGTAAAAAAGTCCTTCCTCCTCATCCATATGGGCTGAAAACTGGATTCTGCTCTGTAAATCATTCATCTTGTGCTTTTTAAGAGTGGCCTACCTCTCCCCTTGGGGCCACTGGTCTTGAATGTATTTATTTTTCTGGCAGAGAGCCACGAATGAATCATAGCCCTGAGCAGCTCGTTGTGAACTCCTCACCATTGTTAAGAGAGTACTTGGGGCAGTTGTTACAGAGCTTTGCTATGTAAAACTTTTAAGAGAAGAGAGATTGATTTCAGCCTTGTTAGCTGCTTTTGAAGTCCCCACCAGTTGTGTGGAAATGATTTCTTCTGCTCTTACAGCTGTAATCCACTAAAATAACCGGGGATTGTTGCACGGGAAGTTGGGACATGGGAGTATGTTACTGCCTCTTTGTCCTAATGAGGTGTGGTTGTTCTTTCACCAAAAAAAGTCACTTCAGCCTTTCATTCCATTTGTAACTTTCCTGTTTATACCTTCCTGCTCCATTTCCATACTTTATTGTTTCTCTTCTTGACTTAATTCTCAAGTCTTTCATTCTGTTCTTCAGACATCCCTCTTTTCTGGCTTGCCCGTTCCACCATGGATATTGTTTCATGTTCCCCCCCCTTTTTTCCTGTGTAGCAGAGCTTTCATTAAAGGCAACCAGGCAGATGATTTATTTCTGATGTCTGAAAAGGCTTCTTTGTAATGAAGAGCCTGGACCCAATCAAATTGCTGAGGGTTTGTGTAGGTGAGTCAGCAGCATGGGCCTCACTGCCTCTGAGATCCACAGTGCCAGGGGAGTGTGGAACAGCCTCCTGCTCCAGAGGGAATGAACTGGATGACACAGGAAGAAGGGGAAATCAAAGAATCAAAAATGTGACTGCATACATAATCATTTGGCTGCTCCTAAACTCGGTTTGGAGAGGCCACAAAGCTGAACCACACAGGCTGCTGACCTCCATCAGCACATGTATGACGTGTTCCTCCTTGCTTGCACATTTCCCCTTTTCCAAGTGCTGGAACAGGGAGTTTCTCCAGGTGCATGACTGTGGGACCCTCCAAATTCCAGCTGTATCTGTAGGTGCAGAGCCTGTATTTCTCACCTGTGCTTCCCCGAGGCTTCTCTTTAGGTTTTGTTGACCTTCACTGTCAGCAGATGGGAGTCACTGCTGCAGCCTGAGCACAGGGAAAGTGCCCATGGGCAGCTGAGCTGGGATCCCTTCCTGGCAGAAACACTTTGCAGCATCCCTGAGCTTCCTGATGTTTGCAACAAACATCTGTGCCAAAATTGGGAAGATCAAGATGGACACAGAGGCCGGGATTCCTGGGTGGCTGAGGGAGCTGAACCTTGTTCTTCACTCTGAGGTGCTAAAGCAGGAGCCTGCTCTGGCTTGGAAAAGCTCAGAATGAGCCCAGCCCTTGGTGAGTGTCCAGTGCAGGGGGATCCAAGCAGGGTTGTGACTCATGCCTTTTCCCAGCAATTAATTTAAAAATAGAATTGAAGTTGAAATATGCTCTGAAGGTCAGAATATCAGGGCACTGTGTGTCTGATGGTTTTTCCTGGGTAAGGTGCTGAGAGAGGACAAAGTATTCTTCATTTTCAAAGTCACTCTGCTGGCCATATAGTGTAGAAAATGAATTTTCTTTGTATTCCCTACTGCAGTAAAAAGAGACATTACCTCCATATAGCTATTTTCTGCTCTGCTTTTTTTTTGACTCAACAGTTGCTCTGTCACGTTTGATACTGTGGTTTCACAAAGTTTTGCAGTGACCGTATTTACCAGTTTTCCTAGATAAAAATCTCCACCACAGTTGCTAACTGATCCTGAACTTAATGACTGCCTTAGGGAGAGGCAGTAATCACTTTACTCCTGCATGTTTTAACCTCTTACTCAGCCTGCTTCAGTCAGAAATGTTTAGAAATGGATTAAGTCTTACTACACGAACAGGAAGCTTCAGACTATACATTCTGAAATTATTCATGCAAATTCCAAATATTTTATTAACATCTTTAGTCTAAGAACTTCCATGCAATTTTTGCCTTCATAATCCAGCATTCTGCCAAGTCCTTTCCAGTAGTGGTGGGGACTGTTTGAATGGTTAGACACATTTTTTTTTCTGAGAAATGAAAGGTCTTGCAGCTGTGAAGACAGACTGAAAATCTCTGCAAGTGTACTGGGTATAGAGGGTTCTTCCCCATTTTAAATTTGACAAAATTTCATCTTGAGGAGTTTGCAGCCACAAGGAGCTGTCTTTTAAAGCAAAACAAAGCAAAAACTGACCAAGAGCAAACACTGTGTGTTTTGGTTCCTTCACTTCCCTTTGTTGTACTGATACCGTCTTTAAAAGCCTTGAACTTGATATTTAAGATACCTCCCCTAGTGAATTAAATAAGCCAAGTAAATAGTAAAACATCTCATTCTTGAATTAATTTGTATTACTTCTCTACATGGGATCTCTTTAGCTCCGCAGTGCACTTGGTAAATTTGAAAGCTTGTGTTCCCACACAGTGATTATTTGCTTAATCTCTGCCTCCTGCCAAAGCTTCTCCAAACCTCCTATTTTAAAATTCATATTGAAGCATGGGAGGGGAGCATTGCATGGTTTTTTTTGGTTTGGTTTGTGGTTTTGGTTTTTTCTTTTAATATTGCCATCCTCAAGTTGTCTTGCTCTCAGCAGTGGTGAAGGGTCTGGCTTGCTCTCTGTACAGCAATGAGAGCCAAGAAGTTTTTCCCTTCCTAGGATGCTTCAAGAAGGGCTGCCACAGATCCCAGTGTCTGCCTCATGATGCTGTCACACTGCTTTGGCTTTACAGCCTGGGGCAAAGCTTTTTAAAACCAAATTACTTGCACAAGAAATTCTAGACAATTTTATTTTCTCTGTTTCTTTCCCCTCGTTGCCTCCCAAGTCCGGGGTTGGGTGAGCTTCTGCTCATCCTGCTCACCCCTGTTAACTCTGTCCCTGCAGCCCTGCCTTAGACTCTTGCCAAGGAGGAGACTGAGTCAGCAGCACTTTGGCAGTTTGAAGGTGAATTCCCTGCAGACAGCAGTAGGTGATGAAATCCATCACTGCACTTTTAGTTCTTACAGCATTTTTAAGTGGATTATATTCAAGGGTTGTGTTCGCACAGCTGCTTTTAAAGCAAGGATTGGTTTATTTTGCCTTATGTTTTTGTTGTTTAAAGAATGTCTCCTCTGTTGTTTGTCTAGTTTATCTGTGACTAATTTTAGCAGGATTCCCTTTCCAGTATAGAATTGAAAATTTGTGTGTTATTTTTATTAGAGAATCAGAGGATAATTCAGGTTGGAAAAGCTCTCCCAGACCACTGAGTCCAGGCTGTGCCCAATCCCCACCTTGTCCCCAGCCCAGGAGTGCCACATTCAGGAATTCCTTGGACACCTCCAGGGATGGGCACTCCAAACCCCCCTGGGCAGTTCCAATTCCTGAGCACCCTTTCCATGGGGAAATTCCTGCTGCTGTCCACCCTGAGCCTGCCCTGGCACAGCCTGAGGCCTTTTCCTCTTGTCCTGTCCCTGTTCCCTGGGAGCAGAGCCTGACCCCTGTGAGCCATTTGGGAAAAAACCCTGGAAAGGGCACACCTGGAAAGCTGAGGAGAGAGTCCACTTGTCCTGAGGAGATGAGTGACCTTAGTCCAGAAAGGCCAGTCAGGAAGAGTCCTAAGTCCTCAGTAATTAGCCAGATCAGGCTGTAAGAGCTGCAAAGCTGGCCCCCAGGAGCAGTGAAAGTCAGGGTGGGTGTTTGCATCCAGCAGATGTGACTGAGCTTGGTTCTTCCAGAATGATCCCATGTGCATCCTTAGCTGATAGATGGATATTCCAAAGGGCTTTGGACACCATTTGGTCCCAGTTCCTTCTCTGCAGTGACCTGCTGCTGGTGGCTTTGGTCTAGAAGAAATCCTGGTGACTGAAGAGCCTTTTCTCACAGCCTGCAAATGTATGGAAGTTCTATAGCTTACCATGAATTGATGTGGAAACTGAAAATAATTCTGCATCTCATCTTGAGCTGCAACCTGTTTGTGATTTTAATGATCCCACTTGGACTGAAGTTCATCTGGTCCTGTATGAGACAGGATGCAAATCAAATAGGGAGTGAAATCTGTTACGTGGATGTTTACTGCACAAAGTGCATAATGAAGAGGTTACTCTGCATATTTACCTTCAGCTGTGGATCACTGACTGTACTGACCTTTCCTTTACACTAAATTTGCCATTTGGAGTTCTGCTGTGAACCATCTGTGGTCTTTTTATCAGTGTTTAACAAAACTTTAACAAATTAAAACCAGTGGGTTGTGGCCAGGAGTTGCTTTTAATTTGTTAATCTGACACTCCTTTTGTATTTAATTTTTTTCATCTATCTTGTCTGTCTTCATCTTATGGGAACCTCCATGGGGTGAAATCTTTTCTAGAACAAAGCAAGCAAAAAGTACCTGTGGTTGAATGTTCTGAAAGAGCAGAGTTAGTGGTGTTCATGTTCTGTGTGAGTCTGAAAATATCTCATTGTTTGCTTGAAGATGATGGTGCTGTTCTGACCCTGCTCCAACTGAAATTACTCTGTTTCTTTTCATCTTCCCTTGGATGATGGGGCAGACAATTATGAAGAGGGCAAGCTTTGTCTTGAAGCAGGTAATAAATAACCATCTCCATCAACTTTCATTTTGGATCAACTTGTCTGGCTGGAATTACTGCAATTTAACACATTGTGATGTAATGAATAATAAACTATGTTCAAAAAAATTAAATCTTATGTATTTTGAATTTTGTGTGTGTTTTTATATAAGGCAGCTTTGAGCTGCAGTGCAGCTGAATGTGGATTTTAGCAAGGAAGAGTTTCAGATTCAGAGTTTAGGAGTTTTTCATTGCTGAAAAGATGTTTGCTTCTGAGGCCACGTAATTTGTGTGTCCTAAAACATGCTTTGAGACTGATTTTAAAAGCTGCTGTCACTTGGTGTAAAACTAACCTGTTTTATGAAAGAAGGTGTGGATAGATGGAAGCATGCACTGTAATTGGACTGACAGAGATGGCAAAGCACTGCCATGCCTCATTAAACCTGTGACAAATAATGGAGAAAATGTTTGCTTTTGGCACCAACCGCATCATCTTTGTGCAGAGTTTGGTCCACACTGAGCTTCCCTGCAGACTCCAGGGAACTTCAGGCATTCCTGGCTGATGGCAAAGAAGTATCTGAATTGTTGCTGTTTGAAAACCAAAAGAGATGGCAGTAAGAAACTGGAAGAACTTCCATAAATTCCTTTTTGTTTGCATGCGGTGATGTCAGCTGGCAAATTCCTTGCTTAGATGGGCACCTAAGGAAAACAGAGCTTTTTGCAGCTCTACACTTGCACTGTTGATTGAAGCCACAACCCTTGCCCTCTGCTGCTTAGAAATCACTGAAATCACTCAGAATAGTTCAGCAGGCCAGGTTTTGGTGGGGAACGCTGCAGTCTGTCCCAAAAGTGAGGGATGCCACTGCTGGGGCCATGTGGAGGGAAAAAACTTGCCCAGGGCATTTTTAACCAACTCTTACTAGAGTGGCAATGCTTGCTTTTCTTGGTTGGTCATGGAACAGATGTCAGGCAATTCCAATAAGAATTACAGGATTAATGCTTGAGATGGGGCTGTAGGATTACAGAATTCACAGGACTCACAGAATGACCAGGTTGGAAGAGACCTCAAAGATCACTGAGTCCAACCCAGGCCCAACACCTCAACTCAACCCTGGCACCCAGTGCCACATCCAGGCTTTGTTAAATACACCCAGGGATGGTGACTGCACCACCTCCCCAGGCAGCCATTCCAGAACTTTATCACCCTTTCTGTAAAAAACCTTTTCCTAACATCCAACCTAAATTTCCCTTGGTGCAGCTTGAGGCTGTGTCCTCTGGTTCTGTCAGTTCCTGGAGAAAGAGCCCAACCCCACCTGAGCACAGCCACCTTTCAGGGAATTTCAGAGTGATAAGGTCACCCCTGAATATCCTTTTAGAGAGATTAGGCCATGGGATCTCCCTGCAGACTGCAATTTGCTAGAATATGGGTTCTGCCCTTTGGTTTCAGGACCTTTCCTGCCTCTATACTGAAATAAACCAAAAAAAAAGTTTTAAAATGTGGTCCTCAGGCAGCTGAGATCCACGGCCAGCCACAATCCCAGCTCCCCCACGCAGGGGTTAAACCTTCTGTTGCATTGGCCATACTTTGTGAAGAATGTGATTAATTTTTGGTGATTAATGTACATTTGGAACAGGAGTGGCATCCCAGGATTTGCATCCTGCCTTGGGAGCCCTACCTGGCTGCTGAAGCATGACTTTTTTATTTCAGCTATCTCAGGTATCTCGGTGAGTTTTTGGGTTTCAGCAAAGTAAATTTTTGCTGGTATCTGAGTCAACAAAGAGCCTTTGATACCATTGGGTTAGAAAGTTCCTGCTAAATGAAAACCAAATTTTAACACCCGAGCAAAAGAAAATACACCTCGTCACCCAAGACTGGGTTTGCTTTCCTAATGTGTGAATTTGCCTGGTGAGCAGCATGTGTTGAGTTCAGCAGTCCCAACAAGTTTTTTTGTGCTGTGTTAAGATCTGTTTTCCAAGATTCCCAACGTTTGACAACTTGTACTTCATTTTTTTGTTTGTTTTTTACAGATGTTGTCACCTCACTGCAGTGGAAGTGTGTCCGTAGGGAATGCTCGGGGTCACTGTTCCCAGCCAGCTGATGCTCCTCAGGCTCCTGAGATGTTTAATAAATATCCTGTTCTAAAACTTCTGCTGGGAGCTGCTGCAACAGCAGCTCCAAAGGATCAAAAGCTGTTTTGACCTCTCCTGTCTCAAGCTCCTCCTCATCCCAGGAGCTCTGTCTGGTTAAACAAAGAAACCCTTCCCACCTCTTCCCTCCAGCAGTTAGAAACAGGAGTGGCAGACTTTTTTCTCAGAGATACATATTGAAAAGTCTTGTAATTAGTCTGCAGCAATTAATTCTTGTGATATGTACCAATATCTAGTTCAGATCTTTTCTCAGTGCCTGTGGTTTTGTTTTCCATATTTCATGGTGTTTTTCTTGTCCCGTATCTTGTTTTCTCAAACAAGTTTTACATTACTGTTTTGACTACTTTTTCCCCAAATATTAGATCATCGAACTCCTCTTCTTGCTTGCTGGTAATGAAAATAATCTCCAATAGTCTGTTAAAACAATATCAATTTTTAAATTATATTGTTATAGAAATCACAGATGAAGGGTTTGCAACATGTATAAAACTATGTTCATGGTTGTTCTGACACTACATGCATTTAATTTGTTTTATGAACTGAAGTGTTCCTATTAGATACCCTGAGTGTGTGGAGTCTAAATCTGGATTTAATTTAGGTTTGGAATGTGCTTTTGGCTAGCTTTTGGTGGCCCGGAGATCTCATGACCTGTCCTTGCGAGGATATGAAAATACTTCGGTGTCAGCATGATTTTGATGGACTTTAAAATGGGAGCTGGACAGCACGGAGCCTTCACGGGCTCTGGACCCTCCGAGGAATCCAAGTGCGGGGTGTGCGGGGTCATGCCCGGCCGCTCCCTGCCCCGCGCCTCCCACGGCCCTGGCGGGGCTGCTGCGCCGGGGAGCCGAGCTCCCTCCACCATTTCCTGCAGAAATCCCACTTCCAGCACCTCAGATAAACCCTGCTGTGCCCTGCTGCTGCTTTTCCTGGAGCAAACACCGCTGCGGTGCCTTTTCTGGTCTTGTGCGTTTATTGTCACAGCGAGGGAGGAGGAGCTGGACGGGAGAAATGCCCTGAGCAGAATTCCACAGAAACACTCTCTGTTTCTGCAGCGCTGTGCTCTTTTTGGGTTCCACCACAAAGCTGCAACCCTAAGGCCCTTCAAGGGGCTCAGGTTGATTTATTGTCCTTTTCTTTCCCTTTGCAATGCACTCCAAGAGGCGCCTGAGGGCCACCTCAGATCCTTGTGAGGATAAAATGCACCATTCTGGGACCTGTTTGGTGACTGATGTTGAGTGTGCCCACCAGGAGATCGCTGCAGCACTTTCCCACATCTCCTGCTCTGGAACTCATTTCTGCGGGCCTGGGAGCAGCATTCCCAGGTTCTTCAGAGCGCCTTGGACAAACCTTGGCTTGGCTTTGGGGAAGTGGCTCCTCCAGATGCACAAGCTGCCCGACAGCTTGATTTGGTAACAGTCCTAAAAACAGGCAGAGTTTTATCAAGGCTTGCTCCTGCATTGCTGGAAGTGGCACCCTTGGCACGAACGCTGCCGTGGGAATGCCCGGGGCTGTGCCGGCGTGGTGGGAACCGGCGCGATCCTTTTCCAGCGGCGCGGTGTCCGCCCCGGGGACGGGATGGGAATCGGAATATTCCGGTTTTGTGCAGCGGTGCCGAGGGGCTCCTGCCCTGCCGGCGGAGGGGAGAGGAGCAGTTTGGTGACCAGGAGGGCTCGGCTTTGCTCTCACTCAAACTCGGCAGCTCCTCCCAGGCTGAGTGAGTCACATCGGGAGAAGGGATTCGGTGAAACCCCGCCGCAGAGCGAGCAGTAAACAGGAAAGCGCCGGGGCTGCTCCCAGCAATTCCCGTCAGATCGTGCGGAGGACGGGGATGTGACCCCCATCCATTCACAGCAGCTCTGAAACTCGTCACTCGGGCGTGTGCCGGTGTGCCTGGGGACACCGAGCCGCTCTCAGATGCTGGGACAGCGTGCTTTAATGCGAAACGCGCCTTTCTGCTGCTAAAAAGCGCTTTGTTCTTGAGAGAGGCTTTCTTGCTGTTTTCCTGGAGGTTTAGTTTAGTGCTGTTTCCCTTTGGTTTTTCCTGCGGGGGGAGGAAAAGGTTTAGGGTTAGAGCCGGGGGGCAGAGGAGCAGCGTTGTCCCCGCCCGTGCTCTCCTGTCCCCGCTGTCGCTCCCGGCCGTCCCGGGGCTCGAACCCGCCACCCTCCGTCCCCGTGTCCCTCCTCCGCGGGGGCGGGGCCGGGCCGCGCGCTCCCTACCTGCGAGGATGTGACGTCAGCGCTTCATTACCCTAATTGCGCTGACGTCACGGCCGGCCGGCCAATGGGGGCGGGCGGCGCTCCCACCTGCTCGCCGCAGAATTCCCTCATTCCTGGGATTCCTCGGCGGGCCCGCGCAGCCAGCGGGGCCAGCGGCGCCGGCCGAGCCGCGCCTGCTCCGGGCCCGCACCGCCGCCGCTGCCTCCGCCCGGCCCGGCCCGGCCCGGCCCGGCCCGCGGGGCGCCGCGGCCGCGCTGCCGGCACCGCCCGGAGCGCCGGTGAGTGCGCGGGGACAGCGCGGGGACAGCGCGCACAGGTGGCCGCGGGGGCGGAGGGAGCGGCGCTGGCGGGCGGGACGGGGCTGGGACGGGGCTGCCCCGGCCCGTCCTCTCCGCGCTGCCGGGCTTTCCCCGCGGGAACCGCGCCGGGCGCTGCCGGCGGCCGGGCAACCTCCGGCGGTGTCGGGATCCAGGCGGGGAGGGAGCCGCTCCCCCCGGGCCGGGGAAGGTTCCGCTCCGGCGGCCGCAGCCGCGGGTCGCAGGCAGCGGGAGCCGGAGGAGGTGCCCGGCAGGAGCGTGCCCGGGGGTATCCGCAGCACCGGGACGCTCCCGCTGTCTGGAACTCGCGGCTTGGCTCCCGCCCATCGTGTTCTTCCTGCAGGGAAAATCCCCGGCGCCGTATCGGTAGCAGAGGTGAAACCTTCTAGAACGCGTCCCAAGGGCGCTGTGAAGGCTTTTGGCGCTGCATCTTTTATATTCCGTTGGCAGAGGTTTTTTTATGTAGCCTTTCGCATCGTAGTGTCACGCTGGCCGCGTGTTCCCCAGATGTGATCAGCAGTAATTAATTCCCTGAGTGAAGCTGTCCACGCTGATGCCAGTGCATCCCTTTTCTGAGAGGGGATGAAGGGGAATTTAACACCCGTTTCCACTGGCAGTGGAGAATCCATAAAGCCAGCTCAATGCCTTTCTGCTGTGTTGGTGCTTCAGGATTGTCAGGAACAAGAAATAATGGCCATTTTCTTAATTACACCAAAGAGGACTTGGCTGATCAAGAGTTCCAGGATTTTTCCTGCAGGGTGATTTATCTGATTAGTTTTTCTCTGGCTTTAGAACAGAGTTGTTTAAAGAGTATTCCTCCCAGAGAAACAAACTGCACTTTGTAGGGAGTGCTACTGAGAGCCCTTAGAACTCTATAAAATTGGGCAGCAATATCCCTCTCCTGCCTTAATAACAAACTTTTTTAAGGCTCTTCTCCAGACTTGAAGGCCCTTTATTTGTATTTTCCTATCTGTGAACTTGTTAGTCTTCTAATGTGGAATGTGTTTTGCTTAAATTCTCTACATCTCTTCTTATTGATACACAGTTATGATCTGGTTATTGGGGATCGGGCTTTTGGGGCTCAGTTACAAGAACTGCTTTGATTCACAAGTGAGATACAGCCCTGACCCCTTCGTTAACTCTTGGTGGATTTTGGGCCTGCCTGTTGTACATTTGCATTTTCCCCATGAGCTGCCTGGGCTGGAGCAGGTGCTGCCGAGCCCCCAGCACGCTGTGGGGAGCAGGGATGGAGGTTTTGGTGCAGGATGCTTTTCCTTCCCTGCTCAGGAAGCCCTCTGTGGGATGGGGTCAGATTTTAGATGCACCCTAGAGCAGGAACTCGGCCAGAGCTGAGCACCCAGGAGTGCTGCTGAGATCTGACAGTTTGCTATAAAATTGGCCTGGAAACTAAAATAGGATAGAAAATATCTGTACAGCCCTTTGGGGCAGGTTAATTAAGAGCATCCACATCACAAACCATCAGTTTCTTATTTACATACGAGCAGCTTTGATAGCCTTCTGAGCACCTCCATGTTGCAGGGGTTAATTGGTTTGCTTGCTTCCAGACACACCTGGGAGTTTTCTGTTAGAAACGGGAGCTTTGGCTCTGTTCTCTTTACTGTGGTTAAATGTTTCATAATGTGTTTGCAGCAGGTTGTGTAACATGTAGGATGCTCTGAGTGATCTTGTAGGTACAAGACAAGGTCAGCTTGGACTTTCCCACCTTAAATTTCTTAGCTTTCAGAAATTATTAATAGCTTGCTTCTTAAAATGTTGCCTTGTTAAGGGGGATTTATATAACAAGACAACAAAAAGCACGAGGTAAAATACCAAAGCTCTGCTTTAAGCTTATAATTTTCTGTGTGATGAGTTAAATCGTTGTTTCTGGTTGAAGATTTGCCTGTTCAAACACATTTTCCACATGCATAACAAGCATGGTTTAAAAAAACCCCAAAGTAGGGGATAAATACATTTTTTAAAAAGTGGTGTTTAGCCAAATAGGCTGAAGGTGCTCTCAAGATTTTGAGTTGTAAATAGGGAATGATCAGTGCTGCTTGGTAATCATGCTCTAAAGTGAGCATTTTAACGTTTCACATTTTAACATTTCACATTTTAACAGTTCACATGGGAATCTCAACCCAGGGCTTTTCTGTCCACAAGCAGAAGCTCTGGTCCAAGCATAGCTGAGGAAATTTGAATGCACTGTGCCTATTTGAGAAAATTATTGATTACAACGTGCCTGTCATTGTTCTCATTCATGGGGCAAATATGCTTTGCTCTCTCCTGTCATAAAAAATAAACTGTGTTTACCTATTGTGCATTAAACTTCTGCTTTATCCTCCTTCCCTGTGTGGATTTACTGATTGTGCTGATCAATTGTGTTTGGATTTCCTCTTCAGTTTCACTCTCTTCCATTGAAATCAGCCGAGTCTGTTTCTTGGCATTTCTGGGTATGAATTTGGGCAGTTTTGGGGCTGTCTCTCCCGAGGTGGGAGCTGCTTTTGACCACTCTTTTCAATTAATCTTGTTTTCCCTGCACTTGTGTTTATCTGCACGTTGGTCTTGATGGTTTCTCAAGTGTCTTGTTACTCATGAATTGCTTTTTCATTGTTGTAATTAGTGGGCTTTGTTTATTAATCCTGCTCTTCTCCCTCCAACCTTATCTGTGTGATTTCTGCAGATGGCAATTCAAGTACCAGGCTTTTCTGTCCATCGGGGAAGGCTCAGCCTTTCTCTCCTGGCAGGGTGTAGCTCTGTCCCAGCAGGTTCTGGGCTGGTTTTGCTGTTCCTCAGGTGTGCTGCTGTTCTCTCAGTCCCACTGCAATCCAGGCATTGTGACTGCTCTTTGGGGTTCCATATCCCAATTCTCTCATTTTGTTGTGCCTGCACTCCTGTCTGTTGTTCTCATCCCCCAGTTTTGGCACCTGACTGGAGCTCAGGTCTGTCCTAGTCCCATCCTAACTCTGTATGAGGTCACTGCCCAAACATCATCTTTGCTTCTCTTTCCTTCCTCTCCCTGTGCCACTTCCCCTTTGTTAAAATCAAATGGAAAGTTCTTCTCTTTAGCTCACTCTTTCCTGACATGCCCCACTGTGAACATGAACTTTGGTGGGATTCAATAATTGTCTCTGCTTGGGCTCAGCGAGTGGAGCTCTGCTGCCTGTGAACGGAATTTCAAAGCAGCAACCTCAGGGTTTGTCCCTTCCTGATGCTTGGAAGGTGCTGCATAAATCCCTGAAAACACTGAACCGTTCCTTTTCTAAAAAAACCCACAAAACAAAACAAGATTAGCAGGCATTTGTAAAGCTGAAAGTACTCTGTGGGTTTCTGGGTCTTGCAAAAATGTCAAGAGAGGAGAAATAAAGTGTTGTTTCTTTACACTAATGGGTATTGCATGCTTCGGGTGCTGCATAAAAAAATCACAGGTGGGTCAGTGTTTAGGTCAGTCTTTCAGACATCTCAGATTTCCCATTTTATGTCTTTACAGTTTTCTTTGCTGCTGTGCAGGGGAGAGGACAGAACAGGGCAGTGCTGAGTGGGAGCAGTAACTGATAAATAAGAGCACTTTGGAAGATATTTAACTAATGTTTGAAATAAAACTAGATAAAAATATCTTGAGTGCTTTTGGCTCACGTCTCCTGAATCCAACATTTAAGACTTTGTAACCAGTGAGATTGGTTACAAAGAGATTTGTGAGATTTATTTGGGCAACTGTTTCCAGGGTGTTTAAATCGGATGTAGCCAGGGGAAATCCAGTTTTATTTGTGTTTCACTCCTTGCTTGATTTCCCTCACCAAGTGCTCGCAGAGAGCTGTGGTTTGGTGGGGACACGTCAGAACTCAGGGTTGGGCTCTGCTGCAGAGACAGCTTTGTGTCACCCTGAGAAATAGCTGGATTTTTTTGGCTTTGTGTTTGGTTTTTTTCTGGTTTTGTTTTGGGTTATTTTTTTTTTTTAATTTATTTTTTTTTATTTTTCGGAAGCCTGGGAAGTGTTTCTGGTCTTTTCTTTCTGAACCGTGGCTCCCCCAGGGTGGCTGGGCTGGCCACTCCAGGCAGCCTTTTCTGACTTGCCCTGACTAAATCAGCATTTTAAATTTGGAGCTGAGAGAGGATCCCTCCTCTCTCTCTCCTGGGCAACCTACATTTCTTTCCTGAACTATAATCACAGATTTGTTAGTCTAGAGATAAAGAGATATTTAACACTATTTGAAAAATCTGGCAGTGTACAGCTCCTTGCAGGTCATTTTTGTTCCCTATTTCAAAATGCCAGAATATCTGGGATTTGACCCTGGGAATTGCAGTTTTTGAATGAATACAAGGCCCTGATGCCAGGGGAACACCTCAGCAGCTCTCTCGTGATGTGAACTTTAATAATGCACAAAGCTGCAAAGCTCTGCTGAGGCCACTTTCTTTAGTCAAGTTGTTTTTAAAGTGTCTAATTTCCTGAACTGGATGAAGACTTGGTTCCTGTTTCCTTCTCCCAGTGTGGGTTTCTGTCACCAGTTAATTCTCTTACTGGGAGCACGGTCCAGGAAGGGATTGGGCATCTGCTGCTCCCATTATTTAAAAATTACTGGAAAGCTGAAAGAAAAAAAAAAATTGAAACTACATAAAAAAATGTACAAAAAAAATTTATTGACTACATTAAGAAAATTAATGTCGTTAATTTGTTTTTAATAGACCTTTCACTATCCTTTATGATGTTGTTTATCAAGAGTTGTTTTTTTTCCTAAAGGCTTGACCAAAAATATCTGTATTACTGCCTTTGAAGTGTAGGATGAATTTAGCTCTGAATCCTGAGTTATCTCAGTCTGGTGTAGCTGCATCCCCTGATCAGACAAAGCTGAATCAATTTTCCAACTGAATTTTAACTCTGTTGGAGGAGTTTGTGTGAGAGGGTCAGTAAAGCCCAAGAAAACAAAAAGTAAGAAAGAAATGAAGCGCCAGGGTCTGAGGGATGCAGGTGGAATGGTGCTGAAGGGTTTCAGGGAATGCCCTCTTCCAAATCTTTGCTTTGGTTTGGAGGAGGATGTGGCCAGGTGGGAAAGGAATAAATGTTTCATGAAGTCAGAACAGTAAAATAAGATAAGGTCTTGTCTTCTAAAACCTCTTGCCCACTGGTATTGTCTTGAAATTAAAGAGTTAATTGACTTTACAAGTTCAGTTAAAATATTCTTGAGCAAAAGCTGATTCTGGCAGGGAGGGAGAAAAATGTTTTAATCCTCAATACACTTGGTTATTTCAAATTTGTCTCTTCTTCTTACTTTGCTCTATGGAAATCCTACTGGATTTCATTATTTAAACTTAAAAATATCAGCTTTAAGCTTAAAAATACTTTTTTTTTTTCAGCCTACAAATGCTTTAAAATCCTTTCTCTTATGCTTTAAAGTCTTTGATTAAAGTCTGACTTACTTAGGAGGAGGGAGTGAGGATGGTGAGGTTTATTGTTTTAGTGCAAAGTCGAGGAAATTGCTTCCCAAACATGTGCTTGTTGTTAAATCAATGTACATGCTGGACATGTGTTTGAGATTTCTGCAGTTGCCACTACCTTTTTTTTTTTTTTTTTTTTTTTAAGATCATACTGTAAAGTAAGTTACAGTAAACAGTTCTTATGAGAGAAGGTTTTGCTCAGTTTTTTTGTGGGAAAATCTCAACAAAATTTGGTTGTTCTGGGTTTTTTCTCGTTCTCCATTTTTTAACAGTTCTGCCTGTGCCATTGCCTTTTTATTTGAAACACATATAAGTTGTTGGCCTTGTAGTAAAAAATATCTTGACAACATGTTATTCTCTTATTGTCTTCCTTTCTTTCCTTTCCATATTTTTGGAATTTCATACTGAAACATCTTTTTTTTTTTTTAGTTTTGAAGCCATTCATGTGAAACTTTGAGAAGCTGCAATGCAATCCTTGGTTTTATGGGAGCCTGTTGCTTGGTGTAGTGCTGGAGCAGGCATTTTTAATGTGGTGGGAATTCATTTTTTAAATTAAAATTTTTGTGTTGTAAGGGGCAAAATCCAGGCAAAAGCAGCTACTGAGGTGTGATTATGACTGGAAAAAATACAGTTCAACATGTGTGGTTGTACACACACATACCCAGAGTTCAACTGTGTGTTTATTAGTAAAAAAAAATCTTAATAAAATGATAAAATCTGGATGATTCTCCTCTGGGCATGGGAGAGGGTGTGGGGGTGAAGTTTCTGGGACCCTGAGGATCTGCAGCAGCCCATGCAGGCAGCCAGGCCAGGACATCACATATCTCTGATGTTCTCAACAGAGCTGTTTATTAGGCAAAGCCACTCCAACAGGGAGCAGATAATTATTCATGTACACCATGTGTGAGCAGTGTGGCAGCTCCAGCACCTGGGAATTTGGTGTTCTGCAGAGTTTGGGTGGAAAGGCACTGCCAGCATTTCTTTCCTGTTCTCAGCAGTGACACTTTGCACAAGCCCTGTGCCGGTTTAACGAGAAAAGAACAGCACAAACTTGGATTTTTGGTTGTTTTTGCTGTCATGCTGCTGTTGTGCATTACTCCTCCTGGAAGCCTGGGGTGTGTGCGTGCTCTGGGTGTTCAGTTTGCTCTCTGAAACCTCGGTTCTGAATTTTGCAGGATCCAGAGAGGAATGGAGACTCCCTTGGATGTGTTGTCCAGAGCAGCATCTCTGGTCCATGCTGATGATGAGAAACGTAAGTTCCCTGCCTTGCTGGACCCAGCTGCTTTGTGTTTGCACTTGGGGTAGTAGTTTTGGAGCAGCCTAGAGGCTGGTTTCATCCAGCTTGGAATTTTACTGAGCCCAAGATGTGTAGGAAACTCTTCAGGCTGATGTAGGTGTGTAGGAAACCCTTCAGAGGTCGTTTTCCTCAGGTGCAAACCCAACAGCTTGCATTTAAATGGATCAGTGGGCAGGACAGAATGACTGGATTTTTAAAAATTAATTTATACATACATATATAAAAATATGAATAATATTTTAAAATGTATTTAATTCATGTCAAGGTGCCTCTCTTTTCCCAGTTGCATTTGCATTGTTAGCAGAAAAAAAAGTTGTGGTGGAGCTGGTGTCAAACTCAGGCCAGGTTGAGAACTCAGACTCCCAGATAATTTTGGTTAGATCTCATTTCAGAACAAAGAGCTGGGTGGGCACCAGTGTGCTGTGAAGATTTCAGTTGATAAAAACTCTCAGGTTGACTTTTATCATTAGTAATGAGCTCTTCATTTGCCTTTCTCTGCCAGCAAAAGGGAATGAGTGGATTTTAAACAGTCAGAGGCTCACGTTGCCCATTATTTGGGTAATATTTTGGTAATAATTTTGGTGTTATTTGGGTAATGTTTTTGCCGTTACCATTCATGGTAAGAGTTGCAGATGGGTTAACTCATGTTAGAATAATATTTTCAAATCTGCCAAGCTGCAGTGCCAGTTCCCAGATCAGATTGTTCCCTGCATGCTCAGTAAGAAATGTCCTTGGTGCTTTCTGAGTAGTGTGTGCACTTTCTGAGTAGTGTGTACACTCAGAAGAAAAATGGTATTTTGGATTTCTGACTAGAAAAATGGTATTTTCAATTTCAAACTGCTTTTGCAAGTCGTTTCTGTGCATAAAATCACCTTTTACGATGAATGCAGCTTTTCTTCTTTTGTCCATTTGTTCTATATATATTTTTGAGAATTATTTGCCTTGAAAATGGAGTGAAATAATTGGTTTGCTGCTGTAAATCTGCTTTGTAAGGAACGTTGGTTTTGCTGTTCTTGCATGTTCACTTTGCTGCTGGACAAGCACCAGGTTTTCAGTGGTGCCACTCTGCAGGGATGATTTGGTTGCTTTGCCCCAGTTCTTGGCCATTACTGTTAAAATGAACAGAGTGGAACTCCTTGAGGAAATAATTTCAACCCTGATTTTGGCCTGGTGGGGGGGGATTTCTTTTGGCTACATTTAAAAAAGTATATTTTGAATTTATACTCAATTTTCTTGAGCTTAAATGCATTCTTTTTGGTTAACTATTGCCTAAGACTGTAGTTTGATTTTGAGCTCCACAGGGTAGGAATGTTGGATTTAGAGAATCCAGAGGAAGTCTGATTCAGTGCAACTCACATGTGAGGGAGCTGATGTGTATCTGGTTCTAATTTACATTCCTTTAGTCTTACCACTTAGACTTAATTAGATTTATGCCACTCTGCAGCTTCTAACTTGTGCTGTCTCCAGCTTGCCCTGCTGTTCTCTCACACCCCAAAGTGCTGCAGTGGCAGGAGCTGCTGGCAGGAAAGAAATGAGCAGGGCTGTCCCTGAGCTTGTGCCTTTCTGTGTCAGCTCTTGGAACTGTTCTGAGTAAAATGAAGTTCGTTTGGAAGCTAGTTTTAATCTTGAATTTAGCTGTTATCCTTAAACTTGTTCTGGGTAAAAAGAAGTTAGTTGGAAGTTAGTTTTAAATTTTGACTTTAGCTGTTATCCTTGAATTTGTTCTGGGAAAATAAAAAAGTTAGTTTTAAATTTTGAATTTAGCGGTTATCCTTAAACTTGTTCTGGGTAAAAAAAAAAGTTAATTTTAAATCTTGAATTTAGCTGTTATCCTTGAAGTCGTTCTGGGTGAAAAGAAGTTAGTTTGGAAATTAGTTTTAATCTTGAATTTAGCTGTCATCCTCAAGCATTCAGTGAGGTTTTAGCAGTGGTCCTGTCTGTATTTCTCTATCCCTGCTCACTTTGTCTAAAACAGAATTCTGCAGTGTTTCCAATATCCCAGCAATGACCAGGAGTGCAGCAATATCACCAACATTTATGAATTTAATGCTTTGAAATGTGAAGGATCCTCTTATCTCCGTGGGCACTCACTGCAGGGCCAAGTAGTACTGAAGTGTCTTTGTGTATACAAATCATGAGCTGTTTAAAACAAATACTTTTCAACTTAGCAGCACTTAAAGAAATGAGTTTAACCTCAGCCAGCAAGTGTCACACAGCTCTCACTTGCCAGCCCTGCTGGGATGGGGAGAGGAATCACAAAAAAGGGTAAAACCTGTGGGTTGAGATAAGAACAGTTCAATTACTGAAATGAAATGTTCTATTTATGATAATGCAAAGAGAAAAGGAAAAGAGGGAGGAGTGAAGCCCAGGACAGAGCCACTGAGGGTGGCTCCCAGTGGATGCCCCAGTTCCATACTGGGCAGGATGCTCTTGGTCAGTGCTAAGTTAACCTTGGGTGCTGCTTTCAGTCTCATCTTTGGTTTAGCTCAGGAACTAGAAACTGTATTTCAGCAGCTCCCAGTTTAAATCTTCCTGCACTTGTTAGCAATGAAAATTTATGAACCACATTTGTTTGACTGCTGTGTCACGGGAAGGATGAATTATGGAGCAGGAATGGCTGCTGCACTTTGGGATTTTAACTCCTGCCACAGAGATGGAAGCAGTTAGTTAGGTTTATTGCACAGTGGAGCTGTACTTAAAAAAGCAAAAGAAGGCTGAACAAAAGAAGACAGGCAATGATGTCATTATTAGTCAGACATGTTAAAGGCTGGTCACTAATTTCTGACTTGTCAATAGTGGAGGAAAGGCCATAAAAATCTGTTTGCCCTGATGAGGAGCTGTAGGTAATGTGCAACTATTTCATCTGTAAATGGCACCTGCAAGGTTTTGCTGGGATCTTTTCAGGGAAGGGATTTAGAAGTAACCATCTCTATGACTTTTTATTTTATGGGTTTTTATTGTCATCACAGCCTTAAACCTTACAGAACGTGGGTTCTTGTAAACCTGATTTGTGCAGTTTCCAGTGAGATGCTTGGCACTCGTTACTCTTCTCTCCCTGCTCTGTTCTTCCTGGGTTGGTTCTGATTTCTCATCTGCTCAGGGTTCAATTTGGCTGCTTTTGGAAGAGCACAGGGTGAGCTGGTAGGGTTTATGCAAGTATTCAAGCAGTGAGGATGATTGTAATTTCCTATTTATCTTGTATAAGGGGTTTGGGAACTGGTCTTTCAGTCATAAACAGTTTTAAAAGCATAATCTTGACACTGAGAGAACAGTGAAGGAAAACAGTGATCAGGACTTGTGCTTGCAGATTTTATTGTAAGCACTTTGTACTCAGTGTGTGTGGATTTATAGGAGCACTTTATTTACACTTCCCTCCAATATGCAAGCCCAGTTTAAAAATGTGGTAGAGAATAAGAAGAACCATGTGGGCTTGCTGTGGGCAAGCAGGAGAAAATACACTTCCAGAAGGAAATGAAAGGTTTGGGAACAGCTCACAAATGGCACCACCAATTCCTGGGTAAAACTTTGCATTTTAATGCTTTGGACCAAATCCATACCTGTTGAGCCTTGATTTATGTTTTACAAAACTGATAGAGAACTACATTAAAAAAAAAGAATTGAAGATGATGTTCATCTTTGGTGAATCCACGCTCCTTGCACATGTGCCATCAGCCACATGTGTGCAGGGAAGCCTGGAACTGCAATTCCACACTCCTTGCCTGTGAGCACTGTTATTGTTTGGCAGCAATTGCTTTTATGTGGTTTAGTTTAATCCACTTCAAATAATTAAGCCAGACCATACAGCTGATATTTCTAATACAGAAGAATTATTGTGCTTTAAAATCCCTGCCCTAATCTGCTTTGTAATAAAATCCTGGTGTAGACA
This sequence comes from Vidua chalybeata, assembly GCF_026979565.1. Taxonomy (NCBI): domain Eukaryota; kingdom Metazoa; phylum Chordata; class Aves; order Passeriformes; family Viduidae; genus Vidua; species Vidua chalybeata. Next base: position 18,782,549 of record NC_071541.1, on the reverse strand, counting down.
AGAGCCACCAAGCAGTTTTTACTGCTCCTCTCTGGTATCAGGAGTTCATTAGGAGCATGAATTTTGTGCTGGCTGCCACCCCCTCATATGTGTATGAATAAATATGCAATGATTATTTGTTTTGGATAGCTGATCCCAAATCAGATCTGCTTCAAGGCTTGGTTGAGGAGAATTTATTATTTTTTAGCACTATTGAAGAGGATGGTGGCTCTGTAAGCTTGTTTTAAATAAAAAAAACAAGTAGTGTTTATAGCAGAATTAGACTTGAATGTTATTTGTGTTGAAGATATTAATGATGAAATATTTCCAGCATCACCAGGACTTTCCACCCACACTGCTACTGTTTGTTGTGTAAATTTATGGCAAATTATGGGCAGTGAGCCTGAGGCAGCATCTAAAATCAATGTTTGCAGGACTTTAAAGAGCTTCCATCCTTCTGTGGGAGCAGTTCCATCAGCACTGAAAGTACCCCAGGTCCTGAAGGTGTTCACAGTGACTAAAGTGAGGAATTGGATGGAATTTGAACTGTGAATGCAGTTGGTACAAGGGAAGTCTCAAGGATCATTTGCAGTTTGCTTTTAGAGGATTGTGAGGCTTTCCCAGCATTAGTTTGGTTGTGTGTTTTTGGGTTTTTTTTTTGTTTGCTTGCTTTACCTTTTTTCTAGAGATTCATTTGCTTCAGAAAAATGGGCAACAGGCCAGCATTTTTGCACAGATGTGAAATAGCAGTTTCATGTCACAAAACTCTGTGTTTTCTGTTCACAACTTCACCCCATTCTGAGTGGATCTGGGAGGAATTGTAGTGTAAGGACAGGAAATATTCCAGAGCAAAATATCACTCAAAACAAGGAAAGATTTCCAGTAGAACACAATCTTATCATGTGATGTGCCCTTTGTATTTTATTTGCACCTGTAGGGGAAAAACGGCAAATCTTGTGACAAAGGAATAAGTGGAAAAGGTCTTGGATTGTGAATTAAGAGAAATTTCAGTATTGCTGCTCATCCATGAACTTTTGCTTCAGGGGTGGAAGGGAATCAAATTGGTTTAATAAGGGCATCCTGGAGCATGTGTAGGGATCTTCTGACATCTAAAATAAGTTTGTGTCCTTCAAAATTCCTTGCTTTGGAGAGTGCTGAGTTCTGTTCCTCTACCTGGGAGTCATTACAGAGACTGAGGACATCCCTGTCTTGGCTTTTCCCAATGTAGCCTAAGCAGGAATTTACCTTACCATGGAAAGGTTGCATATGATGCTTCTACTAAAAAAATCTTCCTTCCTGTGACTTCCAGGACTCCTCCAGTAATGAAGTTTTTTGTTTTGTAAGACACAACCACTTGAATTCAGATTTTTATTTTGCATTTTGGAAATAAATTTAACAGTATTTTGTATGTGTGGGTTTTTTTCTGAGTGCTTTCAGGGTTTGGGGATTCTTAATCAGGGTCTGTCAGCTCTTGGGTGTCTCTTACCAACCAACCCAGCAGAAATTTTCATTTAGAGCTTGGCAACTTCTTCAGGACTTTGGTTGAGGGGAGGGTGAGAAGCTCTCCAGGATAACTTCTAATATGAATATAGACAGATTCACCACACGGATGCTTGTTTCTTCTTTTATGGCTAATTAAAATATTGACTTTGTTGTCTTTTTGCCAGGTTGGTTCAGAGAAGAGGCAGATATTTGATATACACAAAAAGTTGCCTTTAAAAATCAGGGGTGTGATTAGACTGGTGGTGTTCTGCAACTCACTTTAATACCTGAATTCTTCAATTGTGGAAATTAATGTGTAGTTCAGTAACAGAATAGTTCTTATGATTTAGCAACTGTGCTTGTGGTCAGAGCTTTTCTGTGCTGTCCAGCAAAGGAGAAACTGAAGTTTCCTGGAGGAAAAGCTCTGATTTCTAAGGAGCAGTGTCAGCAAAAATCTACGTTTGTAATCCCTTAACAGCCATGAGAGGTGTTAAAAGTACATTTATCAGTTCGTCATGTAAGTAATGTTTGATCAATGGTGGAGGGAGTCCTGTTAGTTTTGGACAGGAATTTGTGACATAAATAATCCGCCCCCCCCCCCTTTTTTTTTTAATGGAAGGGGGGAAAGTATGGAAATGTGATGTTTCAGCACAGTAATAATGTGATGAAAAAACAGAAGTGGTTCAATCCTTGAGATGCAGCCTGAATCATCTGATGTTGTATGAATACCAAAAGCTTGAAATAATAAAACTGAGTAATAACATGCAGAGTGTTCTGCTTTTAAATTGATGAGCCCCACAGAAAATACTGTCTTCACTGTTTTAAATATCAGTAAAGCTGTTTTTTAGTAAAATATCTGGATGGCTGAACTTCTGACCTTCTGCTTTTTGTCTTTCCAAAACTTTTAGCTGTTTGTATCACTCAGGGTCTCACAGAGTGGCTTCCTGTGAGTGCTGTCAGGGCCATCCCATTAATGTTAGGATTTTCTTGGAAGCACGAGTGTTACATAGGACAACTGCTTGCTTGGCTTGTTTTGTTTTAAAAAAACAATGAATTATTCTTACCCCCGGAAAGTTTCACCCTTTTTTTTTTTTTTTTTTTTTTCCCCTCCGAGTTTATTGTAGCAAGGAAATAAAAGGATGTTTTCAACGTGTTAAATAGGCTGGAAAATGGGGCAATTGTCTGCCTGGCGCCTCGATGTGTTTTAGTGGAGGGGAACCCCATTAGCAGAGCCAGTGCAGGGATGGAAATTCCTGCAGGAACAAAGGGCCTGCGTGTTCCTTCGGAATTAATTTTTTAAAAGTTCAGCTGCCTGCAGTTTGGAAACAGTCACAGCATCCTTCAGGCACCCCGGATGTTCCTGAGCCACAACTGTGGCTTTTCTTCCTCAGCCCTTCTCAGTTCATTCGGGATAAAATCTGGGGGCTGCTGGCATTCCCCCCCCTCCCAATAAATGGCTTTTGCTGAAATTTTATCTCTCTGAATGCTGTCTGGCGAGTGGAGGGGGAGGAATCTCCTTGCTGGGATGGAATTTGTCATCAGATCCCGAGCAGTGCTCTGGAAATCCCAGCTGGCTGGATAGCAGGCTGGTGAGGGGATGGCCCGGCCCATACGGGACTTGTCAGTGCACATGCTGCTGAATGAGTGGCATTTCTCAAATGCTGGCTCTGGCTGTCTGTTTTACCAGGTCTGTCTGTCTGTCTGTCCGTTTTACCAGAACTCCTCTTTGTTACAGCCTGAACTCCCCAACAATGCAGGGAAATGATTCCCTGATTAGGGTTTGTCCGTGCAGCTTTCTGCTGGGGATGGAAATTGGAATAGTGGAAATCTGGCCATTCTTCCCATGGTTCGTATTATTTGGCGTGTTTAATTTGGTTTTAGAAAGGAAAAAAAAAATTCTTTGTTAATTAGAAGTATTGCAGGCTGGCTAGAAAATGCAGGGTGCTTTCCAGGATGTCCTTTAGGAGCACAGAGAGCACACAGAACATTCCTGGAAATGGCAGCGAGGCAGAACTGGGGAGAGCAAAGGAGTTAAAATATTGCAGCAGGACTTTGCATTTGGCATATTTATCACTTTCTCTACTCTTTTTTATGTACTTGTTTCTGTAGGTACTTATTTCAGCACTTTATCAAGTGTCTGGAAGGGTTGGAATAGAACACTCTGCAACTTCCTTGTTGCCTCTAACACCGTGTCTTAAACCAGGCTCAACATTATAAACCCAATTCTTTCAGCAGCAGTTAAAATTGCCTGTAAATTAAAAGTTAAAAGTTAAAATTGAGGTGGTCCTATGCAACTTTCACTCCTTGTTCAGTCACACAGCCGTTAATGAAATGATCATAGGAATTTTACAGTTCTGTTGTAAAAAGCAACATACAAGTTCTTAGTTAATGAGCATCTGTTTGGAATTTCCATTTTTCCCTGGCTGGGAACCCAGACTTTATTTATGGTGTGCCATTCAAATCCTGACCTGGAGGAGGAGGGATCTGCACGTGGATTTTCCAGTCCAAGGTGAGTGTCCTGATGGAATGGCTTGTGAAACAAAGAGAGGATACAGTCAATTAACACTCTGCTTTACTCACTTCTGCCTTTTGTTCTGCTGCTCAAGAAGCAAAAAAGCTGCAGTGCTTTGCTTCAGCCTGAAGAGAAACTAATTTTTTCTCCAAGAAGCAAACACCAAAATTACTTGCTTTTATTTTTTTCCCCCCTTGTTGGATTATGGGGGTTTTTTTTGACTTAGAGATGGGCTAACTGAGAGGTGTTTTAGAAACTTTTGTTCTATTTTTAGTTTTATGTGAAGGGTGAGACAATACAGATGTTATAATTCACGCTATCACAATTAGAAGTTAACTATTTCTTAATTGCAATATATTAGAATTACAATAGATCGCAATCATAATAATTAATTATTAATAAATAAAACTAAAAATAATCATAATTACAATATTTTATATATTATAGTCTTTTTATCAGACTTAAAATTCTCTACAAATCTATTTCTCACACCCCCTCTTTTGCTGCTGACTCAAAAACCAATTCCGGTGAAAGCAGAGTTCTGGCTACAAATCTGCAGGGCAGCTATAAACTGTCAGTAAAGAAAATTCTGTCATCCATGAGCTTAAAAGAGAAATGCTTCTTATTTAGCAAATTGATGAGTGAAGAGTGATTTATTACTCCCCTCTGATTTTTTTTTCCCCTTTCTGTTCTGACTTTACGTTTAATGACACATTCATGGAAAGGTGCCCCAAAACCCTCCAAGAGTATTTTTGTGCATCCCCTGCAACAGTGATAATAATTGTGGAATAAATGTGCTTTAGATACACATTTATTGCTAATATTCTCAATTCTGAAATTTAATTCTAAGCAGTTAAATAGAAATTCTAACCAGCTGGGCAGAAATGGCCCTCTGTGTGTTTTCTTGTTTCAAAGGGAACAATTTTAGCACAGGCGCTGGGGTTTTTCTGCAACCAAGAGCAGTAAGTGCTTTTATTTTCTGGGTCATGCCCACGTTGTGTGTCTGGTTTGTGTGAAAACATCTGTGTGCTCCAGCTGGAACTCCATTCCTGGAGATCTCCTGCTTTATTTGCTGCTCTGGGGCTGGGGACAGAAAGGGCCCCGCTCATCCCTCTGTCCCCCTGCCCAGTTTGTGCCTCCTGGTGCTCCTCTTGCCTAGCCTGGAGCAGCGCTGGATTTCATAAAGGTGCAGAACTTGTGCTTTCCATTTGAGCTCACCTCCGAATTGTGATGTCCCCTAAGGACCTCTTGCAGTTGTTTTTATCCCCAGATTCGCCTCATCAGCACACAACAGAATGGTTTGCCCGTAGTGCTCTGGAATTCCAATGTGTTCAGGTTGAGCAGTGTTGAAATCTGTGATCTTACTGTGCCAGGATTTGTCTTTGGGAGAATTTCAGGATATATATATTTTTCCAGAATATATTTATTTATTTATTTATTTATTTATTTATTTATTTATTTATTTCCAGAATATATATATATATTTTTTCCAGAATATATATATATTTCCAGAATATATATATATTTCCAGAATATATATATATTTCCAGAATATATATATATTTCCAGAATATATATATATATATTTCCAGAATATATTTTTCCAGAATATATATATTTTTTCCAGAATATATATATTTTTTTCCAGAATATATATATTTTTTCCAGAATATATATATTTTTTTCCAGAATATATATATTTTTTTCCAGAATATATATATATACATATTTTTCCAGGATATATATATTTTTTCCAGAATATATATATATATATTTCCAGAATATATATATACATATTTTTTTCCAGAATATATATATATATATATTTCCAGAATATATTTTTTCTGGCATATATATTTTTTTCTTCAGAATATAGGTTTTTTTTCCAGAATATATATATTTTTTTCAGAATACTTTTTTAGGATATATTTATTGCAGAATGCTGGTATTTACCATAATTACATTATCTTATGCTACATTTATACCTACTCCAATTATTCTTTTAGTCCAAAATGATGAACTTCAATTTTAAAAGTACATTTGAATAGTTACTTAGCTTTAAATTCTAGTAGTCCTTAACAGAATTATCAATCAATAATTTATTCATAGGTTGAATATGAATTTAATTAATATTTTTTATTTCATTATTCATAGTTTATTCATAAGTTGAATATGGATATGACTTTTATTGTTGAATAAAATAGATACACAGCTTATTAAGAATATAATTTGTCCATGTTTGGGTATGAAGGAAAATAATGGGCTTTGCACTGTTGTCTTCTGTGGAAAGCAAGAAGGATTTGGAAAATTTAAGAAGAGTTAGGTTTATGCAGCACCTTCCAAGCATCAGGAAAGGACAAACCCTGAGGTTGCTGCTTTGAAATTCCGTTCACAGGCAGCAGAGCTCCACTCGCTGAGCCCAAGCAGAGACAATTATTGAATCCCACCAAAGTTCATGTTCACAGTGGGGCATGTCAGGAAAGAGTGAGATAAAGAGAAGAACTTTCCATTTGATTTTAAAAAAGGGGAAGTGGCACAGGGAGAGGAAGGAAAGAGGAGCAAAGATGATGTTTGGGCAGTGACCTCATACAGAGTTAGGATGGGACTAGGACAGACCTGAGCTCCAGTCAGGTGCCAAAACTGGGGGATGAGAACAACAGACAGGAGTGCAGGCACAACAAAATGAGAGAATTGGGATATGGAACCCCAAAGAGCAGTCACAATGCCTGGATTGCAGTGGGACTGAGAGAACAGCAGCACACCTGAGGAACAGCAAAACCAGCCCAGAACCTGCTGGGACAGAGCTACACCCTGCCAGGAGAGAAAGGCTGAGCCTTCCCCGATGGACAGAAAAGCCTGGTACTTGAATTGCCATCTGCAGAAATCACACAGATAAGGTTGGAGGGAGAAGAGCAGGATTAATAAACAAAGCTCCTCCTGCCTCCCACCAGATGTTTTGCCTTTAAAGGTCACTGGTACTCTCTGCCAGGCTGGCTCCTGCTCCCCAGAGCGTGCCAGCAGAGCTCCCAGCTGGCACCAGGAATGACATTTCATGGATTTCTTGGTCACTTCCCTGCTTATCCAGCCAAAGCTCACCACACCCACTTGGACAGCTGGCAGAGCGTGAGTGAAAACGGGAGCTCCGTGTCAGGACAGAGATGATGGGAGCAACGAGCACCTGCTCGGCTTCTGGGGGGCTGAAGGCACAATCTCTGCAGTTCTAAGGGCTTGATTTTTTTGCAAGAATTCAAGATTAAATTGATGCACTTGATTGATCCAAGATTAAATTTATCCATCTATAGGTAGAGCAGAGGCAACCTGGCAAACCCATGTGACAACTGCAGTATCATATTGTAATAAGATCTTGAATAAAAATAAAAATTGTAATAAGAACTCAAATGTTGTTATCTGCCCGTACTCGGATGTGCTCCCACTTTTTTATGGTCACCTATTCAGGTGTGCATGCCTGTGTCTGTCTGATCATCTGGCAGCTGTAGCCTAATTTATTTTTCTTCTTCCTTCTCAGAAATAGGGCATTATGAGCTGTTCCACTGACCCTACTGCAACCCCATTAATGCCACTTTCTGCTCTGTCATGCTCAAATATTAATTAGGAACAGGAGGAAGGCTGACAATGGAAAAATGTGGATTTTTACCACTGCTTTTGACTTCCCCTCTTGTCCTGCACTGCTCTATTCCAACCTGTGCCCTTGTGCTCCCCTCACAGTTCCAGTTATTGATAACAGCAGGTTCTGGTGGCACTCCAGTAATTCCAATTAACATGTGTAAAGCACTAAAGAAGGAGTTTTGTGGAAGAACTTCTATTTATTTCTCAGATTGGATTCTCTCCTGGGTTTGGCTGGGACAGAGTTTTTTCCTTCTGACATGACAGATTCCAAACGTATTTTTACAAACTCCTTGTTTCCTTTTCCTCTTTGGATTCCTGTTCTTCATTAATTTTCCTTTTTAACTGGCTGAAATTGCGTGTTCATTGAAGTAAGGGGAAAATATGCAAATGATGCTACCTTGTGACTTCTTTTGATTGTTAAAACACAGAGAAGATAAATAATTTCTCTGGTACCTATAGAATAACTGATGTTTCCTTTGAGGAACAGAAGCTGTAAATGAGGATTTTTTTTTTTTTAAGGTCTCTTTCAATTTGCTCTCTGCATTCTCTGAGATATTATTTTTAATTTTCTTTCTACCTGCCATTATGGAGGCAGTGGTGTGTGGGTAAGAGATTGGAGGCTGCAAATGAGTGTGCAACTTATTGCTGGAATTAAATTCCATGGGCCAGCTATTTAATTAAATGTTCCATGTGAACTGGCATCCTTGATTTTGTATGGCCATAAGGAAATCCACATTATGTCATTGCGAAGTAATTGACCTTATTTTGATTGCACAGAAATCAATTGTTATTAATGTAATGAAACATTTAATGTATTTAATGATTTTAAGCAATAGTTAATTAATTTTTAAATGAGAATTTCTTTTGCATTTTGTTGAAATAGCAAGGAAAAATTGGAAGGTACTTTTATTTCAGTTAGAGGTCTGTGTTGTCAGCTTTAACTGAAATATACCTCTGCAATTTGATAGCTGCTCTTCCAAAGGTGGAAAATCCTTAGGGTGAGTGAAAGAAGAGGTGAGAAATGGTGAAAATGGGGCTGAAGGAGGAAAAGGCTGTTCTGTGTGTCAACATTTTTAGCACAATTTCTTTGCCATGGTGTGAATTGATGTGTTAGCTCATAATTCATAATTCATAAATATTTTGAGAGGTTTAATATCCAGGTGCTTCTGGATAGTAAATGTATGAGAAGGAAACTGGTAATGCACAGGGAATTCTGTAGGGAATTAAGCTGGAGGTTGGGGAGAAAGGAATTGACAACTTAAAAGTTCCTTTAAGAGCTGCAACGTCATTTCTTGAAGTCTGATACAATCCTATGTTAGCCCATTAAAAAAAAAAAAACAAACATAATTTCTTGAAGTCTGCTACAATCATATTTTAGCCCCAATTGTTTTTTTCAGACTGTGGGCTTGGGTTTGTCACTGTTCTGAGAAGGAGCTGTTGAATCTGTTGTGATTTAAATCAGTGACAGCAGTTTGTGCTGTGCAACGTCAGGGATAAAATAATAATATGAGGGACGGAATAACAGCGTGACAAATGCTGGTGGCATCAGTACATCCCCTCCCAGCTTGTTCTGTTATAGGCTGTATTATCAATTTTATTTGGAAACCAGCTTTGGGAAGTTCTCATGGCACAGCAGCACCAGTTTAGTGAGTTCCCTGGTATGATTAACACACACTGTGGCAATAAAAACCATTTTAATTGATTCCAATCTTCAGAGCTCTTACTGCAGTTCAGTCACATCAGGCCAAGGTTAATCTTTATAACTGGGATGTTAGAGGAGACACGTGAGTGTGTGAAGGTGAGAACTGGATGTTTCTATTAGGATTTGTGTGTGCTGGCTGTCATCTGCTGACACCCTGGCCTGGGACCTGTTTGTCTGCAATCACTGCTGTGCTGAGCTCATCCTAAACAACATTGCTCAAGCCTGGCATCCAAAGGTGCAGGATTTATCTTCAACCTTTGTTATGCAACACAGCAGATGACTTGTATCTCTTTTTTATAGTATTTTTAAATATTAAAAGTATATATGCTATATGTATTTTTAAATATTAAAAATATTTTTAAATATTAAGTGTATCTATATACTATATGTATTAATATATTTAATATCGATTGTATTAAATATAGTATTATAGGATATATATACTATACATATAGTATATTATACATATAGTATTGTGTATATATAATATAGTATTTTAATAATATTTTTGGTATTTTTATGTTATTATTAAAGTTATTCTTTTATTGCATTTTAATAGTATTTTTAATAGTATTTTTTAGTTGTTTTTTTTTTTTCCTGTGAAACTTTGCAAGCTGTTGGGTATTTGATAACCTCTGGCAGTGCTCAGATATCACTCCTGATGCTGAATCCTGATGTGTGGCTAATTGGTTTCTTTGGGATTGTCCTCACTGCACAGACATTCCTGACACAAACTCAATCTTGCAGCAAGCAAAGGAAAGCTAAATGGAACAGGCTTTAAGCTGTGCTGGTTGGCCTGTCTGGGAGTATAAAATAAAGCCTAAATTAGCTCAACAGAAGCGGTGTTTTTGAAGCATTCTGGGCTGTGATGGTTGTCTCACTGCAGAGAAGCTCCAGCACATTTTACCAACACTTGTGAGGCTGACAGAGCTCTGAGGGTTCAGTGTTTGTTCAGTGTGTGGAGAACCTGAGGAGAAAGTGGGGTATAAAAATCCACATTACTGCCTATCTATCAGTAAATAAGAATGGTCTGAGAGCAGTGACTGCAGCGGGAGCAGCGGCACTGCCAGGCTGGGAAGGTTGGGTTAAACTTTAAAAATTCATATTCCATGTGGACACAGAGGGAAAAAAAAAGGAGGGAAGGTTGAGGTGGGATACAGCTCACCAGACCTGGATTTTCTTGGTGGCATAAAATTCCATAAAAATAAAAATTCAGGCAGAAATTTTGCCAGGGGTGAGGTGTATTGTTCCACACTGGCAGCACAGTTGATCTCCTACTTTGTTATTAGTGACATGAATTTACTGGTGGCAAATCTGCTGCACCATGACTAAAGATAAAGAACTTACTGGCTTTGGAGCTGGGAGGGTTATTTGTTCAGGAAAATCAACAGGCAGCTGGTTTATGTTCCTTTGGTGTTGCCTGTGGCAGTGATGTGTGCACAGGGAGACTCTGAGGGGATATCTGATAGAACTGACGGTGAGTTTCCCTTTGTAGCTGCATCCTGCTGCTGATAACTCTGTGAGGTGAACTTTGATCTTGGGATCATCTGCACTGCAGATTTCTTACTGGGGCTGCTGCCTTGCCAGGGCTCATTCCCATGAACAGTAATTAATTCTAATTATTGTATATGAGGACGTGGAGTCCTCATTTTTCTATTTGATCAGAGAACCTGTGTGAGGGCATCTGTCAGGCTGTGGGGGTTTTTTAGCTGAAGTTAAGGAGCAGATTGTGCTCACTGAGACATGTGAAGGGTCACAAGAACCCCAGAATGTCCAAGATATGCAACTCACCCAGCTTTTCCCAAAAGGCAACGTTTTGGTTGCTGCAGTGCTGGGCTTGCAGATGTACAGGCAGGAATTGGCTGCTTCTCTCTCGTGTGGAGGGTGAATGCTTCACTTTCCTGTGAGATCAAACCTTCCTCGTGGGCCCTGGGAGAATCTGAATTTGTATCCCCCACTGATAAAGCTAAAGAGAGGAGTTTGTGTGGAGGCTTTGCTTCTTTTTTGCCAGGGGCAGGATTAAATGCACCAGACAGTATTTCTTGTTGGGACTCAGATGTTTGTTAGTTCTTATCCATGTCACAGTCTCACAAACCCTGAGTTCTACAGCACTTCACTCTAACAAACTAAAAATGGAGCCCTGTCTCTCTCTCTCTCTCTACAAAGCCTTTTAAGGATAAACTGTCCAATTAAGAAATGACACCTAAATTATTTTTACTTTTAACCCAATAACCAGCCACCTGTGCCTGCAATGGGGACTTTTTTATCCAATTACACAAAACCACCCAAACCTTGGAGAAGAAGGAGAAGAAGGTGGTGAAGAAGGACCATCTTCCTCTAGATATATGACTACATTCTAAACCTTAAACTCTGAGTTTCCCACCCTGTGCTATCACACACTTCCATTCAAACTGCACCCCCACAATCCCAGTTCTGCCATTCCATTTTGGAAGCTTCTCCACAGCCTCAGGTCAGTGCAGTGTTCTCCTGGGGGTCAGTGCCTGCCAGCACAGAAAGTCTGGAATTCTCAGCAGCCAGGGCTCCAACAGGTTTGCAGGCTGAGCAGAGTCTGGAGAAGGAGGTGGGTGTTCCACCAGGGTTCCTTTAATAAGGCTTTAATAAAGGCTGCTGCTGTTTAAAATCCATTGTCAGTGCATTAACAGGTCAGACAGGTTCTGCCTGAAAGGAACATCCAGAGCAGGAGTTCTTTTATTTGTAATTTTGAGAGTGGATGAAAGCAAGGCGTGGTCCTTGGAGAGTCAGGATCTGACTGGCTTCTGTGCCTTCAGGGAAGTCTCATCTTCCTGCCTGGATTCTGCAGCTGCCACAGAGCTGGATTCTTGCCTCGGGTGAAAACTGAATGGATTCCTGTTTGCAAGGCTCCTTGCAGACAGAAATTCTGTGCTCATAATGTTTCTAATCTATTGTCTGTATGAAATGTTAGAAAATTCACCTTTTGGAAGTCAAAATACTGACCACGTGGCTTTGGTTCAGGTGCATTCTTGTCCTTATCTAGAATAAGAAATATGATAATTTGTTCTGTTGTGTTCTGGGTGTCCAAGTGTGTGACTTCAGAGAAAGCTCAAGATAGTAAATTTGATCTGAGACAGAAGAGCTCGACATGGCTGAGTGCATTTGAAGGATGGGACACCAAAGGAGAAAATAAATTTTGACAGTCTTTATCTATCTATACTTTTAAAAAGTTGTTGTGTTCTGCCCAACCCAAACGTTTTGGCACTTCACGATCGGCCTTCAAAAATGTTCAGTTCAAAAGTTTTCTCTAATTTCCAGCTCTGAGCTTGTGGATTCACTTTGAAGCCTAATTTGCATTTTTTCTTTTTTAAATCTGTTAGATTCAAAAGCTGAAAAGAAAATTTTTGTGCAATATTTTCAGGTGCCTATGGGAGAAATGGGCCTTTAAGAAAAGCATCAGCATTGCAAAACTTTGCAATATTATGAAGTTGCAACATAAAGAACCTAGAGAAAAAAAAAAGAGCAATACTCTTTAAACATTTCTGTATTTTAAAAATAATATATTACAATATTTATCCTGAAAACTGATTCTGAAGACAGGTAATTTTAAAGAGTAATGTGTCTCTAGCTCAGGATTTTGGCCTTTTGTTAAATTAATTTTATTAATAAATTAAAAACTATTATATAAAATATATTAAATGTTACCAAATTAATTTAAATTTATTAAATTATTTATATAATTGCATATAAATTATTTATATAGTTTATAGCTTATATTTATCTGTACTATAGATAGTCTATTTCTATATATTTATAAATTTATTTATAATTTTATATATTTATTTATATTTTATATTATAGATGTTCTACATATATATATTTAGTTATATTCTTATATATTTATTATATATGTAATCTATTTTATAGATTTTTATTTATTTATTTTATATCAATGATATAATAGATATTATACATTTCTGTTACATCTATTTATATAGTTTATAGTTTATTAAGTTAAATGCTTTGCAGCCTACCCTTTTGCTGCTGGTTCTTTTCAAAGGGAAGCCCAGCAGGGCGAGCAGGGAGCAGCAGTGTGTGAATTTTGGACTCCTGGAGCAGTTGCCCAGGGCTGCTCACACACCTGGCAGCCAGTCCTGCTCCAGCCCCATTACCAAGGCTGACACAAACTCAATTTTGAGGTCATAAACCGGGAGCTTTTCCTTTGGAAGCTGCACCCCCCTGCTTTGATGCCTGGCTGGAATGCTTGTTGGTGCACGCCGTGGCTCTGTTTATCATCCTGGCAGGAAGTCAGCACCTCACACCAGGGATGTGACTCCTCCTTTAACTGTCCTGGCCCAGCCCCAGCAGTCATTTTCATATGACACTTCAGTTCTCCAACTTCTGCCAGCAACGAGCCCAGAATTTTTGGCAATAATCTGATTTACGTAATTAGCCCAGCTCACCACCTACAGCTGATTTTTGTTTTTTCTTTTTCTTGCTTGGGAGTTGGGATTTGTTTATAGGGAATTTTATCTCAGTGGAGAGCTGTTGGCACCATTAGGACTTCTTCCTCCTAAGCCACCAGTCCTGTCACAAAATAATGCCTTTTTTCCCCTTTGCTCTGGAAGGAGGCGGATGTGAACTCCAGTACACCCAGGACATCTGTTTTTCCAGCTTTTTGGAAAGAAGGTGGAATATCACTGGGCCAGAGAAGCAAACACTGAGTTCGTGGATCTGAGAGCACCTGTAGCTCGAGAGAAAGGAAATAAAAAGTCAATAGGAAAAGAACCAAGACAGAGAGAATTAAGGGGGTACCCTGAGAGTGTGATCTGCCACTTCATTTTTGGGATTTCAGGATCTTTTGGTGCTATGTGTGCCTTGACCTGAACTGTGCCTGGTCTGGAGGGAAACAGGGAATTTTAAAGCCTGGAAACAGGGAATTTAGAGCCTTGGTCATGAAGAATTAATCTTTGATAGGGAAATTGTGGTGAGACAGGATGGGGAGCTCTGGGTGAGGTGGGATGGGTTGGTTCAAGAAGAGAGGAATGGGTTTAGGGTGGTTGGAGAGCACAGCTTGAGGAAGGTGTTGAGATTGTTGCAAGGACAGAGAGAGTCGCTTGTAGGTGGGTGAAAGGGGATGTTAAGATGGGAAATATTTTAAAAGGCCGAGGAGATTTTGGGGACGTTGGGGAATATTTGTTGTGTTTGGGAAAACGCTGAATTTCAGGAAGCGAAGGGGTGGTGGATGTCAGCCTTAGGGAAAAAAACCTGATATAAAAACCACAGATCTGCACAGCCAAGGCTTTTTTTTGTGGTTAAAATTTGGTAGCTGTGATCCTTTCCTCTCTGCCTCTGGGTTAAAAACAAGCAAGTGCTAAAAGATGACAAAGCTCAGGTTGTGGTCACTGCAAATTCCTGCAGCACCTGGGATTCCTCATGGCCTTAAGGACAAACTGTGGCATGGGCAGTGCTCACCAGAGGGAGATTTTGATGAATTTTTGGTAAATTAAGAGAGATTTTTGGTAAATTAAGGAGATTTTTGACTTTTTGCTAAATTTAAAAGCCAAAAATTGGGTTTAAAGAATGGTCTCTGCTTTTAAAGGTGGTGAGTGATGGTTGTGTGATCCCTAAGAAAACCAGGGTAGAGATGGCAGAGGGGAAGTGATGGGAAATGTAAATATAGATTTTACTGGTTTGTCAGAAAGCTGGAAGTTAATAACAAATAAATGTCTTTTTCAATCCAAAACATGTAAAAACCTTTTTTTTTTTTTTCTTCATTTATTTTTGGAGTGAAAACAGAAAAAGCACAATAAAAAAAGCTAGTGTTGATTCCACTGAAAAATAGTTTTGGTGGGGAATTTTCAGCATTCTCTAGGTTTCATTTTTGGGAGGAAAATGTACCTGTAGAATTGGAAATGGTAACTTTGATCCTTTGGAAAAAGGGTTTCAGCTTCCATTCACTGCCAGTCCTTGTCCTGGCTGGAGAGCAGCAATGTTGGAAGGTTGTGCTTTGGAACAGGGAGGGCCTTTGTGACTGCTTTTGTGAGGTTTTTCCTATTATTTATCTATTTCTGACACCTGAATTTGTACTTCTGGACAGCAAGGGCATCCTCTGCAGGATTTAGTGGAATTAAGACCATTTATAACATTCCACTTGTGTCCTGCAGAGCCCTGCACACATCCATGTGTGTGAATAAATAACATACAATATTATATATTTATACACTGAAACATGCTCTTCTTGTATTAATACTTCAAATAATGCAAGGCCGTTGCTCTTTTTCTTGTTTTCTTTGTTCTTTTTCTTCCATTAATCCAGAGGACACCCCTCAGCATCCTGAACAAAGGTTTTTTGAGTGGCTGGGCTTTTGTGAGCACTAAAATTTGGGATAAGTGAGAGTGTGTTTAAGGTTGGGTTTGTTTTTGGTTTTGGCTTGTTTGTTTGGTTGGTTGGTTTTTTTTTCTTTTTTTTTTTTTTTTTTTTTTTTTGGTGTGGTAAAAAATATTATTAAGGTCAAATACTTTTGAAATAACAGAGAACAAGACCCTCAATTGGAAAGGAATAGCCTTAGAGCTTGAATGAAATTTAATTTAATGGAATAGGTTGCAAGTTGCATAACTGGGTTTTGCAATAGCTACTTGTTAATATTTTAATCTTAAAATTTAGGGTAGGTAATTGCTGTGATGTGTAGAAGCCAAAATTATTCCATTCTGTAGGAAAAGTTGTGATAGATTTTAGTGCATGGGACAGCATTGGGAATCCTGGTTTTGTATCATTTATAAGGTGAATTATTGGAATATTCAGTCTGTGTGCAAGCAAGGCCAGCTCCACAGATTTACATATGTTAATACCTAAGCTCAATTAGGCCACACATATATCTATATTTATATAAAAAAAGTGTATTTCATGTCTTGCCAAGCGAGCTATAAGGGGAAATGTTTTCAAAGACTTTAGCAATCCTAGAGCTCTGCTTTATTTCTAAACCCTGTAATTAGTGGCTTCTGGAAACTGGATTTGCTTCTTCCCAAAGCTGAGGGATACACACGGTAATTTTGAAATCTAACCTCTAAACACAGTCTGGCTCCTAATTTTCCTAAGTTGAAAGTGGTTTAGATGCCTGAGCATCAAGCTGACTTAAAATTGGCAATTTTTTTTAGTAATCTCTCATTTAAAATATTTTTTTTTATCCTTTCTCATATTGGAAGAATAGAAAGTAATTTTTTTGCCCTGCTAACACAATGTCAGGGTTTGCACTTCACTCTTTGCATCTGGAGGCTCTGGTGGTGTTTGTAGTTCAAGTTGAATTATGTTTGTGATTATCATCAACCCTTCAGAAATTTAAAATAGTATGCAAATAACAGAAAAGATTATCAAGTTTTTAATTAGCACATAACAACTTTCCCACCCAGATAAACTAGATTTCTCTGTTGTATGCTTTAGCTGCATTTTTGAAGTGTTCTCAGCCCAGCCTACAAAAACAAAAAGAGAAAAACACCAGCAAATTGAGAGCTGCAAGATACCAGTGAGAAATGGAAAATATTCTTGATAAACCAGAGGCCTCACCCAGCACCTCTGTGCCTATTTTATATATTCACCCAGAATTAATTGTGGTTTTTGCCAAAAAAAAAAAATCCTACAAGGGAAGTTCTGTCTGTGCCCTGCCTGGGATTCTGCCTTTCCTGGCCCAAATTCCCACCTGGAAAAGGCTGTGGAAAGACAGCAGGTGTGTTTGGTTTGGGCTGGGAGGCAAATGATTCCTGCTGCTGAGGGCAGGTTTTAATTCACCAAACGCTTTTTGAGTTGATAGCCAGCTTGGAATTTTCTGATCTGGTATGACACAGCTGGTCCTAAATTGCTCAGTATTTACAAACAGGTGATCTGAAATTTTTATTCACCACCATGGTGAGATGCTTTTTGAAATCTGTGTGTCTTTAAAGAAGAGAGTAGTACAGAATAAGAACTGCGGTGCATTTAAAAAAAAAAAATTAAAAAATAAATGAAAAAAAGTCCATCTGCCAGTCCAGACAAGCCATTACCATCTATTCCTGGGCCTACAAGTGCTTGCACCTCTAGACACTCTTAGGCATCACTGTATTCTTGGTTTCCCTGGCATTTTGTTCACTGGGGATTCCAATGTGAGTTACCCAGCACTTTGTGACACTCACACTCATAAACAGATTTCCTCACTGGATAATGCTGTGTTTGGGTTTTGAAAGCAGCACTCCCTAAGTTTAGGTTATGACAAGAATGATAGAATGCACAAATTCTTTCGTTACAATATTGGGTGTAAACGTCCCTATTTCAGGCTTGAGAAGCTCCAGTGATAATTAAAAAGGCATCTTTTGTGTTCAGTAATGTCTGGCACGTTGTTGAAACCTTTAACTAGAGGACAGGTCAAACAGGAAGACACAGCTTGAGCTCAGAGATGCCCTACCTGATGGGGCTTTCCTTAATTATTGATTTATTTTAAGGGAACATGTAGTTGGGTGTGATTAAGATCTATTTGCAATGCAACTTTATGATTAAGAAAATCAGGTGGAAGAATGCACATGGGAATGATGTGTGTTTTGATATCTTCTGTCCACTGGTGTAGTTGAGTGCTTAATGCTTTGTAAGAAGTGTGTGAAGTTATTTTTGTGGTATCTGGCTCACTGAGGGAAGAGTTGTGTTTGTGGATCTCAGAGGCACAGCTGGGACATTGCTGCTTGCAAGGAACCTGAAATGTCATTTTCCTTGTCATCCATTTCTGGGCTTGCTGCGTGTTCAGTCCATTTGAAGTGTATTTCCTCATCACACCTGAATGGGTTTCAAAGCAAACACCCCATCCTGCTTCAAGGGGAATTTTTTGTTTTGCCTTTTTCCTGTGCAACGCATTCTAAGAAATACAAGAACAGGGATGTTGAGAGCCGCTTTCCTCACACACTGCCGTGGAGTGCGTGGAAAAAGAAAAGCCTTTTCCTTCAGGCACATCGCTACCTAGCAACACTCAACTCGAATTTGCTCTTTTCTTAGGGCAAGAAAAAGGGTAAAACCTGTTTTTAAATGTTCTTGCTTTACTCCTCCACCTCCTCCTCGGTGTGCTGAGGTTTCAGTAGGTGCCTGTCTGACCTGAGGAGCTGCAGCTGACAATTATCTACTCAAAAATGGAATTCTGCTGAGCTGCACTGTGTGGCCACACAGACACAGCAGAGTGTGTCCCACCTCTATAAAGACTATTTTTTCTCTCAGTTGCAGAACTGGTCACTGTTTCAATAGTTGCTCTCTGCTGATGGTCTTCATGAGTGGAATTTCAGCTGTGTCCCATCTGTGGGGTTGATTCTTAGCCAGTGTTGCCCATTTTCCCCCTGGAAGATGTGTTTGAGTGCAGGCACCAAAGGCATTTTGTTTTCTCAGGCTCTTCAGCACTGCCTGAGGCAGCAGCACAGGTGAGAGAGGAGAGGGTCAAGAAGGGCAGAGAAAAGGCACAGAAAAAAGCAGCTCCCTGTATGTTTGTAATGCTCTAAAGCAGCTCAGTGCTTGTTCAAATGCTCTAAAACCCATATAAACTCTCACTGTCAAATCTGATATCACAGACTTGATATATTAAGAATTTTCCTTACAAAAATCCAGCTGAATAAGATACAATTGTAAGGATTTACATTTATATTAAGTGGTGATTTACCTGCTCTTTTTGCTTTCCTTACTTTGCTTTTTGTGTGTTCTGAGGCGGTGAGACATTGCTGTGTGCAGCCTGAATTTACTCTCTGGGCTGAAGTGAAGCAGAGCCCTGAGAGGCTGAAGGCTCTGCCCTGCTCTGTGGGATAATGAGGAGAAAATCCCGTGTCAATCCCACCGGAGCCGTGGCTTTCCCGTTACCTCTAGAGGCTGCTGTTGTGTTAAAGTTGAAGTTCAGCGCGTTCCCAGCGGATCGCAGCTCTGGGATTCGGTGCCAGGAGCGGGGAGTGTGCGTTCCTAGAGGAAATAGTGCAGACAGCGAGAGGCAGGGATGCCTCGGCTCGCTGTGTTTGCAGCTATCAGGGAGTAGAAGAACTGATGAAAAGCGGCCTTTTCCCCGCCCACTGCTGCGCTGATTATTGGTTTCTGTTCAGTGGAAGGTCTCTCAGACTGATGAGCAGCAATCTGAATTGAGAATTTGCTGACAGGAACCAAGTACTTTACAGTGACCCTGTCAGTATTTGAGGTTAATGTCTGCTGGACTTGGGTTTGTTGAGCTGATACAATTTTCTTTCAAAGAAAGTTTTCCTAAGAATGGATTTTGGGTTTAAAATACAATATAAGGGATATGTTTACATTGATAATTCCCCCACATTATTTCATTCTTTCTTGCTGCAAACTAGGCATTGCACAGATATTTTAATACAGAAGTTCAAAAAGCTCTTGGCATTTGGTACAGTTTATTATTATTTATTGTAAAGCATACTCATTATGCAACATCTGACAAGTCCAATCAGAGTTTGTACTGAAATGCTGAAAGCCATTCACCTAACAAGGATCATTACTGCCTAAAAACCGGCACACCAGTGACTACTGGTCTAATAAAGAAGAATTAACTCCTTTATTAGTGTCTGGACAGCACTCCTGAGTAGTCAGTGGTTTCTGGACAGCACCCAACCATGCTTTTCCAAACAGCTTGAAGAAATATGTAACTTTGAATAGAGAGAATTCAAATTGGACTGGGAATTGTAATGGCCATGCGCACCCCTGTCTTGTAGAGCACTGCTCTAAAGGAGTGTAAATAGTGTTTTCTTCCTCATCACCTGCACCTCCCACAAAAATCTAAGTATTTTAAAGCGAAAAAATCGAATACTTATCTTCTTGTCCTTCCCAAGCACCCAAGAAATGTGTTGCATTCATGTGAATTCAGGGATGCTCTCTGTGTGCATATCAAAATATTGTCCCCAAAATTGGTGAGGAACTTGCATTTCATGCTGAAGAAATGTGCCCCTCTTTTTTTTTAATGTTGGAGGTGTATATTTTTATTATTGTTTATATCTTAGAGGGCTTAGATTTCTCTTGATGTCTTTATTAGATGGCTGTTTTAATTTGATGGATTGGTGTAGAATATCTCTGAGTATGCACAATATGCAAAACTTTTCATGCCCTTCTTAAAAATCACCATTTATTAAAGATGTTTCTTTTTCTAGAAAATAGCATGGGCTGCTTTGGTCTGCGTGGTTGCAACTGTTGCAAAACAACTGCAACTTTTTATTAGATGCCATTCAAGAAATGTGCTGTTACCTCAGCATTGTGCATCTGCAGTGAGGAGAAACCTTTCTTATGTTCTACGCAATCTTCCTTAGAATATTCAGTAGACACCAGCAGTAAATTTAAGCTACCTGTTTTTACTGGAATGCCCAGAGCATTCAAGCAGTAACTCTCAAAATGCCATCACAAAGTGTCACTCTGCGAGTTGCCTCTGTCATGTCATCCCTTCCCCTTCTCTAGCGCAAGGGAGAAGTTCTCAGGGTGGAAATTGAAGTCTTTTACTGCTTCTGCCCTTGTGTGCACCATGAAGATTCCCCATCCCAGACGGGCAGGAATGAGCTGTGCTCCAAGTTGACGATGGCAGAGGAAAAATTAGGATTCCATTAGCTTTTTTAATTTCTCTTTTCGTATCAGCCCGAGACTTCAGGCGCTGATGAGCCGCAGGAAATGCGAACTGATGCCCGTGAGGTTCGCACACCCGCCCAGATGTTCTGCCCTCTCAGGATGAGTTGCACACATCTGTCTGAGCGGCTCTGTGCTCCAGGCTGGGGCTGCGGAAGGGCAGCCCACACCCTGGCATGAGAGAGCTGCAGCAGCACCGGGCTCCATCGCCTCCGTCACCTCAGCCGGAGCTTCGGCAGCTGCTGAAGATCCAGAGCCCGGAATGTTTAACCACTAATAGCCCTTAAAAAATCCCATCTGGCTGTGCCCCGATGGAACTGTAGCAATGTGTGCGATGCCTGTTTATATGCAGAGAGAGAAACCTTTTTAAACTATTTATATATAAACTATATACACGGGGCAATGGCCACTGCCTCACGCCTTTTATTTTAATTGTCTCTCTCATTCCTGTGATTCCATTTATCATTCCTGTGATGCCACGCCGTGATTCCATGGCTGCTGTGGCTGTAGAACCGCATTACTTCTCGCCGTAAGGCGCTGAGGCCGTGCTGGGGAGCGCAGGGAGGCAGAATTAGCTTTAAACAGCAGGCTCAGCGCCCGCCCCCGAGTCGCCGCGCTGCCGCCCGTGCCCGGAGGAGGCCCCTCAGCGCCGCTTCCTCCCCTCGCAGCCGCCTCCTCCTCCTCCTCCTCCTGCCGCCGCCGCTGTTTCCTGTGCGAGCGGCTCTGACGCGGCCGTGCCCTCCCTCCTTCCCTCGCTCCCTCCCTCCTTCCGTGGCTCCGCCGCCGCCCCCCGCTCCCCGCCGGGCCCTGCGGAGCACAAAGCAGCCGCGGCCGGCCGGCAGCGCCTGCGCGGGGCGGGCCGGGCTCTGAGGGCAGCGGGCTCGGAGCGGGGCCCGGCGGGCAGTGCCGGGCACTGCCGCTGTCAGCGCCGGCGCTCGCAGCAGGCTGCGCCCTCCTCCCTGCCTGCCCTGCCCCGCCGCGTTCGCTTTGCTTTTACGCTCTTATTTTTAATTTTTTTTTTTTTTTTTAAACTTGGAAGAACTCTTGGGAAGCCCCCGCACGGCTCGCTCCCCTCGCCCCGCAGCGCGTTCCCCTCGCGTTCTCCGGGCTGTCGGAGCCCGCTCCCCCCTTCCCGACCCGCTCCAGGCTGGGCCTCCGCTGGGGTTTGGAAGCCGGGAGCGCCTCGGCACCGTCTGCCTCCCCCTCCCGGAGCCGCTCGTCTCCGCCAGCCCGATAAATGCTGTTTATGAGGATGGACCTGTTGAACTACCAGTACTTGGACAAGATGAACAACAATATCGGCATCCTGTGCTACGAAGGTAACAGTGCCTCGCCACGGGAAATCAGTGGTGCCCTCGCACGGGGAGGGATGGATCCCTTCCAGGATGGATCCTTCTCCGAGCGGTGCTCGCTGTTGTTTGTCAGCGGGGATGTTTTTTGGAGATCGCCGGTGCGGGACGCCCCGCGGGCTGTTGTCAGAGCTTTGTTACAGGGCAGGGATTTCTTTCTTTCTTTGTGATTTTTTTTTTCTGTTCTTTTTTTTTTTATTTTTTTTTTTTTCCCACAATCCGCGTTTTCAGCGCCAGCTTTCCTTTCCCTGGCCGGCGGCACTGCTGGCACTAAAGGCCGGGGGGCGGGCGGGGGTCTGTCCGTCTGTCCGTCTGTCCCGGCGCCGCGGGGCTGGGCCGCGGCCGGACACGCGTGGGCCCGGCTGTCCGGCGTGTCCGGCGTGTCCCCGCGGGCCGGGGCCATTGCCCGGCCCCAGCGCCGCCCCGGGCGTTACACAAGGCCCGTGTGTCCGGCGGGGCTCCGCGCTGTCCGGCGGGGCTGCCCTCCCCCGTCAGCCCTCAGAGCCCCGCTGGGAAGGCGCCTGAGGTAACAGGGCAAAATCGGTTTGTGAATCTGCGCGGAGTTTTCTCTACGTGCGCCTGCGAGAAGCGGTTATGGCTTGGCTTTGCCTGGAGAGAAAGGCACCACTGAGCTAATTCGGCTTGGCAGCGGGGCTGGTTTTGCTGTAGCCACACACAAGCGCCGCGAAAAGCTGGTGGTTGTTTTTTTTTTTTTTCTGATTCAGCAGGAACGATTTCCATGTTCGTTCAGAAAATAAACTTGCTGGAGTTGTCAGGAAAGAGACAATGAGGAGCGTACAGAGGCCAAGGAGATATCTGTTCACAGTGCTCAGGAAAAGGCCAGGCCAGAGCGCAGGCAGCTGAATCTCACTTTGGAAATGACAATCTTTTCTGTCCCTAAACCAGCATGGCCACATTTCTTCCCTTCAGGAAGTGGAGGGGCTCCCTGTTGTACTGTTAATATCTTTGTTTCTCCTTTTTTCCTGTCTTTTCTTTCCTGCACAAATATGTATATATTCGTTTGGATTAAGCTCTTTTACAGAAGATTGAGCTGAATAATACAGAGCTGAGGTTCCATGAAGTTGAATTCCCGAATTCTTTCTTATGCCATGCTTTCTTTGTTAGAGCAAGAAAACTTGTTTAAGAGAAAAAAAAAAAAAAAAAAAGAAAAACAACTTTCAGGATCCTTTAACTTTTTCATTTCAGGATCCTTTAACTTTTCCACTGCTCTCTGCAAGTGTTTTCTTGCAGTCTCTCTCAGCAATTAGTGTTTTCTTGGGAAGCAATTGATAACTTCTGATGAAGACCGTGGAATTTCATGCAAAGCTGTATTTACGTAATACATCTTTCTGAGCGCTATGCTCACTGAGTTTTGTTGCTCTGTAGTTTTGGCTCGTTACTTCAATTCATTGTAATTATGCCTTGTATTTATGGAAGATTCTTTCCAGTCCCCTTTTTATTCCCCACCCTCTTCTCCAGTAATTATTATTTAACCAGATCTTAGCTTTAATAGTTCAAAAGCAAAAGAACAGCTTAAGGAATACACTCTACTGGAGCAGTTTTTGTTTAGGTTAAACATCTGTTGCTATTTTCCTTATTCTGGAAGTTAGCATTTTTAACACTAAAATAAACACACACAAAATGAAGAGAAGAAAAGCAAAACTTCAGTGGTGTTTATAGTGAGCTGTTTATATCCCAATGGTTTAAAAAAGTGTAAACACTGGCAACATCTGCTCTGAACTCAAAGGGTGTTTTAGAGATGCCTACAGATCTTCCTGGCCTCTGCCATAGTATTTATTTTAGAAGTGAGTTGTGTCAGCAGTGATGGATCTTGTCTTTCCAGGGACACTGTTGCAGTAGTAACTACATTGACAACAAAAACGCCCTCTCAAACCCAATTAATTAGGATTTACTGAAGGCCACACTTGAACTACTTATAAATTGATGCCTTCCTGAAAAGTACTTCTGAAGATGCAGGATAAGATAAAAATAGGTTTGACATTTCAGAGGAAAGAGTGATGGGCCTATAGGCCACAGGAAATAGATGGGTTCCTTGTTCCCTTAGATTCTCTCTTGAAACACTTGTCTTTGGTTTTTGAGATGATTTCTACACTGGTGAGCTATGGCAGCGTGTTTTATGAAGTTTACTGGTGGTTCTACTCTTCTGACACTGGAACTGTTGGATTTGCAACAGCCTGTGGATCAGAGATGTGTTGATACCTAAGAAATAGGGAAAGTTCCTCCAGTGTGTGCATCTGGCAACCCTTTAGTTGGACATGGAGCAGAGGAGTGTGATTTGCATCCTGAGAGGGGTCCTGCTTTTTCTTGCCCAGCACGAGTCCCAGATAGCAATTTGTTATCTGTGAGCTGCAGGCTGCTGAGTTAATGCCAGCCCTGGAGAGCCTTCCCTGCCTGGGAGGGGCAGGAACCTCCCAAGAACCTCAGCTGTGTCTTCATCTCAGTCTGCTCCTAAATGGTGCCATTCATGGTCACACTCCAGCCACAGAGTCCCCAGCATGGAAATATTGTGCTGTTTAGTTCATTAAACACACCTCTGATTTTGGCCTCCCCTCTGGGGGAAAAGAAGAAATGGTGATAACATAGATGGGATCTGCCTTGTGGGCAGCAAATTGTCCTTCTGCTGGGGCTGGGCTGGCAATGGGAGAGCTGGAAGTTCTCCCACTGACTGTCCAAAAGTGAGCTGTGCTGCAGGCTCTTAGCTCTGCAGGTGGAACCTCACCTGAGGTTGGCTGTTTTCTCAAACGTGGGGTGATTTAGTTGTTGTTGTGAGGTTGGTGAGCTGTGCTGCAGGCTCTTAGCTCTGCAGGTGGAACCTCACCTGAGGTTGGCTGTTTTCTCAAACGTGGGGTGATTTAGTTGTTGTTGTGAGGTTGGTATCTCCACCTTTGGAGATACTCGAATCCCACCTGAGCATCCCACCCTGCCTGAGGCTGGTTTTGAGCAGGAGGTTTCTAAATGACCTCTAAAGGTGCTTTTGTAGCCTCCTGGAAAATTCTGCACACTCGTGTAATTAAAACAGCCACAGCCAGGAAAAGGATTATAACCAGAAATGAGGGAAAAGAGCTTTAGAAAGGGGGTCCATAACTCTGAAGCACAGGATAAAACCCTTTCCTTAAGGTTGTTCGTTTTACACTGATTATTTGTGTCCTTTGGAGAGTTTTCTTAATCTCATTACTAGCTTTGAGCCCCCATGATGCCCCATGGTAATCTCAAATCCAACTGATGCTTTTGGAGAAAAATCTGAATGTTAATGAGTTGGGTTTTTTTTAGCAAGTTGCATAAAAAAGACATTTGAAAGAAAATTTTTAAATCATTCAAATGGGGATGCTTAGTCCTCACCAATGGAAAAGGACAGTTATATTAGTAATGATCAACCATTTCAAGCAATTTATTGTAATAGTTTTGGTGCAAGAGAAAAGAAGAAATAATTAAAGAATTGTTGCCTTGGCATCTGGATGCTCATCTTTAGCGTGAATGCATCTGATATTCTTCTACTCAACATTTGCTGCCAGTGATCAACAATGGCCAGTTTAATGAGTGGTGCTTTCAGATCATTGTTTTCTTCCTAATGAGCTGAGGGCCACGAGGAAGCTCCTGGGAGCCCTGGCTGAGGTGCAGAGGCCAGGGAGCAGCAGCATTCTGAGGCAGGCTGGCATTCCCAGCGCTTCCTATCGAATGACAGCCACTTGATCCGGCCAGGTATTCAGGGCTGGAACATCTGCATCTCGTTTTGTGGTGGAAACTCACTTAACTCCAGCTCAATATTCCTTCTGAGCCCAGTGTTGAGGTAATGGAGTGCTCAGAGTTAAACAAAACAGAACAGAGCACAGGTGATGCTGCTCTTTGACTCCAGGGCTGTCCAGCCAGTTCTGGCTCTGCTTTCCCACGGAATATGCATGAGGAGGAGCAGTCTCCAGGCAGATCCGTTTTGTTCTGTTGTTTATCACAGATGGTGCAGTGTTGGAAGGCAGATTTCTGCCTTCCTTCCTCTTTCTCTCCCCGTTTCAGATGCTCTGGGTTATTGCTGCATTCTCAGGGCTGGAACTGCTGTGCTGGGAAAGGTATAAAGAAATGCAATAAGATGCTAAGAAATCCCCCAGGCATGTTACTTGGAGCACTCAAAATAGTTATGCAGAATTCTCTGGATAGTCCAGAAGACTGGATTTTTTTTTTTTTTTTTTAATGAAGAAAATTGGATCCAGATTTCTAGCAAAACACCCCTTTTTGGTTTCAGGACAGCTTTCATTAGTTAGTGGCATATTACATAATTATTTCACTGACTTCCTGTAAGGCTGGAGCGTTCTTTGGCTTGCAGAGCTGGGTGTCCTCTCAGGGCTCTGCAAAGCATCCTGAAAATGTCTGTGTCTTCCCCAAAAGGCCACTTCAGATGTTTGCTATCAGAGGCACAGATCCTGCTAACTTCTTTTGCTTTTTAATGAAATGCAACATGTTTTCTTAAGTTCTAAAGAAGAGTTTCCATCAGCTGTCTCTGCTGACCTTGCATTTTTCTCTTTCTCTAACATCAGTTTCTCCTATTAACTGCAAAGTTTGGGTTAGTTTCTAAGTATGTAAAATGACTTAAGCACTGTTCTGCTAAGAATTGGATAAGAATCTCCTTCACGGCAAATTAAGTGTTCTTATTTGTAACACAGTGTAAAATTTCTGTTCAAAGCCATGTACATTAAGATGCACCTACAGAATGTTCCCCATTTATAGAACATTCTGTGGATTTTGCATTTTCAATCTCTTTCATCTTTGGGAAAAAAACAAAGAGCCCCAGCTTCACAGTTGGGCTTTTCTTGCTCATTTCCTCCTAACATGAAGTTGGGAATATCCTCTTCAGGACTGACATCAAAATTCAGTTTATTTTCCTCCATCATCAAAGGCAGGATAGATTTAGGTCATACTTTAACTTTTTTTTTTTCTCCCTCTGGAGTTCTCACCCTGGATGCTAGTTCAGCATTTGTACAGAGAACTCAAACAAGGAAATCAAAAACCCAAATATAATAGAGTGTTATCCCACAGCTTTCTGTAGATAAGATAGGCAGCATATATTTTTTCCTGAGATAAAAGGTAGTGAGGTTTGTAGCAGTAAGTTGAATTCTGTGTTAATGAGCAATTTGCTTAAAGGCTGTAACTTGTTACTCACAAGTCAAATTTGTTACAGTGCCAGCTCTCTCTTTGGATATAAATCCAGGGATTTTAGGAGACATTGAAAAAGCTTAAATTGCTCCAGAGTTTGAACAATGCACTGCATTGTATGGAGAGCTGTTAGAGAAAAAATAAAGCTTAAACAACAGTCTTCATTGTGTGACATCTAAAATTATGAATGAAAAAGTTCATCCATATGTATTGGCTTTGCCTTTTTTAAATATCTGCTTTGCATGAAAATAGTCGTCTATTAATTTCTTCTTGAGGTTTAATACAGATGGGCCTTTATATTTGATTTTGGCTGAATAGACTACAGAGTTTGAACATGCTGCATGCAGACAGAGTGCCAAGCAATTTAGCAAAGTTGTTTACACTAACAATAATCCAGCAGGACAGAGCCTATAAGTTCTCACTGATAATAGTGTGAGGTAGTGGTGAACACGAGTTCCTGGAGAAGTGTTTACAAGAATGGCTTTATACTTCCTCAGCATTAGAGAACCGGGAGGGCTTTGGGGTTGAATTCCTTCTTTAAAGCCAGCCAGTTTTTCCTGCAGCCTGGATCATCCCCCTGCAAATTGCTCTCCAGATCGGCATGGATAGCTGCACACACAGGGGCATTGTTTGTCCCTGCCTTTGGGGATAACTGTGGCATGAGGCTGAGGGGCAGGGACAGACACCAGCAGTGCCAGCAGGCTCCCTCTGACTTTCCTGGGGGCACATTGCCCCTGGTGCTTTGTCTCACAGCTTTTTTACATGTTCTCTCTCTCAGCCTGTCCCTACCCGTGGGCTCAGCTGTGAGTGGAGCTCAGGGGGCACTGGTGTGTGTCCTGGGAGGGATGGGGGCACATGGAACCTCCAGGGCACTGAACAGGCAGTTGAGCTCTTAATTAGGGTTATCTCTGCCCACTTGTAAACCTCACGTCAAAGATGGATGGAGCTGGAAGAGGTTTGGTCTTAATAGCAGGAATAGCTGGCACTGATTGGAGGGACTTCAGTTCCGTGGATCCCAGAATGTCCTGAGCTGGAAGGGACACACAGGGACCATGGGTCCAACTCCTGGCCCTGCACAGACACCCCAACAATCCTATGCTGGGCATCCCTGGGAGCTCCTGGAGTTCTGGGGGCTGTGCCCATTCCCTGGGGAGCCTGAGCAGTGCCCAGCACCCTCTGGGGTAGAACCTTTCCCTGAGATCCACCCTAACCCTCCCCTGATGCAACTTGAGGCCATTCCCTTAGAAAAGGTCATTCTTGTTAAGAAATATCTCAGTACAGCTGCTTGTGCAACCTTGGTGAAGTTGAGGTACCCAGCTCCACCACAGCATTGGTTCCAGCCAAAGGAAAAGTCCCCCAGAAACCTGGGTGAGGTGATGGGACTTCAAAGATCTTCAGAGATCCTGTTTTAATAGGAATGGCAGTCCTTAAATCTCAGAGTGATATGGGTGGTGGGGACAAAAGTGTGGAACTGAGGTAGGAATAATCCCTTATCTAAGTTTCACAGCACTGGTTGGTATCAGATTTTTTTTAAACAGGAGTTTAGAGTGTTTCCTTGCCCAAATTTCATGGCACTGTTTGGTAACAGATTTTTTTAAGTAACACTTTTTTTTCCCCTTTTCTTTTAAACTTGGTTGTTGCTCATGTTAAAAGCAAGGACTTGTTAAGCTTAGTAGCACTTAGTGCAGCCCAGCTTTTCCCCCCAAAAATGTTGTGTGCTGCTTGTGCCTCATTTTGGTTTTGGAGAAAAAGCTTATCCACAGTGGTGTTCATGGATAGAAGCAGGTCATATTTGGGATAAAGTGGGATGTTGCAGCCTTGGTGGCACACAGGGAGGAAGAGAAGTTGCCTTCAGCAGGCTGGTGCCAGCTCAGTTCCCTCACAGAACCTATGGCTCCTGTCCTCTCCTAATTCCCCTCGTTACAGGAGTCTCTGATTATTTGAAGACATGCTCCTTTTCACTCCTCATAGCTCTGGAGTGTTCCCTGTCAGCTGTGAGAACCAGGCATTGTAGTGTATAACTTTCCTCCTATTCTTCCAAATGTTGCTAGCAGGTTCCAGGAAATATATTTGCTCTCCCAGGGAAAGTTTGGAACCAGTTTTGTTTAAAAAGCAGTAGATTTTCCTGGAAACCCATTTGACAGGGCAGGCATGGAAACCTCTCAGCACTACACTTTCCTGCTTTGTGAGGCTTAATATTTATTTCTCAGCATGCAGAAATAGTTTTTTTTTTCTTTTCATTTAAACATGGGTTGTAGTTAGATGTGAGAGAGATTTAATCTTTTTTTTTTTTTTTTTTTTTTTTTTTTGCCCAGGGCAGAAATGGCACTGTTGTATGGGGATAGAAACCAATTTGGAGCATTTATTATGTTTTGTTTTAACTGAAAATCCCAGAACAGCAGCTTGGCAGTACCCTTTGTAGTTACAACCTACAAAGTGTCCAGCCCAGCCATCTTTTGCATGGGAAGAGTGAAACCCAGAGCTGCCAAATGGATCTTTTTGAGTAGCTGTTGTTCTTTTGGGAATGAGTGGGGATTTATTTCTTTTGCAAATGGTATCAACGCACTGTGCTTGCACTTTAGAGATGATATTGAGACTTCCAATTCTGTTACTTAATTGCTAATGTTTACTAGGTCTCACTTCTGAAAGTAAGTTAAGATATTTGTGACAGTAGCAAGGTTTGGACACTTTCAGAGCAGAAACTTTCAGAAAAATATGGTTTCTTGGCTCTGGATTACAGCATTGGAGTTGTTTTCTGTGATGCTCTGCTGATTGTAATTAAATGTCCCTGTAAAGAAAATTAAATTGTCCAGGCAAAGGGAAACTATTTCTATGAATCTAAATGGTCTGGGAAGATCAGTAAATGCCACACAAGAGCTAGCCAAGTAAAATAGGACTATTGAGTTGTTCTGTTTATATTCTTTGGAAAGCAACATCTTCTAAAGCAGCTCGACAAAAACTGCTCTTACCATAGAGAAAAAGAAGCTGACACAAGTGTGGCACCTCCTCTGTGGTGCTTTTATCCATGAAATGAGGACGGGCTGAGGGAAGTGCTGTATGATTCATATAAGGCAAGTCTGAACTCAGCCAGTTCCTTGGTTTAGTATAAATATTTATGGCATTGAAGGGGATTTTTTTTTTTTAATATTCTTCCTCATGCTCCGGATCCTTGTTAGATGTCCTTCTCAGACATCTGGTGTGCAGTGGTGCTTGTTTAACCCCCACCCTGCAGTTTTCCTGCTGTGGCATCTCGGAGCTCTCGCAGCCACTCTGTGGTTGGCGTGGATTAAACCTCCTCGGGCCAGCTGGGGCAATGCTGACGTGCACACTTTTCCTGCTGAACACTCCAAACCCAGAGGTGAACACTCTGCTCTTGTCCTGCTGCAGGCATCACACTGAGCCATTTACCAAAGGTAGCAAAAAATAGGAATTCCAGCATTAGCAAGGTTGTTTACAGAGCCTTGGCTGGGTTCTCTATCTTCAGAAATGTTTCTCTCTCTGATGTTACATAATCCATGTATTTAACTCAGCTTGTCACAAAAAAAAAAAAAAAAAGCTTAAAAATTTTTATCTTTCTTTAAAAACTCTTAAAAGTCCAAATATGTAAGACTGTGACTGCTTTGAGGTACATTATGTTTTCCTTAACAGCTGATCCGTGGATGTTCTGCGTTTTTCTTTGCAGTACAGTAAATTGAACACTACCCTGGTTGAGTTCAAGTGTTTCTCAATTGGTGTGTTTAGCAACAAGTATGGCAGCAAACATTTTAATGCTCACATTTGCATATATTTTTAATCCTCTCTGCAGAATCCTTGCTCTCGCAGAAGCCCAGTTAATTCAACTTTTAGCCAGCCCTGTGAAATAAACAATGACCGTTATCCTTATTTACAGTGGGGAATAAAGAGCTGTAACTGGTTGAACTCACAGAAGTCTGGGATAAAGCTGACAGCAGCATTCCAAGTGCCTCAATTGGAATATTTTGCCGCAGCTGCTAAACCTTACTGTGACCTCTTAGTAAAGAAAATTGCTTTTACCTGTTTGAGATGTTCAAATAAAATATGTAATTAATCAGCTAAGCAGGTAAAAACAATGATTCTTGGACTGATGCTGTATGGACCTGATCCTTACTTTGTCCTCAGCAGTCATGGAGGGGAAACAGGAGCTTTTGGACCAAATCGTTGTGACTTTGGTCCCTGTGTAGTGGATTCCACCCAAACTGAGGTGATGGAATCTCCTTCTGTGGATGTAGTTAAGTCTTTTTAGGTGATAAAAGGAATGAGGCCCTGCAGACAATGCTGGGAAGAATTTGAAGTTCCCCTGTCTGAGCCACAGGACCTCCCCAGGTCAGTTCCTTGAGATCACAGCCCGTTGAGTTGGATAAAAGGAATGTACCCACAGATGTTAATTTTTATATTCTCTTTGCAGGATGAGTTGGGATCAGAGACTTAATGAAATAGCAGTTCAGCTGTGCTCCTGCAGTGCAAGCCAGGCTGAGCCCATTTATGACCTGAAGCAGGGCTTCCAAACCTTTTAATTACTAATGCAGTGCCTCACTGCCCCCAGCATTGCTGTTTGGTTCCACTAAAAACTTCACAGTTAATACAACTCCTGCTTAATTATGGGGTGGAACATCTTAAATGTGTGATAAGGGGGTAGAGAGCTGCAGAAATGTTTTTCAAGTGAGATGGGGAAGGTTTTAACAGGTGATTCACTGGGGAATTACATCACAGCAATGCAGTGAGAGGTGTGATTCCTGGCTCCTGTGGGAATAGTGTGACAAGAGTGGTGGGTCACAAACACACAGCTGATGTGTTTTTGTTACCTTTGTTTTACCAACCCATCTGCACTTCCCTGTCTTTCTGGGTTCTGTCAGGATTGAGTTGCTTCTGCAGCTCTGAAATAAACAGAGAAGGAGCCTGGAGTTGTTGTCAAAAAGGAGATTCAGCTAAGGACTAGTAAAGATAGGGCAGGAAGACACAGCTGTGGTTGAAGGCAGAGTGTAACTTTGGTGCTGCTCACCCCTTCCAACCCCATGACTGTCAAGATAACTTCAAAAATAAGAACCTCTGCTTGTTCTTGTTTTTCCAAGAGTTCTGGAAAACCTGTCCTCAGTGCCCAGAAAACTGTGAGAAAGGCTGCCCAGGCAGCATGTAATTTCTTGGTAGCAAGCACAATCCCTCCCTCTATCTGCCCTGCCTTCTCTTCCCCTTGGAGAGAACATTGCTTTGGACAGAACATTGATTTGGAGTGACCCTGCAACTTGGCCCCACAAAGCAAGCCCTGCTTGTGAAATAAACAGGCGGGCTCTGAGCTGGCCAGTGCTGCCATCCATCCCCTGGCACCACGGGACTGGCTCCCTTGTATCCCTGGGACAGCCTCCAGCAATCCCAGCGCTGCTGCTGGCCTGGTGGGAGTGCTTGAATTCACATCCACCACCTTCAGTCCTTCTGGGCAGGGATTCATTCTGTGCTACCAGCTTTTTCACAGCTAAACTTTGCAGTGGAGCAACAGTTTGAAAGCTGTTGTGCTCTGGTTAGCTAATTTTTTTTC
The DNA here is from genome assembly GCF_026979565.1 of Vidua chalybeata. Lineage (NCBI taxonomy): Eukaryota > Metazoa > Chordata > Aves > Passeriformes > Viduidae > Vidua > Vidua chalybeata. Next base: position 18,749,606 of record NC_071541.1, on the reverse strand, counting down.
TGTACGTCTCTTCATAGCCATTTTCTTTTTTCCCCAATAAAATCCATGTAGTTGTGTGTCATGAACCCAAGGTTAAAAACTGCTCTGTCAGAGGCACAGATTTAGTTGCATCTTTTTCCTTAGTGCTGCTGTGTGCCTGTTTGTTTTGGAAGACAGTCCTGTCAGGAACAATGGTGATATTTTGGCTTTTATATGTTTCTTTACACCAGCATCCATAACCCTGGAGAAATTAGATAGAAGCCTTTCCTCTGAATCTCGTGAGCTGCACTGTTCTCTGGGCTCTTCTAGAAGCCTCCACAAGTTCCTGGATAATAAAACACTGCACGAGAGCAGCATCTGAGGGAGTGCTGAGCTCTACCTCAGCATAACACAAAGCCAGAGGAGTGAAGCTCCAGTGTTATGCACCATCCAGGGCTTGTGCTGAGCTGAATTTGCTTTATTTTCCTGTCTGGGGCAGTGGCTGGGCCCTGTCTCAGCCCTGCCCAGGAGGAAGGGGCAGGCTGGCACATCCTGCTCCTTTTCCATGCTCCAAAGAGGATCTGGTTTCCCTCTGGAAGGCTCCTCTGCTTTGCTGAGGATTCCCAATTTCCCCCTGCCCCGCGCAGTTGTCGCTGCTCCCTCGCTCTGCTCTCCCTCTGCACCAGGGATTTTGGAACCCCTTCTGAAGGACAAAGGGATTTTGTTCTCCACAATGGATTCTTTCTGGGAGATGGGTTGGGATTGTTCTGCTGCTCAGTGGATTAAAATCTTGGGTATTCTGCCCAGTTTGGCAGTTTGGAGGGGCTCAGTGTCCCTCACATGGGAGACCATGGGGCTACACATCAGGTACCAAAACCAGAGTAGAAATCCAACTTTTTCCTGTGTTTGTGGGGCCAAATGTGATTTTTGTTTTCTCATTTCACTGTGGTTTAGGAAGAGAATTTGGTCACTTGGATGCAAGTCCCAGGGATCCCGTCTGGATCTTGCACAGTGCCCTGAGCAGTGACCATGCTTTATTCCAGATCCATCCCAAAGGCAGCGCCCATCTGTGCATGTCTTTTCCTAACATTTTAAATCCATCTGCTTTTCTGTTCATGTTTTAAAACATTTCTCTCCTCTCTTGAGGGTCGTTTTACCTTCCAGGTAGGGAATTTGGGGAGAAATAAAATGGGAATAAAAGAAACATTGCTGGAAAGTGCGGTATCAGATTTCATAGCTCTTTCAGAGAGCTCATTTTCTTGATGGTCTGAATTTTTTCACCTGTAGCAAAGGAGAATAATGTGAGAAAAGGTGTTCAGAGCATCTTTATTTTAAACTGCAATAAAAGCCTGTTGTACTTCTAAAAATAGGCTCCAGTTGAAATAAATGGAATTTTTTTTTACCTTTCTGTTGCACCTTTTGCTTCAAATCCTTATGAAGGAGAGTGGGCACAATTTATTGGATTTACTTTTAATGTGACCCTGTTGCAAGTGAACATGTCAGAATTAATGTTTGAAGCATGCTTGCTGTAGTACATCCTGACTGTGTTCATACCCACAAGGGACACTGAACACCCAAAATTTAATTTGTGTTACAGGATCATAGCCATGGAATATCACCCATTGGAGCAAGGGCGGGGGTGGGGGGGGGGAGTTTAAACCTGAGTATCCACAAACAATATCCAAAAAACCCCCAAAACCAACCAACCAACCAGAGGGAGGGTAGCAAATATTTTCTCTCTAGGGGGAATGATTCAAGTCTGAGCTTTCACAAATTGAATTTGTCTCTCTTTGCCATCACATGACAATACAGCTATAAGGTAGGATTTAGTGCATTGAAATAATGCTTTAGCCCCAGTTTTACAATTTCTTCTGTCATGACCTTGCTGTGACTTTGATTTACTTTTGGAATAGATGGCAGGGCTTCTGGCTTGGATTTTTTCAGCTGGTCTTTGATTAGTTTAGCTTTGTCATCTTTTAAATTACAAAGTCATTTAAGACTCTCAGTCTTGGTGACCAAAAAAAGAACATCTAGATCTGAAACCACCTTTGGTCTGGGAAACAACAGCTTCAACGTGTTCCCTTAATTATATTTCACTCACCAAAAAAAAAAAAAGAAGTTGATAATGCTTTTACATTTTCAATAAAATCACATTATCACACGTGTCTTTTGCTGCCCAGTAAAGAGGAATGTCATGTTTGCTAAGCAAAAAGGAATATGGAATTGACTGTTTGCTGCAGGGAGTGTAGAGGATTCTCCTCCCTTTGTCTTCCTTCCTCCCCTCCTGTGTTTGGGATGGCCAAACTGCTGCCCTTGGCTGGAGTCAGGAGCTGGGCTTAGCCCAGAGCGTGGTTCTTCTCTGAGCAAAGACAAAATGATAATGGTGCTCATTTTTAGTCCCTCTTCACTGCCTTTGGATGGTTGGTGCAAGCTTTTCCTGGGAGAGCTGGCAGAAAGGCTCAAAGGTTGCTCCTGGGGTGCAGCCCTGCTCCTTGAGCACACACCCATCCTCTGTCAGAGAAATCCTTTCTGACCCTGATGTTAACAAGTCCTGTGGCCAGCCCTGGTGTTATTTATCTGGGGATCAGTGTAGTTGTACCATTGACTTCATCCAAATCGTGCCTGCCAGATAATTGAAATCTTGTTTTAGCCACAGTTTGCACGAGTACAGGTACTCTGAGTAGAAAAAGCAACACTTTTTTCAGAGTTCTGTAAGAGTTACCTAAATGGGCCATGATCTTAGTGAGAGCTGCAAATTCATGAAGTAATCTCATGGTCTAAAGTTAGACCCAAGTCTGAGTTCATTGTTGGGCTGGAAGTGAACACAGCCTCACAGTCACAACTGTTGAGGTGTGAAAGCTGCAGTTTGACAGAGGAAATATTAAGGAGCTCTGCCAGACCACAGCATTAAAATTTATTCCACCCTGCTTTCTTTGTGGCAGATCTGCTGCCCTGTTTCTTCCCATGCCATCAATTCTTGCCTCCTTGCCAAGGAGAGCCCCTCAGCTGGTACCTGGTATTTTTAGGTACCGGGGAAAATACCAGGTACCTGAATTTTTCAGGGAAAATTTTCAGCCATTGTTGAAGTATTCAGCAAAGATTTTTTTTTAATTAATCTTATGTATTTATTAAATAGTTTATGGAACTGAAGCAGTTCCCCAGCCACGGCAGTTGATGTAGCCATGGTATTTTGTACAGCTGTGCTTTTATAGCACGAGGGGAGAGAATTTCAGATGAGTAGTCAGTTTTTCACACTACCTCTGAGGGAGCAAATAGGGTAGTACTGGCTTGGGGGAGGCAAATTTGCCATTTTCTGCCTGTTGCACTGTAGTTTTTGGTACATCATGCAGCATTTTCAAGGCCTATTAAGTAGAAATGATCTCTAATTTTGATTAACAAGATATTTTTGGAAGGATCCTCTAGCGAGCCTGCTGCAGGCTGCCAGTGATGCTGCTGCACCAAATTCTGGCTCCTTTGTGAGGCTTTTGAAGGGAAGAGGAGGAAAGTGGGTGGAGGTGATTGAATGCAGGGGTCACTCTTTAATGTCCCTGCCTGCAGTGTGCAGCAGAACGTGTCCCTGCTTGGCAGGCAGGGGCAGCTGGAGGAGCCAGCACAGAGCAGTCGCTTGAATCACTGGATTTTGCTTTTGGCCATGGGTTTTCTGGCATACAAATCTCTGCACAGTGGTAGCCAGAGCTTGCTTCCAGGAGTAAGTGCTTTTCATATGTTTTGTAAACGGAGGAGAAGAGGCTTTTTGCCAATTTTTCTCCACATGTGTATGTGACTTTCTGGTTTCCTAAATTAGCTTTTTGTTATCATAGCAGAAAGTCAGTAAAATATGTGGCAGATAAAGGAATCAGTAAGTTGGCCACAGAAAGAAATCTGTCAATTATAATAAAGAATATTTCCAAGATCTGATGTCTTAGCAGCATGTTTTAATCAGGCTGTTGCCATTAATACTTAATTTTTTGTTGTTCTGTAGTTTGCTGTTTTATTATGCTCTCCAGATAGGCCTGTTTAATGTACTCTAAAGGAAATACAGACTACTGTGACTCTGTTTACAGTGGTTGATGTACTATTTCCCAGAATTAAGTCCTATTTAAGCTCATCTTAAATCATCTCTTCTGTAGAAGCAACCCTGAAATAAAGTAGTGGTGCAGAATGCTGGTTTTTGGGATAAGGGATTTTGTTTGTTTTTCTGAGTGAGGGTTGCAGAAGTGCTCAGCAATGATACAAATAATATAATTTGTAATTCTTTGTGGGATGTCTCTCATGGTGACCCAAGATTTCCTCCTGAGAATGAATTAATTTGTTGTCTTTGGTCAAGCAAGTGAAGCAGATATGCCTGGAACTGCACACTTTTCAGATTGCCTGCAGCCAGTTTCACACAGATCTGATTTCAGGGGAATTTCCCAGTGCCAGGGCTGTCAGTCCTCTCCCCCTGTACAGTGGGAGGTGCAGTGACACCCAGAGCAGGCAGCTGGCAACATCTGCACAGGGACTCGGTGCTGCCTTGCAATTCTCTGCTGAGAACTTGTTCTCATGACTTGCTGAATTGAGTAATTTGTGGTGGCTTCCCTGCTTGGTATTTGATATCTCAAATCATGTGATTATTTTTATTTTGTGCATGAACTGGAATTTTTATGCCATTTATTCCAATTTTTGTTGGCACAGACTGATTTCTGTGTTTGCCATAGTGGAATAAAACATGCAATAGTTTAGAAATTTGTTCCAATCTATGTGTTATTCAATCTCCTAATGATTTTTAGAATATAGTGATAGAAAATAAAATAAATTTTATTTTATACTATCTTTTTCACATCTGTATTGCTTTTGTGAAGATCTTGGCTTTTCAGCATATGCCATGAAAGTAAATTTTGATCTTGAACCAATAGAAAAAGCTGCCCGTGAAGGTCTTCATGTACTACTCATTCCTGGGAGTTTGGCCTTAAGAACATGAGGCAGCTCCTCTCACTAATGAGAGTTTGTCTGCAGGTATTGGAAAAGGTAATTAAAGGTGTGATGCCCATTAATTAAAGTCTGTTTAATGCTTTTGTCCATGATTTTTTTAATAGAGTGGCCTGAGGTCATAGTAATTCAATCCAAGACCTTAAAGGTAAGGACCTTGATGACAAACACCACAACTGAAGAATTTTAAGGGTTTTTTTTTCCCTAAAAGTTAATAAACTTGTCAGGAATTCACTCTCGTAGGTAAATCCATCTGTCAGATGAAGAACAAAGATGGGCGAGGGCAGTGCCGGGTTTTTCTTTCGAGGAGTTTTATTCTAACCTGCCTAAGGTCTGCACCATGTCACTCTTCAGCTGGCAGGACAAAGGCACATGTGGATTTCTGGGTTGTAATTAATGCTCAGACTCTGTGCATCACAAGCAGCCAGCGGGTCAGAGGAAATTGGGAGGGGGGATAGGATATGGCAGCCCTGTGTCCGTGCAGCCCATACCAAGTCACAGGAAGGAAGCTTGCTGCCAGAGTAGTGTATATTTTGTTTTTCCAGTCTTTGGTGACTCCTGGAGCTCTCAGACAGATTTCAGACCCCTCTGGTGTCTCTCTGTCAAGGCACACTTGTTAAAACACGACTTTTGCTGTTGCGGACGTTCCTCTGGGGCCGCGGCTCCCGCTGGCCAGAGAAAGGCAAACAGAGGTGGACATCCTCTGTTTACACAGAGCTGTCCCAGGGCTGTGAGGGGCTGGGAAGAGCCCTGCTGGCCTGACACATACTGTGTTGAGTGGAAGCACTTTCAGCCAGGCTCCTAAGTGGTTAAAATAAAGCACATTCCTGCTGACTGCATGGGCTGGTGTCAAGCGAGAGCAGAGCTGCTCTATAGGCAGACACTACGTCACGGTGTTATCTTTGTTTAGCTTGTCTGTGCTCTATCATGTTGCCCAACAGTTTTAATAAAAAAAGAGGAGGAGGAGGAGAAGGGAAAAAAATAAAAAGAAGACTAGTATGAATAGTTGTAAGTAGAAGTATCTGAAAGCAGCAGATCTGGAGTGCCTTCCACCAGCTGCTGGCTGAAACAAAGAGGAGCATTATGAGAGGCACAATAAATGTGTTTGCTATCTCTGCTCTCAGTTGCAGGGCAGACACAAGCCGTCACAGTAATGAATTTTGAAGCCTGGAGTTTGACTTGGGGAATTTATAAAACACAGTTGTTTTATCAGAGTGTTGCCTTGCCAGCTGTGTGATGGGAGTCTGGTTTCCATGGAGTGTGGTCAGCTGGGGGAGACAAATCTAGTCCTTAAAACAGCATTTGGGGCCATAGTCTCCTCTGTGGTTTCTCTCTCTCTGCTTTAAATTCACGTTTGGTAAGGAGGAAAGTAGTGGGGAAGGAGTTTTATTTAAATGAAGAGCAGTTTCAGCCCTAATCAAATATGCACGCCCCACATAAACTCAGGGTGCTGTGCAACAGCACAGCACAGGAACAACAGCAACAGCAACAGCAGTACAGGAATTTCCATTTCATCCCTCTAAACAATGTAAAGAGATAGTTTCCTTGAGCTTCCCTGTTGTCTGGACTCTTTTTGACATTGTTCTCCTGCCTGGTGTGGGCAGGAGGGACTCTATCAACTGAACTGTCCTGTCAGTCCTGTAAGAGACTCTCACTGCTCCCACCTGTTCAAAGTTTGGTGAATTTGATTCATTTTGGCCCAGTGGTGCTGGTCAGATCCTGGTATGTTTAGCTGAAGTCTTGGTGTTCCCTGCATAATCAGGAAAATGCATTACCAAATTGGATAGGCTTTCATTAGAAGCCCTTCCTTTCTTTACTAAATTTCTTTAAAATAGGTTTCTTTCAGCATACAATAGCATTTTTAACCAGATTTTATACTCAGTTTGAATGTTAATATATAAATGCTGTTCTTACCATACATAGAAGAAATGAGTTTTTTACTTTTGAAATAATATCCCAAATTTTGGTAATTGTATACTATCAGGTCCTGTTTGGGGAAAAAGGGCAGGTTTCTGATTTACTGGATTGGAGAACGTCTAGAGATTTCTGGTGTTTTGTAAACACCCAAGTTGGCTTTACATGGGTATTTAAACTGCCCAAGGCACTTAGGAGTTGCTCAGGAGGCAGTGGGAGTGAGGTGCCCACATGGAATTTGTAATTGCTGTTGTGGAATTTTGTGTTGGAGTCCCCAGAAGCGATGGGAGATCCTGCAGGGAGAAGAGTGATTGTGCATGGGTGGGAGGACACAGCCTCCAGCCTCAGGTGCTGAAAGCTTTATCTTTTGACATTGCTTTTAGATTATTCCTTTTCAAAGACAGGAGTGAGGGAGATTCCTCATGGAGAGGAACTGGTGTGATGTGGTTTGCTTTGAAAGTTTAGAACATGAACACTCTGTAGGTGGGGGTTTCTATTGGCAAAATACAAAGGAAAATGCACAAATGTACTGATCTGCAAACAATTTCCAAAAGATGTTGTGTTGATAAAAGCTTTTTTCATGGCACTGGGGTAGTTGTGGGTGCTTCTCAATTAATGTTTGGTTGGAACAGGAGAGCTCTGGGTGTCTGACCTAGAGCATTTGCAGCAGGGCAGAGTTTTGGCTATTTAGAGCTGAGATGGAAAGTTCCTATTTAGATTTGGTGCCAGAGTCTTTAATAGAAATCATGGCTTGTGGTGTATTATAGGTCAGCGTATATTTGCTAGTTTATATTATGCTGACTAAATTGGCAGAATGCTTATTTTTACTGGTAAACATTCAGGAGGTTTTCTCCTCGCTCCTTCTTTTTCCAACAAAATGTTATTTGTCGTATGTAGGAATTAAGGCAGCATTTTATAAATCATCTGCCTCGGTGATGATGTGAAAATGTGTGGTGGCACACAAAGATTTCCATTGTCAGGTACCACAGGGCTCTAGATGGAGTTAACTTAGGCCTAATTTTAGGTCTGGAAATTATGGCTGTGTAAAAAACAAAACGCTTCTGGCAGTGTAGGAAAAATACAAATTTTAAACTCCAGCAAAAGCAGCTATTTCGGGGATATTACCAGAATAGGTAACCCTGGTTAATTTAGCTCCTCTCCAAGCCCCTGATGGAGCCCCAAAAGCGCTTTTTTTACATCTTTAAATCCCTATGAGGTCTAAATATGACCTGAGGATGTGAGTTCCAGTGAAGTCCATAGTGGTGAAGTGCAGCACTGTGCTCCAGGCTATAGGAGTAGTGAGACATTTAATTGAAATGGGAAAAGCCCTGGTCACACTTTAACGCCTGCTTAGCAACGATCTGTCCTGTGCTTGTGCACAGCCAACTGTGGCATTGCTGGAATTGCTTACACACAGCTCCCATATGCTGGCAACGGCTTTTTCTGGGAAGTGTGAGATTATATAAAAACTTACCATCTACTCAGTCTGCCGCCAGCTGGAAATTAGCATTTCTGTGATTCCTCTGCTGAAGAGTTGTGCTCTTTTGTTCGTGGGCCCAAACATAATTTTAAAGTATAGAGAAAGACATTTAGGGACATATTTAAAAGTTGAATCAGCAAGTTCCAGTTTCCCCCCTGATTTTTCCCTTGCATAGTTATATAGCAGACAAGCTTGTTTTGGACAGCGTTTTATAAAGGGAATCATCTGAGAATCTGAACGTTTATTCAGTTTTAGATCTGAAATATTTGGCATTAACGTGAACTGTAGCCCTGGAATTTATAACCGCGACTGTAAGAAGAGGAACAAAGCTTTTATTTCTCTGTGAATAGTCATGGTTTGCAGAGTGAGGTAATCACAGCCCAGTGCTGGAACTGCAGCCTGCCAGGGGAGGAATCTGAGTGAAAAAGCTGAGAGGGACTCTGAGTGAAAAAGCTGAGGGGGAATCTGAGTGAAAAAGCTGTGGGGAGGGGGGAATCTGAGTGAAAAAGCTGTGGGGAGGGGGGAATCTGAGTGAAAAAGCTGAGAGGGAATCTGAGTGAAAAAGCTGAGAGGGAATCTGAGTGAAAAAGCTGAGGCGGAATCTGAGTGAAAAAGCTGAGAGGAAATCTGAGTGAAAACGCTGCTGCAAAGATGGGTTAGTTCAGCCTTTGGGATCATCCGGGGTGAGCTACCCCTCTCCTGCTGCCTTTTCTCAATGCTTGTTCCAGCATAAAGGCATTGGGATGCCTTGTCTGTCCTACAACAGCATCGTGTGCAGTCTGGGGGACGTTACTGGGGAATTTCGGGGGGCATTACTGGGGAATTTTGGGGGGCATTACTGGGGAATTTCAGGGGTTGTTACTGGGGAATTTCAGGGGGCATTACTGGGGAATTTCAGGGGATGTTACTGGGGAATTTCGGGGGGCATTACTGGGGAATTTCGGGGGTCGTTACTGGGGAATTTCAGGGGATGTTACTGGGGAATTTCGGGGGGCATTACTGGGGAATTTCGGGGGTCGTTACTGGGGAATTTCAGGGGATGTTACTGGGGAATTTTGGGGGTCGTTACTGGGGAATTTCGGGGGGTTTTGCTTGGTGCTCCCTAGAGGGGGATGGTTGTCGCTGTTGTCCCCGTGGCGGTGACCCCCTGTCGTGTCTCCCCGGGCAGGTGAAGCGGCGCTGAGAGGGGAGCCCCGAATGCAGCCCCTGCAATCCCCCGTGCTCAGCAACCACCGCACGGGCCCGCCGCCCATCAGCCCCAGCAAGAGGAAGCTCAGCATGGACCAAGGGGACGAGGAGCTGGACTGTGAAAACGACCACGTCTCCAAAATGAGCCGCATGTTCAACCCGCATCTGTAAGTGCCTCTCATCTGTCCCCGCACGGAACTGAGCGCTGCGTGCTAAAATCTGTTAAAATCGTGTCCTGGCTCCAACTTTGTGCTCGGTTTTCTCCCTTTGTTCCAGCTTGTGTGGGAGATCTGCAGAAGAGCCGCCGTGATTAGATGGGTTTTCATGTTTTCTTTTGTTTTTGTACAGCGTGAAGTAACAGGAATTAGCTCAGCCTAACTATTTATAGCAAGCCATACGTATTCACCTTGCGATTTCTGCAGTATTGTTCCCTCGTTCTTTGTAAGGCGCTCCTTTCACTTCCCCCCATTCTGAGGCTCTCCGGCTGGGGGTGGGGAGGCAGCAGCAGCAGCAGGAGGAGGAGGAACACAAGTGCTTTGCATTTTTCCGAGGCCAGGAGCTCGGAGCCAGCTGCTTCCTGGGCTGCCTTGACAACTGGGCAAGCGGCAGTTGTTGCTAAACATTCCTGCTCTGACAGTCAGGTGTGGAATGTGCCGGCCAGGTAAGGCGTTGATGAGCTGTGTTGGGCAATCAGCAGATGCCATTCCTGGGAATGCGAGCCTGGCTGGCACTGCTGGAGAATTCCTGTCATTCCTGCCTGGAGGAAGCGATGGATGGAGCTCCTGTGGCTGCTGCCTCAGCTCCTGCAGCCCCGGCATTCCGCGCATTCCACAGTCATGGGATGTGGACGGAGGCATTTATCCTGCCATAAATCACCGCAGCCTTACTCACAGGCTGGGCCCGCAGTCTGCAGCCTTGGAATTTGTTACAAATCGGGAATCCAGCGCTGAAGTAATGCAAAACAATAAAAGCTCGCTTCTCATTTACAACATATCTCCTCCTCCCCCTGAAAAAATTAACTATTCATAGCCTTTCTCTGGGGCCAGCAGGGCTTGGAAAGAACCGTGTGCTGCATTTCTGGATGCATGACATAACCGAGAAGATTTATGGCATTTTTGAAATGTTATGTAACTTTATGGGGGAAAAGTGTGATTTTTTTTTTTAAGACTCATTTTCTACTGATGAAATAAAACACAGCTGGCAGTTACGTACATTATAACACTTTATATAGCGGAGGCCATAAAAATAATGAAGTCTGAACCAACAGACTCATGTGCAACCAAGGTTCAAAACTAAAAGATGCAGGCAGTTATTTCATGTGATCCCTTAGCTAAATGTCAGAGCTGCCTCATATTTTCCAGTGTGGTACATTTTAATGTTTTTTTTTCAATAGATTCTTTCTGTGATTTCGTATATGAGACATGCATCTTTTCTTCTTGTAATTTCTGCCCAGGGTTTATATGACTTAATCTGTTTCAATTAAACTATCTGCTGCAGATGAATTATAATCTAAAATAGCATCCATGAGGCCATCTCTTTTTCTATTTTATTTTGTAAGTTTGATCTGGCCATACAAAAGTATGCTTTTAACGGAATATTGTAAAACCTCAAACATTTATGATTCATCTGAAATAGCTGGATTTCTGTGTGTTTCAGATATATCAGAAAAATTCACAAACATCCTCTGAATTTTATTCTCATTTCCCTGCCACTGCCTTAAATGAAGTTATTTTTTGGACTGTTTTTCATATTTTCCATCTTTTTCTGATTCTGTTGTTCTGGTTTAAGTATAGAATTGGATTACTCAAGCCCTGTGGATCTGTCCAGAGAATTTTATTTGGGAGACGGAAAGTGTGTTATGGAAGCTTGGCTTGTTCACACCCAAGAAAACACAGTAGATTTGGGGAAAGAATTATTTTCTGGAGCATGATAATGGCATCCATTGTAGCGACTTGGAGGTCCTGAAAATGTAAGGTTGACAATGTTCAGTTTAGAAATCCAAATGTGTGAGAGATGTGGAGTGTAGTGTGGAGATCAGGTGGCACGGTGTCTGTGGTGTCAGCAAAGACATTTCTGTGACTGGGACTGTAAAGATTAGTTTGAGGCTGTGTGTTTTGAACTTTTCGGGGCCAAGTTCCCTAAATGCACAGGATGAAAGTGTTCTGACACAAAACCTGGGCGCAGCTGACAGAAGTCTTTATAACCTCCAGCAGCAGCTCTTGTTCAGGCATTTGGGTCTTCATGATGGTGCTGGTAGAACTGGGAAGCAGTTGTGTATTCATTCTCTTAACACCAGCATCTTGTGGCTGGAAATGTAATTAAATAGGCCAAGAATTGTGTGTTTGGTTCATTATAAATGGTGGAACCTTTTCATTAGCAATTTGATCTTAACTCTGAGGTAGCAGCACCCCACTGTGCTTCAGCAGGAATGAATCCATTGAAAGGCTTTGGATGTGTTATTGGAAATCCAGTTACGTCAGCCTTTTGTTGGGAAACTGAGTGCTTTGAGACATTCCCTGCTCAGGTGTAATTCCCTGAAGGATCATTTGTGAGCTGTGCTTGGGTATGTTTACTTTTATTGTGGAAAAGCACAACTATTGGAGTGCAGTCTCTGGAGCAGAGTGAATCAAATGCCCTGGCAAGCCTAGCAAGATCCTTAAATGTGTAATGGAATTAATGTGCAAAGAACACTTTATCAAATGTGATTTTTCAAAGGAGAGAATTCTCAGTGTTAGGATAATAATATACTTGAGAGCTTGTGGATTAATTTAAAAAAAAAAAACAGCATGTGACACTGCCTCCCTTTCATGTACTTTTATAGCTTCTGTGTTTTTGTGGTGATAGAAGTTGTGAACACCCATAAACTCCTTAGCTGGGAAGAACAAGTACTTCCAAATTAAAATATAGTGACAGGTAATATGGAATTCCCTTATTTGAATTTCACTCTTTCTGGTGTGTCCCTCAGGTGTTTAACTTGAAATGCACCCACTGAAGTTAAAAGTCTTGCTGAAGTAAAACGTGCTTTTGGCTTCGTGCTGCTCTGTGAAGGAGAAGCGAGCTTGTTTTGAGGCTCGGCTTGAAACGTGGCTTTGTTTTCCCGTGAATTCACTAAAACCACCGTGGTTTAGAGCAGAGCGATTGGGAAATAGGATTACACGAGAATTCTGTGCGGGGCAGGGGCGGGTGGCTCCGTCCTGACCCGTCCGGGGAGCGCTTGGGGCGGGGAGCGCTGGGGGCAGCGCTGCCGGCCCGGGGCCCTCCTGCCCTCTCTCCCCCCTTCCCGGGCTCCGTCCTTCCCTGTTTCTCTCCTGCTCGCCTTCCTCCCCTTCTCCTTCCCTGTCTCCTCCTGCTCTCCTCCCTCCCTCTCTCCTTCCCTGTCTCCCTTCCGCTCTCTTCCCTCCCTTTCTCCTTCCCTGGCTCCGTCCCGCGCTCCTCCCGTGCTCCCTCCCTCCTTCCCTCTCTCCTGCTCCCTCTGTCCCTTTTCTTCCCTCCTCCCTCTGTCCCTCTCTCCTCCCGGGTTCTTTTCCTCGCAGCAGGGCTCCCTCTTTCCCTCCTTGTGTCGCTGGTTCCCTCCCTCGTCCCTCCCTCGTCCCTCTGCCGTCCCTCCCCGTTCCGCAGCCCGGGCACACAAAGGCCGCCTTGTCCCGCCCGCCCCGCCGCGCTGAGAGTCCCCAGCGCGGCCAGCGGGCACGGCGCTGCCCCTTCCAAAGAAATGCCCTTTGGAATTCAGCCGGGGACCATTATTTTTGTTCCTTCTGCTCAGTACGTCAGCCTGGAAGCTGGCGTTTGGGGTTTGGGACCAGCGGGCTTGTGCGTGGAGAATTTCCCCCTCGTTCCCGTTTGGTTTGGTGGCGTTAGGATTGCGATGGCAATTTATTTGTGTATAAAAATCTTCCTACAGCTAAATGCTTGCAGCTGTGGAGTCGAGGGAGTAATTGTCTCGATTTGTGTGATAAATAATTTGGCTTTTTCTTGTAGTAAAAGATCTGCACATGACTTAAGTTGCTTTAGTGTGTATCATATAAAATGATGTGTAGTTTCAGACTCTTCAAATTCTGGGCTGTCTTCAGTTTTATTACACTGAAGAATGATGTCAATCCCACCCAAAAGACTCCAGAAGCTGCCTTACACTGCAAGTTTTTTACCATGAATATCCAGTGGCATTTGCTCACTTTAATGACACGGTGATAGAAATTAGTGGGGCAGCCTTTTAAAAAAAAGTGTGCTAAAAGTTACCTTTATTTTAAGACCGTGAATAATTCAGGCTAGAACAGACCATTTCATCCAACCTCTTGCTCAGAGCAGGCTCAGCTGCATCTTCAGCAAGTTTAGAGTTGCTCAAAGGGAGAAATTTTGAGTAAGATTTGAAATATTGAGTAAATAAAGTTCCTTATTAGAGGGGGATTCTTGTCACCTTCCTCCTTAGCTTGGTTGAGAACGCAGGGTGGAAATGTTCTGCAGAAAATCAGGTCCCTGTTGTGGAGGAACGTGGCTCCAGCAGGGCTTGAAAAGATGCAGAACTGGCTCTCAGAAGTAGTGTGGGAGTTGTCAGAGAAGCTCTTTGCTGCTCTTTGGGTTCCAGACTTCATGTGGTATTGAGAAATATGTTTCCACTGTCATTTTATTGTGACAAATCGGAGTTGGGAAAAAACCCCAGCACACAGTTGAGAACACCCAAAGTGTCTCTCATCTGCTGAGTGAAGTGTCTTCACCCAGTTCTCAGCACATATGTGTTCTTGAAGGATTTTGGGGTTCACCTGGGGCTCTCAAAGCAGTCCTGTTGGGCTTGAACTCCTCCGTGGATCCGAGCCCATGTGGCTCTTGTTCATTAAGTGGACAAAGGATCACAGGGCAGGTTTCAAACTGCTTTTACTAATTTTTTTTTCCTTTTCTTGTCTGCATTGCTTGAATGATGGAGTGAATCAGACACTTTCTTATTTATTAATGGAGATCACACAGTGCACAAAATTAAATTGTTTTCAAGAAATATATGTTAAATGGAACCTTCAGAGACAGACTTGAAAGAGCCACCATATCTGAGTTAATATTTAACACAGAGTTGTGCAGTTCTTAGCCACGGGGGAATTTCAGAAAGCACTCCAGTCCCTTTCAGTTGAAGCACATGTGAAAGGTTTGTTAGGAACAGTTTCAGGGCTAAAAGCAATTTGATTGATAGCTTATCAGTACTTCACAAAAAGACCTATCTGTCAAAATTTGGGTAGATGTTGAGGTACTTGAAAAACCAGGCAATGTTAGCTCAGGTGTCTCCTCCACTTGCAGACAGAAGGGGTTTGTTAGCCAGCTCCAGATTTCTGCTTTGATATCATGTTTTGCACTTTCATTTTCCATCTTTTGTGGAGGAGCATAACCCTTCCACAGTGTGGCAAGACTCCAAGCTGCCTCTCGAGGGCAGAGCTGTGTTAGTGTTGCACAGAAGGGTTTGATCACCCACTTAGGGAAGGCATCTGGGGTGCTGTGCACTCAGGGGTGGAATGGGAACCACAAAATCACAGAATATTCTGAGCTGGAAAGGACCCACAAGGATCATCGAATCCAACTCTTAAATGAAAGAGGAATCCCTTGAGCCTTGGTGTTGGATTTTTACCCCAGGGTAAAAGCAAAATTTTACATTATGTGAATCAACCTATGTCTACAAGGGGTGAAATTCAGCACCAATCCAAAATCCTGAGGTCTTAGAAAGAAGCAAGAAAAGAACCAGTAACCTTTGCAAACATACTCTGGATGTATATCCAATCCCATGGAAACAAAGGTTTAATCTCACTTCTTTCTATTTAACAATTTTCCCAGATGTTTCCTGCAGTTTGACAGATGTGCCTTTTACTAGAAAGTTGTGCTCTTGAGAATGAGAGTGTTATGGACACAGTTGCTATAGACAATGACCGTGTGAGGGTAAGGTTTGGAATAAAACCTTACATTAATTTCTCCTTGAATCAGTAGTTTTGTTCCCCAAGCTAGCAGTGCTGATGCTGTGGGATGGCAGGCACAGCCTGGCAGGTTTAACTCCTTCCTGCAGCATTGCCAGGTGCTGGCAGACTGCTGGAATTCCCAAACAGTGATCTGGGGGAAGAAGCTGAGGGATCCCAGGGAATCCTTGAGCTACAGGGCTGGGGGTTGTGGGATGCCCCGAGGCTGGGCTGGTTTGAGGATTATCCTCAAAGAAAGAGGAAGGGAATAAAAGGGCTTAGGTGCCATTGGGGTCTGGAGGGCTTGATCCCGGTGCTGGGGTCTCTTTCCCAGTGGGAATTCTGCAGAGATGGACCCTGGTGTGGATGAATCCCCAGCTGGATTGGTCCCACTGTGGATGATGGACCCTGTGTGGGTGGGTTACAGAACATTCTGAGTGGAACAGAACCCACAAGGACCATCAAGTCCAGCTCTTCAGTGAGTGGCCCACAGGGGCACTGAAGCCACAGCTGTGGTGCTGTTAGGTGTGGATGGATCCCAAGGAGATGGATCCCCTGTGGACATGACTGACACCCCTGACATGAGCAATGTTCTGCTGCCCAAATGATGCTTCATAAACCTTCGTCACATTTTTAATAGTAACTGCCATGATTCACAAACCAATACCTTCAAAAGGGAGTAAGCAAAATCTCCAAACACTTTTGCTTGTGATCTGCTTTTCTAATTAAGACTTCCCTAAACCAGAAGCTGCTGTGAGAGGAGACTGTTGATTGCACAGTGTGGGGTGCCTGAGCTGCAGAAATGCCCTCCAAACACTCATCTGTTGCTGCTGGGGTCCATTTAGTTACCAGCTTTTCAAGGAAATATTTTACTATATTGGTCTGAATAGCTGTGCAATATACAATGAAGCTGTTACTGTTTTTATAGTGCTTCTAGAGTTTTCGGTAATTCAGATTTTATTAGCAATTGCAACCAGTTTCAATAAACTTTTAATGAAATGTTGATTCCTTCTTTAAAACAGCCTGTGAAAAAGTCTAATTTCTTGAAACCAGTTGTTTAAACACTGCTCTTGGTCTAAAGGCCTAAAGAGCCTGGGGTTTTTTTGAGAATTTTTGAAATGTCTGGAAGTGAGTTATTGTAATTTCTCAGCTTTTCCTGCTTCACCTCTGCTAATGTTACGGTGTATATCTGATGGATAGAGACCATAATTTGTAAATTTGAAGGATCCCAGGCCCTTTTCCCTCTTTCTCATTAGACCCAGTGAAGCTGGAAGGGGAGGCTGTTTAGTCCCATTTTCTCGTGATGATTTGGCACAGTTAATTCCAGCACTGTGACCTTATTTTCAGAGACTGGTTTGTGTTGTTAAAGCTCTTACCAAATTAATTGGCCATGCTTATGCTGTTGATATCTTTTACTTCCCCTGTCATTTATTTGAAGAAAATTATTAATCTGCTCCTCTGCTGTAAAATTCAACTTCATGCAGGCTTTTAGGTGGTGGAACTAGGGGAAATCCCACAAGACATGTGAGAATTTGGGGTTCATGGACTGATTTAAGCTTTTACCCACTTTTGCAAAAACAGTTCCATGACGGGCATTGCATGATGATCAAAAATACTTTTTCCAAATAAAAAAAAAAGTAAAAAATATTGCAAGGAACAAACCAGTGAATCCTCTGAGAGAATGTAACTGGCATTTTGTATTTCCTTTAACACTCCTGCCAGGTTTCACCCCTGAGTTTGAACAGCAGCAGGTTTTCCCAGAGCCTGCAGGACAGCCTGAAGTGCCCTGGCAGTGCTGAGTGCCCGTGGCTGATCCTGGTGCCCTGGGACATGACCCACTGCAGCATTTGATGTGCAGCCTTTCCCCTGACACTGGCCCAGGGTGTTCTCTGGGTGATCATAAATAGTTTTTATGGTATTTTCCAGTGACTGAGTATAGAAGGCCCGTTGTATGTGCCAAGTTTGACTTCAAAAGGAATTAAAAAGCTGCCCATGACCCCTCTGATGGTTGGGTAGGGTGCAGGAGGACATGTGTGCCAGAAGTGTTTGGGTGGGCACTGCAGTGGGTGCAAATGAATCCCTTCACAGACTCTGTCCCTCTGACCCCTCTGACCTTGGAGATGTTTCCATTAAAGCCTCCCTGCTCTTTCCCTACCCTCAGGTTTTCATTCCTGCTTGTTTGAAATGTGGAGTGTCTCTTCTACCTCATGTTTTTATCATTTGCTCTCCTGGAAATTCCCCCCTCCAAGCATCAAAGTGCCTTAAGTGCTTGCAGCAGCTCAGAGCTCTGCAAGGATCATTTCTTTTCCCTTCCAGCAGTGATTTGCTGTTCTAGATCCCATCCTGTTCATCCCAGTGCCTCCAGTGTCCTGCCATGCTCCACTCCCTCTGCTTCACCAGCTTTGTTTGACTGCCTCAGCTACCTCAAAACACCCAGGCACTGTGGTGGCTTCTGCAGGGTTCACTTTTGAGCTAGAAGGGAAACCTGAGTTCTGGGCTGGGCTGGCAGCTGTAGGATGGAGTTCCTGGCACACTTGGATGTGTCTGAGTTCTGCTGAAACTGCCATCCAAACAAATGCTCTCCAAAGTGCAGTGGCAGCATCTCCCAAGGACAGACCACATCCTCTGCAGGGCCTTTCTCAGCTTCCCAAGCACTTCTGCCTCCTGTCATTAGCTCTTCACAGCTGGCAGAAATAATTCTTCCATGCAGCATTTTTCTAGTGTGCAGAGCAGGATTTTCCAGAGGCAGCTGGAGCTACTGTTGTTCTTTGAAGAGAGACTTATGGAGAGGTGGCTGAATCAGATAAATCCCAAAGAGCTGGTTGCTTGTCCTGTCTCCTTTCCAAGGACTGCTCTGCTCCTGGGCAGGAGCTGGGAGAAAGAAGATGGAGATGCCCTGGTGCAGGTTAGAGGATCAAAAAGTCTCTCCTCTTGGACTGATGGGATTGGTGAGAAGCTGAAACTTTTTGACTTTTTGACTTTTTGTCCTCAATCCTTGAAAAGTAAGTTGGCTCTGATGGAAGCTCAGCTGCTGGTTCCCACCTAGGAAGAGTTAAACAAAACTTTGAAGATGTGGAAAAGGGTCATGTTTATTGTCCAGAAATCATTGTGCATTTTAGAAAAAATTTGCTGTGATATTCATTTATACCTAGACACTTTTTGTGGTAACACTGAAATCTGAAGCTTTCTCTTGTTCTAGCTCCACTTTTTGAGCTATTCATGATTTTTAAAATTTTCTTTACAGGCTAAATTTTGTTAAAGCTACCTCAGTAGAATTAATGACATCGGTTACCATTTCAGAAGTTTCCTGGGTATTTATTATAAGTTAAATTCTTGTTGTGTCTCAGGAATGGCCTCACATAAAAGCTTTTCAAAAAATGATGGAATTTAGAATGAGCCATCAAGTGTGCCAGGCAAAAGAGAACCTAAACATAGGAGTTGGAGTAGGTTTGGAGTTGGAATATATTTGGAGCTGTGCAAGGCAGCAGCAGTGCAGAACAGAGAAGTTAGTGAGTTGTTTTTCCCCTTTTTAAAAGAAGTTGAATTGCAGGTAACCTGCAGTCTGTTCCTATTGCAGCAAGGTCACTTTGTCATTGTTTCTGCATTGTATCTGTACACATGTTCCAGCAGTGACAGAACTTCTAATTTAATAAATCCCTGGGTTTTACTGTTATAAAGCAACCAGGGCTGACTTCTAAAACAATCCTGTCAGTGTTGGAGCAAAGGTTGCCTAACATTAAAAAAGAATCCTGTGAGAAAAAGGAGTAGGATCTGAGATAGTGTTAATTGATTTTACTGTACATTAGATTCAGATTTCAGATCTGTGGGCTTGGCTTTGGACTGAGGTCTTTGGACTGCGGGTCTCTTGCATTCTTTCACACTTGTGAGTATGAAGGCTTCAGGAAGGGAAATTCATCTATATCTGAATGTGCTTGGTGCAGGCTGTAATGGGACACTCCTTTGTGCATTTCACAGCTTATTATTGATTTCTTTCTTCTACTGTGAAATCTGTTCTCCTGGTTGATTCCATTTGCAAGTAACTGTCTGGTCCAAGTTTTATCTCTGAAAATCCTGTTTTGGTGAGGATAAATATAGAAAGTCTGACTTGCGTTTGTTTATATGTGAGATTATCCCATTTCTTTTCAGTGGTTTTTTTTTTTCAACGGTTTAGACATAAAGGTCTTTCCTTTGAGGGAGGGTATTCATTATGTCTCTCAGGAAACCATACCTGGTTCTGTGGCAGGAGTGATTCCTGCAAAAAACAAGGTTCTCTGCAAGTTTTGGGATGGAGTAATGAGCCAGAAAAGAAAAAGGCTCAAAGGAACTGGGGAGCACATAGCTGGTAAAGTGGGATGGAATGGGGTTGTATATTTAAATGACAGTCATTCAAGAGGGCATTGGGCTGTTTGGAGTATTTTCTCATGTTCTGAACACTACAAATAATTGGCTGAGACTCAGAGCAAATTGCTGCTGCTTTCAGGTTTTATTGGGGGTTTTGTTTGTTTTTTTTAGTGAATTTGTATTGCTTAATTCAGAGTAAGGAACTCTTAGGATTTTTCTCCCTGGATGTATATAATTGTATTTTGAAATACCACTTTAAATTCTAGATTTCCCACCTCGCAGTAACAGAATTAAAGTGAGCAAGTAGATACTTTGCAGGAAATGATGCTCATCATGTGGAGCAGATATTCTGTATCAGTGGCTTAGAAATTCTTAAGCAGCCTTTAACAAAAGCAGCTGCCCTCTTTCAGACCTAGTGAATAAAGGCAGTAGAAGACGTTGGAAAACAAATATCATAAAGATGCTGAAAATGTTCAAATCATATCAGAAATAGGCTGCAGAAACGAAAGTTTGCTCTTCAGCAGGCATTGTGTTTGTGTGAAGAAAAGGGGGTGCTTGTTCTTTGTGTGAGTGAAACTCCTCTGGAGCTTCCAGTTCAAGCCAGCGCTGCGGTTCTGCCAAAGGGAGTGAGAACCGTCTGTGATTCCTTGCCTTGGAGGTACACTAATGCTTTTGGCAGCATTCCTGAGGGCTCTGCAGGCTGGAAGTGAGTGCAGGCAGCGCTGTCCCCTTCGTGGGCCTCTTTTTTCCCTTTTCCTGCAGCAGCTGGCAGAGGCCGCCTGTTGCTGTGCGCCGGCTGTGAATTCCCCCCTGGCGGTGCCAGCCAGCAGAACAGCCTCGGGTGAAGGTTCTGCGGCACAAACCCCTGGCAACAGGGGCATTTACCCACCTCGGAGCTGCTCACTGCCATGGGTGTGGCTCTGGGGACAGCCACCCCAGCACATGATGCTTGGTAAGTGCTCTGATTCACTGGGGAGCAGCTGGAAAAGCGTGGCTGGCTTTTTAAGGATTGGAGACATTCACTGGAGGTTGGGATCGTGTCTCATTTTGCTAAAATGGAGCTGGAAGTAGCTGGGATAGCTGTGTGAGCAGGGAATGGGGTGGTGGGCACGGATCCCTGTGCCTGGCTCTGCTCTGGGCTCACCCATGGGAATTGCTGGATTTTAAACACCGGAATTGCTCTGGCATCGCCCCCGCTGCTCATGGACTCAGGGTTGATAAAATATGCTGATTTTTAAGACAAACTGGAGTCCAGGGATGGCAAAACTGTTTGGACAGCTGGATTTGTTTGTAGTATATATTTTTAAGTTATTTTTCAAGCTTGGTCAGAAATCCTTCTTTGTGATTTTGGGTCCTTACGTTTGACTTGAGAGATGCATCTCTGAACTTGTCCAGAGTGTGGGCATTGTTTGAGCCTGTGGAGTTCAGGGAAATTTGATTATCTTCACACACTTATCTTGTGATTGCCCCTTCAGATAAAGTCTTTAATAGCAACACAAGAATCACCATGATGATGATGATAACAAATTTTCCATAGAAAATTATTTTTTAAGTGACGCTCTAAACTAAATTACTTAACATGAAATTGATGAATGCCCTGTAAATAATCTTATAATTGCCTGACAAATCTGTAGGATTTGCTATTTATGTGTGAACAGGAGGGACTCACAAATGCTGCTGTATTTTCACGAGGACAGAGTTTTCATGGTACTGTCCTACACGGTGCTGGTACATTTCCAGAAGAAATATAATCTGATGTGGAAGTAGAAGCTTCAGGTGTTTTTCATGTTTTCTGGAGACTGTATGAGTTGAAGGCGGATGAACTGAAGAGAGGATTTTAGGGAGTGGATTATATCCAGTTCCCTGCCCGGAAGAGGAGTTGTTCTAATTTAGGAAGAGAGAATTATTTGCCTACAGAAAGGCCTGGGGTGTGGTCTGCTGAGATTGCTGAGATAACTCAAGAATTTTAGGTGTCTTTAGGGAAGGTCTGCCTGCTGGGCTTGTTCCTGGAGACAAGCTGATCCCATTGCCCAGTTTTTTGGTTCCTTCTTCCGAAAGTCTTCAGGGAAAATTTTTAATGGGTTTTTCTGTGTTATAATTTTTGTTAGAATTGGCTTTTTGTTTGGGGTTTTGTTGTTGTTGTTGCAGGTTTGGTGGTTTTTTTTGGCAGAAAAAATGCCAGTTCAACATGGCATTTGAAAAAAAAGCCTTCATTTAAGGTGAGGATGAGTGAAATAAGCGCTGTTGTGTAGAATGGAAAGTTTATTTTGCTTGGGAATTTCAGTAAGTTTGTTCATCAGTGGTCACTTGACAGCCCCACCCCCCCCCCCCCAGTAAATGCAGCACTAAGTTGTTGAAAAGGGAGTTCTAAGACAAAAAAAACCCAAACAACTTGTGTAGGTACATGTTTCGTTTCATTTCATAGGCGTTTTTTTGGGGAGTAAACAAAACTTTTGCTTTGAAAATCAGCTTGTGCTTACTAAAACAAAACAGATTATTTCTGACTAGAGATTCTGTTTGAGGCAGTGAGAAGTAGGAATCTCCTGGAGCTCTTGGTGGTTTTGCAGTTCCCAAATTGTAATTTTAATTGTAGTAGCCCAGCTAATATTCAGTAAAAAGTGAGAATTTGGCTTGCAGCCACCAGAGGTTCTGCACTGCAGCACCAAGAAGGAGCATTTGCTGAACAGTGATTTCAGCCATGGTTTTTGGGGTTGCTGTTTCCCAGGATATCCCAGGCTTTGTCCAGGCTGTGTGTGAGGTTCCTGCCTGCGTGCTCAGGGCTGGGCTGGGATTGTTCCTGTGTCCAGGAGCTGTTTCCACGCTGTAATCCAAGAGGAGCTACTGTAGGTTAAATATAGAGCCCCTTGTGCTGCCATTAATTCACATTTGCATCAGTCATTAGCTCAGAGTGCTGCAATTCCAAACTTTCCTGCTGAGGCTGCTCCTGCATCTGAATTCTGCTGGAACTGAGCTGGGCCAGTGATTCCTGGGGAATTGTGAACTGCTGCTCAAATCCAGCCTGGACAATGGGCTTGTGGAACACACAGGACCAGCTGTGAAACCTCCAGGGTTGGATTTTATGGTAGATTCTCCTAATCTGCAGCTGCTAATTTGTAATTAGTGAAAAGGGCCAAGGGGATGCAAAGGGTTACAGATTGTATTGTTGTGCTGTTGGCTCTTCCCTCGCCAGGCTGCCAGGGGAATTTGGCACAGAGTCCCTGTGTCCTGAGCTTCCCAAGTCACTGGTTGCCTGGCATCGTGTTAACCCAGCTTCTACCACGATAAATGAGCTGAGATTTGATTCAGGAGCAGTAATTTCTGTACAGCCAAGTGACTCTTGAGCAAGCTGAGGAATAGCACAGAAGAACTGTGAGTAGTTCAGCCAAGGTGCTGTTCCTGAATGCAGCAGAGATCTGGATCCTCATCTCCAGAAAGGAGGTGACTTTTAGCTCTTACTGACAGGGGCCACAAAGATGAGAAAGATACAGGTTTTATTTGAAGAAAGTATTACTGGAATAAAAACTTGTTGAAGAGATGAACTTGGGAGTGGCTGCAAGATGATGAGAGGGGAGCAATGGCTTTGTCTCTCTCCTAATTCAAGAGTCAGGGCTAGGGCAATCCAAGCCATTGGATTTTAGGTTGAAAAGAAACAAAAAGAGCCTGTGAAGAAAAGGTACTTCAAAAAGTATGTAGTTTAAAGCCTGGAATCCATGACCATGGGTTGTTGAGGCTAAAGGATTTAGGGCTGGGCAGGATCACCATGGGACATCCCCACAGCCCATGTGGGTGCTTTAGGGGCTCCTTATTTCCCTTGACTGGCAGGACTTTTTTCCTTCAGCCTTGCTTGTGGAGAGATTTCCTCAGAGGTTGCAGTAGCTTTTTGGTCTTGTAACTTACTTCAGCGTTGAATATTGATTCCTTTTCTGTCTCTGCCTTTCATCAGAGCCTTTTTAAAGATTATTCCTGCATATTAATTTGCCATGATAGGCTTTAAAAAGCAGGGGAAAAGCCACCTTGAATTTCACACACTTACAGACAGGACACAGAGGGCATTTCACTGGTACTCAAGCATGGTCCAAAGACAGGTTGTTATTTTTATTTTCTGTGGAGCCGGTGGTCTCCTCTGATGCTTTTGCAACTGGAAATTGCTGGTCCCCACTGCAGTGTGTGAGCTCTTCCTGCTGACTCCAGGCTGCTGGGGATGCCCACGTTCACCTGGTGATGAGAGAAGTGCTTTTCCCTTCAGTCAGTGGTTTGCCTTTAATGACAATTCTGTTGCAGTATGGAAACTGAAATCCCTCATCCACAGATACAAACCCAGCTTTCTTTTCATTGCAGTGAATGATGGGCTCACTATGTGAGCGCATCTACAGGGATTTACTGTTCAGGAGTAGCTGGAAATTAGTCTATTGAAAGAGCAGTGGTAAATAAATGGTTCTGAGATAAATGCAGTGTAGTTTGCTTTTCTTTCATTTTCTCCTCTGAAAATTTTGCTTCCTGCCTTGCTTCCCTGCATTTTTGCTAGTATCACCCATGTCTTTTCAGTAACATAAACTTTCCTTGGGCTTCAACAATGCTTAGAGAATATTGCAGTGTTAGATGGAGTGGGATTAATAGTGTGGTAAAGAGGAGGAGTCTGATGTTTGCAAAAGTTGTTTCTTGGTGCATATGCCTGCATATCTGAAGAAATTTCAGGCTGAAGAGAGATGCTGGTTGGCAAAGCTGGCAGGTATGGAGGGTTGGCTTCTCTTGGGATATCCCACTGGGGGTCCCACCTGGCAAAGTGCATTCCTGCCAGGGCTGATGGAATGCTGGGTGTCTCGGGACAGCCTGGAACCACGCAAATCCCTTTTCCCCCTTTGCTCCCTGCCAGAACCAAGACTGCCAACGGGGACTACCGGAAGGAGCACCGGGAGCGGAGCCGCAGCCCCATCGAGCGGGCGGCTGCCCCCACCATGAGCCTCCACGCCAACCACATGTACGCCTCCATCCCCAGCCTGAGCATGGAGCAGCCCCTAGCACTGACCAAAAACAGCGTGGATGCAGCCAGGACAGTCGGCATCTCCCCCAGCCTGAGCAGCGTGGAGCGGCAGCAGGTACGGCACCGGCACCCGGCATCGGCTGCAGCCACAGCCTGGGGCAGCTGCAGCGGGAGGAGAGGCTGCTCCTCGGGCAGCACGGGGTTAAAAACACACCCTGAATGTCACAGCTCCGTGATCTCCATTGTGACATTCCCAAGCTTGGCAGTGCAGGAGTTGTATTTGGGAATGTTTGGGAATGCATGAGTTTTTATTCGGGAATGCACTCACTGTATTTGGGAATGCACCAGATGTATTTTGGAATGCATGAATTTTATTTGGGAATATTTGGGAATGCATGAATTTTATTTGGGAATGCATGAATTTTATTTGGGAATGCATGTGTTGTATTTGGGAATGTGTGAGTTTTTATTTGAGAATGCATGAATTTTATTTGGGAATGCATGAATTTTATTTGGGAATGCATGTATTGTATTTGGGAATGTGTGAGTTTTTATTTGGGAATGCATGAGTTGTATTTGGGAATGCATTAATTTTATTTGGGAATGCACGAGTTGTGTTTGGGAATGCATGTGTTTTTCTTTGGGAATACCTGTGTTTTAACTGGGAATTCAGGGTGGGGTTGGTTCAGGGAGGCCCCAGCCCCTGCTAGGCAGTGCCTGGGGACATCCCCTGTGCCCCTCCTGGTGATCCCTGTGTGCTCCCCTCCCCTCCCCTCCCCTCCCCTCCCCTCCCCTCCCCTCCCCTCCCCTCCCCTCCCCTCCCCTCCCCTCCCCTCCCCTCCCCTCCGTCCCAGCTCTCTCCACCCTCAAGAAGGGGTACAACACAGAAGAGACAATTTGACACTGGGTGGGTGACCTTAGTTGTTTTAGCCAGCCAGAAGCATTTGCTGTGTTGTTCAGAGCAATGTCGTATCACTCATTCCCCTTTCCTAAAGCCGAGTCATTATTTTTGATTAGTTTATGCCCAATTTCCACGTGCTGCAGTGGTTGTTAAGGTTTTTTTGTTGGTTGTTCTTTGCTTTGCCATCTTGCACATGGCATTTGTTTTGCTGCAGAAGTGCTGAAGCTGAGCCATTTCTGTAGGCAAGAACAGTTTTCTTACGTGTCAGACTCACTTTTATCCCTCCTACAAGTGGAGAGACAAAGCAGCAGAATTAAGCTGTGATGAGCTGCAGCACTGAGAAATTAAACTGGCCCAGGTACCCAAGCTCTTCCTTCCCTGGATCCCTCTCTGTTCTCTTGGATATTTTGAACCATTACAATCATTTTTCTTGGGAAAATAGGATGTTGTGCCTTGCTAAGAGCACAGAGTAGAAATCATACAAAATAAAAAGTGTATTGAAAAAAAAAAAATTTCTAGTTTGATGATTCCTTGTTTTGGGGATTTTTTTTTTAATCTTAACATGTTGAATGAGAATTCATCTTACTCTGTTTCTAATAAAACAGGTAGGAGAAGAATATCTTATTTGCATCAGGACAGGCTTATTCAGCTGTTATAGTTAGTGATTGTTACTAAATTCTCAGTTTATCTCAATTTTTTATAAAAATTTCTATATTCTGTGCACACACAACCATAGCAGAGGATTCTGCAAGGTGCCTTACTGGGTTCTTTAAGGTGTTGGCACGTGCATTTCTGAGATATTATTACCTGTCTCTCTCTACTTCCCACCTCCTGCGTGTCCAAAATACTCTTCTGAAGAGAATTAAATACATGCCTTTCTCAAAAACCACTTCTGAGAGGCACAAAATCCTGGCCCATATAGAAAATAATTACTCCCACATGTGAACTGTTTACAGAAAAATCAAATAATTCTTCTATTTTCTTTATTTACTTTTTTCTACTTTGCTGCCAGTGCAGTAAGATGTAAATAACCTCATTGCTGTTTTGTCCTGGCAAAAATCATGTTAAACTTCCCTGGAAAGCTCAGCTCTTTGACTTTACTGGCCTTGCTCTTACTCTGCCTAAAGTACCACCAAGGAAGGGAAATTCCCTCCTTCCTCATTGACCTTGTATGGGGGTAGGTGATTTTTTTGTGGGTAAAATTTTGTAAAATGGTCAAGAAATTAAATTACGTAAGTTCTGTTAATCTTTTGAACACTTACTACTTAATTTGCATTGAGTATAATGGACTCCTTGCATCATCAAATATATGGAATTTATTCCAATACCTGTGTTATTTCCCTTCAGCCCCTGGAGAAACTGGGGCATTTCTTCTCCCAGGGCCTTGTGTAAATGTCCACAGTAAACAACTATGAAAAGAGTATTTTATGTTTACACTTAAAGTACAGCTGGTGGAGTTCTAATCTAATGTAATGTAGCTGTGAATAGACATTTTGGGGAATTTGCATGTGCTGAGAATGACAGTGAAGTTAATTAAGTATTAATTCACCTGAATTCCAACAAGAAAGGATTTGTGGTCTAGACTGGCTCAGAGTTCTTCATATTTATTGTACAGCCCATGGGATTAGGATGCACTGTGGAATACAGAGGTAGGGCTAGGAAAACTCAATTTCTGAATAAAAATTATAATACCAAGACAACAAATACCTGGAAAATCTGCAAAACCCCTCTATGTGTGGCCATAGAATGAAACAGACATTTAATGGGTTGGCATTTAGTGCTGCATACAGAACTCAGTGAAGTTGACACAATCACTGTAAAATCACTTCAAAGATTTGCTTTCACATTGCCCTTTTTCTGTTCACTGAAATAACCTCTATGGAAATGCAATGGATTTTAAAAATGGATTTTTATTTTTAATTTTTAATCAAAGAAACCGCTGAATATTTAGGGATTTAATATGAATTGGATAGTTTATGGTTTTAATTGCTGTGGCTGTGAAGTTGCAACACTCAGTGTAAAATTATTTTTAAGATTTGCTTTCACAACGCCCTTTTTCTGTTCACTTACATAGGAGCCATTGTGGAAATGCGATGTGGATTTTGATTTTTAATCTAAGAAACAGCTGGATATTCGGGGGGTTGATATGCAGTGGGTTGAAGTGCTGCTGCTGCTGAGTGTGCCACTGTGCTTGTGTCCCCTCAGAACCGTCCCTCTGTGATCACCTGTGCTTCTGCCAACAACCGCAACTGCAACCTGTCCCACTGCCCCATCGCCCACAGCGCCTGCTCCGGGGCTGCCTACAGGAGACCCTCCAGCTGTAAGTGCCTGCCTGGGGTTGGAGAGGACAGGTGTCTGCTGAGGAAGGCAGCAGCCTCCCCTGAAATGGAAAATGTAAACCCCTTCCCTCTGAATTATTATAGTTTTGAAATTAAGGGGTTCTCAGGCAAAGATATGGGAATAGGAATAACAGTTCTTTATTAGGAAAATTAAAATAAAATGCAGTAATAGAAAACAACCCTGCCAGAGTCAGAGCAGGCCCTGGCAGGCTGTGGGTCAGGGTGGTGGCAGCAGTGCCATTCCATGGGGGCTCAGCCCTCCTGCAGTGCCAGCTGTGCTTCTGCTGGAGCAGGATCCTGGACAAGGCTGGAGTTTTCCTCTGGAGCTCCAGGGCTGCTGGAGATGGGCCTGGGCTTCCTCTGGGAATGCAGTGGGGCAGAAAGCTGCTCCTCTGGGAATGCAGTGGGGCAGAAAGCTGCTCCTCTGGGAATGCAGTGGGGCAGAAAGCTGCTCCTCTGGAATGCAGTGGGGCAGAAAGCTGCTCCTCTGGGAATGCAGTGGGGCAGAAAGCTGCTCCTCTGGGAATGCAGTGGGGCAGAAAGCTGCTCCTCTGGGAATGCAGTGGGGCAGAAAGCTGCTCCTCTGGGAATGCAGTGGGGCAGAAAGCTGCTCCTCTGGGAATGCAGTGGGCAAAGGCTGCTGTGCTGTTCCAAGGTCAGATTGGATCCAGGTAGGAATGCTTGGCTCCTCCCCTGGGCACAGCCTCTCCCCATGGGATGATGGAATTTTCTCAGCCATGCAGGGACACTCAGTGGCCATGAACAGCAGAGATCTCCTGGAGGGAGGATTGGCTGTGGCAGAGATAAAGAAACCTGCCCCGTGAACAGCAGAGAACTGCCCCAGCTCTGACGGATGACAATAGAATGCACAGCCCCAGCCACATCTTGCATTGCACCCTAAGGCAGTGCCACCCCCAGCCTGCCCTCACTGGGGTCCCAGCAGAGCAGAATGGTCCCCACTGTGCCCACGTGGACAGGGAGAAAAGGAGGTGGAATGATGGACAGCCCTTTGTCTCCTCCTGTGCCACAGCTGGGGGTACTGCTGCGGAACTAGGGAGAGGGAGGTGTTCTTGTTTTGAAAAGCTTATTTAGAAAAAAAACAAGCACCCCACACAGACAAATAAGTCATTATGTTTATTTTAATCCAGCTGACAAACAGCAGCCAGGGCCAGCAGATCCCCCCACGCTCTTTTTTTAGGAGCTGTAGTTTCCCCTGCCCTCTCAATGGCCAGGAGACTCTTGTGATTCAGCTGCAGTCGCAGAAACCTTTCCTGCAGCCACAAATACCCTTCCAAAGCCCGGACCCTCGACCCTGCTCTGCATGGATAACACAAAAACCTTTGGAGGGCAGTTGCTACAGCAACCCAAGCTGGGAGCTTTAGCTTTGTGCCTTCTGTGCAATTAGCACTGCTCATGAAATCTGCTCAGGCAGTACTTGCTGGGAAAGCTGGGCTGTTCCTGTTCACTCTCCCCGCACAGAAAGCACAGGGGAAGCTCAGCCCTTGCCTTGCAAGTCCTTTACCTGCTGGGGCAGAGCTTTAACTTGCAGCACTGCCAAAAGCTCAGGGCAGTGGGGCTCCAGCAGCCAGGATGTGTCCATGGAACAATACCAGCTTGATGTAGGCAGCAACCTAAAGCCCATAGCAGGGTAATTATTTGTATTTTGTTATTAATAGTAATTTTTTTTATATGAAGATCAGTATACTAGAACTACTATACTGATAACTAGAATTGGGAGCTGAAGGAGACCTTTAGACTCTTGGAGAAATCAATCACTGTGGATCTCAGATTTTACAAGTTTTCTCACAAACTGGTGCTACTGGTCCCAGGAGAGCTGCTCCAGTGGGCATGGGAACAGGGCGGGATGTTTCCAAAAAAGATCTGTCTCCTGTCAGGTGCAGAGGTGTCTGTGCATGACACTCAGGTTTATTTTAGGATCAATCAAGCATTGCTTTAGGATCAAGCAGGGGGGCTGTGCCATGGATGCCAACAGTTCCAAGTATTTTTGGAAGGACAATTCTTATTGAGACACACAAATACTGATTCTAAATTGTAGAACTGCAGTGCTCTTATATTTAGTCTGAGGAATTACTACAGTTCTTGTTCAAAACTTTATTTTAAGGCTTTTGTAATAGTCTTACAGCTCTTACTGCAGTGCTCCTGATTCATTTAGTTCTGACTGCTCCCAGCACAAGTGTGTGGAGTAAGATGAAACCCTGAGCTCAGCTTTTGGCATGCTGCAGTTTAGGATGAGATCTCCTCACACCTGACTGCTATCAGCAGCCTTGGGAGCTGATTCTAAACAACTCTTTACATCATTAACTCCATTTAAGCCTAAATATAAGTTCTGTGTGATTGTTTTGGGAGAAGGTTTCCATAGAATTGGAGCTGGAGCTGTTATTTGCCTGAGGGAGAAATACAATTACATGTAAATGCTCACCTGTTCCAGGTCACAGAAACGCAAAAATATTTAATTCCATTGTTTTTTTTTTTTTTCATTTTAACTCCTTCCTTCCCACCTTCTTGCCCACCCCTTTCACTGCCAGGTCTGTAAGGGTGTGAGGAAGGCCATCTTAGTGACAGGGACTTGTAATGACAGGGCATTAAGCTGCAGGGGAGATGCTTTGGGGGCTGGAGGCACTCTGCTCTGGAGACAGGCTAGGAGAGATGGTGGGGTGTTCAGCCTGGAGAGGAGAAGGTCCTGGGGAGAACTTAGAGCCCCTTCCAGTTCCTAAAAGGGGTCCAGGAGAGCTGGAGAGGGACTGGAGACAAGGACCTGGAGCAATGGGATAAGGGGAAGGCTTCCCATGCCCCAGAGGGCAGGGATGGATGGGATATTGGGAAGGAATTCCTCCCTGTGAGGGTGGGCTGGCCCTGGCACAGGGTGCCCAGAGCAGCTGGGGCTGTCCCAGGCCAGGTTGGACACTGGGGCTTGGAGCAAACTGGGACAGTGGAAGGTGTCCCTGCCATGGCAGGGGGGTGCAATGAGTGGGATGAGCATTAAGGTCCTTCCAAGCCAAGCCATTCCAAGATGTGTGAGAGAAACCAGGATGAGGTGCAGGTTGTGACTGCAGCGCCAGGGTTTTAAGTGCCCCTCTGCTCCCGTCCCCACAGCCACCGCTGCGTGTGACCCGGTGGTGGAGGAGCACTTCCGCAGGAGCCTCGGCAAGAACTACAAGGAGCCCGAGCCGGTGGCGAACTCGGTGTCCATCACGGGCTCCGTGGACGACCACTTTGCCAAAGCACTGGGGGACACGTGGCTGCAGATCAAGGCTGCCAAGGACGGCGTGGGCAGCAGCCCCGAGTCGGCGTCGCGGCGGGGCCAGGCGTCCCCTTCCTCCCACATGGTCAGCCACAATCACTCGCCCTCCGTGGTCTCCTGAGGACAGCGCCCTTCCCGCTGGGAGTTTGCATGGTTTGACTGAGCTTGGAGCAAGTGCTTCAGTAGTGCTGGGGGAGGGGAGGTTAGTTTTCAACACATGTTTTTGTGTACTCACTTTGTTGTTTTTTTGGTTTTTTTTTTGTAAAAGGGTGCCCTTAAAGATGATAGCAGGAACTATTTCATAAAGATTCATGATGTAGCATCCTTTTCTTCCTGCCTCAATTACCAAAGAAACCTCTGATGCAAATCTGCTGCCCCTTAAAAAAATAATGCACGCTAATCCACAAAAGCCATTACACTTAGTTGGTTGACCCAAGTGCTTTTTTGCTTTTCTTAGCTTCTCAAGACTAGAATTTGTCTGGTTTGCTTACATTGCCTTTTTTTTTTTTTTTTCCCTCTGTGAAGTAATTTTGTATGTATATACTTGAAAAGAACTGTCATGTATGATTTGCACTATTGGAGGAGGACTGAAGTTGCACAGCAACTTTCTGGAAGAGGCTAATATTTTGAGGGCAAACTGCTGAAAAAAGGGTTTAAGGATGACATTTCTATCAGTTTGATTTTTCTTAGAGCAAAACAGCTTTGGAAGGGGAAGTCTCATACAGGTTATAGGTCTTTCTCTCTTTAGATTTCAGGTGCTTAGTGCTTGCAACTGGACTGCATAATTTACAGAACACGGGCATTTTTTCCTAAACACTGCAGTTTGTTAGAATAGAGCTGAGGTTGGAGGGTTCCATAGTGCTTAACGATGCATGTTTTATGAAAAATAGCTGGTATCTATTAATGTATAGACAGTAAGAATCATAATACTTATTAGCTTCTCTTCAGAATTAGTTTATTTTTGTCAGTAACAACCCTAGATATACTTACTGCTGGTACAGTTGTACTCTATGATATTTGTATTTGCTATTCACTTTAGTGGCAGCAGCACCGAGGGCAGCTCAGGACAGGCCTCGTGCAGCACTGCTGCTTCACAGGGATCTGTTTCCCAAACTCCAGTCTGTGTAATCCACCCTGAACTAGCTGCAGGAACTGCTACCCTTTCGGATCTTGGCTGGACAACAGATTGTTACAGTTTGTGAAAGATGATCTTTCGGTTTGTTTATTTTATTTTGGTTTTTTTTAAGCCTATCCATCAGCCTACGCCAAGTCGCAGCATACATTCCTCCAGTAGATTTTATACAGGTATTACTGCATTTATTATCATTTGCTATATTAATAGCTACTAACTAGAAATTAGGCAGTAGAGGCAGGCATAAAACCACAGCTGTGCTAGTGCTAAGAGCTTCTCTTCTTCTTGTTAAGTGTAACTACTCTCCCCAGTACATTCCATCTTCCCAGGACAGTTGCAGCCAGGGCTTGGTTTTTATACTGTGCTCCCTGAAAGGATGGGCTCAGTGTAGGAAGTGAGAACTGGTTGGAAGATGAACTCCATGTGATGTATTATGGACTGTGTTACAGTATTGGGTCCATTGTGGCTTTTATTTTATGCTTTTTGGTTTTTTTTTTTTTAAAGTTAAGCTATTTAATTTGGAAAAGGTGCAGGGTAGAAAGAGATCGGGAGATTGGCTCTTACTCTTGGTGAGAAGGTGGCTGCTCAGTTTTCTTTAAAAAAATGAAAAAAAACCCCACAAAAAAACTCAACCCAACACCTAAGCCCCCCAGTTTTACACATTTCACTACCATCTTACTGGGTAGTCAACGCTTCCTTGCTTTGGCATTCAGTACCCTACTCTCTGTAGGAAGATTGTTAAAAGAACACTTTTTTATATAGGTAACTTTAAGACCATCGTTACGCTGTGCGTAAAGAATGTACAGAGAAATTTGTAGGTATTTTTTGAGGAACAATTAATTTGTTAATGATATGTAGCTATTTAATTTTTCCCTTTCCTTTATTGTAATCATTCTTTTTTTTTTTTTTTTGTTCGTTTGTTTGGAGAAAAAAGTTGATCTTTTTTTTTTTTTTTGTTGTAGATTTGTCTGTAATACAGTAAAAAGTGCAGGAACACAGTTATTCTATGAGGACACTGCATTAGCATTAATAGCCACTCGTTTGTTATTGCTACAGGCTACTGAGCAGTATAACAGTCAATACTAATACTGTAGATGGACTCTGTGGAAAATGTGACTCCTCTATTTCTTTGTAAACACAAATAAGATAATGTTTTTAAAGCTAATATTTTCAATAATAGCTGTTTTACAAGGTTACATTTACTTATCTGAGATAGGTAAATGGATTTGAGGGCAATAAAGATTTACTGTGCTACATCCAGTAGAACAGATACTGGGCACAACAATGTCACGAAAGCCAAAGGGTTGGGGGGAGGTGGAAGGACACTAAACTGAACTCACCCATCATGAGACGTGGTGAAGTTTCTTCACAGAGCCAGGTTATCTACAGTTCAGTTTGAAAGATTCTCTCTGTGTTTGTAAATCTGTAATATACCATTCTTTTGTGGCCTTGTTTCACCTGGAAAAAAAAAAAAAAAAAGGTTTGGCAGGCCATCTTTTTTTTTGTACTTAAAAGTAGCCTTAAAGAACAATAAAGTGCTCTTAAATCACAGGTGTGTTCCTAAGCCTCTGTATTGCCTGGTGAGAGAGGAATTGGTGTGTGTGAGGCAGAAGCAAACCTCTGGCCACATCCTGCCTTCCTTCCTTTCAAGCATCCCTACCTTTTTTAGCACCATAACCCCACTGGTGGGGCTGCCACAGCCTCAGTCTGGAGTTCAGGGGGCTTTCCCCCTACAAGAGTTTGTCCAGAAATCCTTTACAGCAATAAAAACCCTGCTGCTGCCCCAGCAGCCGTGCTGGGCCTTGAGGAACTCACCAGGACAGGGGACTGATTTGGAAAACACCAGCTGGTGCTGCATTTCTGTTCCTGAAAAGACCAATTTTGTGGCATTTTGTTCATCCCTCAGCTTCTTCAAGGAATCCCTCCCTGGTGAAAACAGCTGAATTTCAAATGTCGACGTCCACCGTCCTCTGCTCCAGGTGAGCAGCATTCCAATGGCACTGGAGATGGTTTATCCTTAAAAGGTAGCTGTAATTACCTGAGTTTGAGAAAGCCCCGTGAACCAGGCAAGAAGGGGGCTCCAAGAAGGAAAAACAACCTAAAAGGAACGAGACACGAAGTTCCTGTTGGCTCAGCAGGGCCTGAAGGGTTTGGAAACATGGCAGGCCTGGCTCAGGGTGAGGGAGGATTGGCTGAACACATCTGAGCACATCCCTGCTCAACCCCCTGGGCAGAGGCCCAGATCCGTGCTGTGAGCTGTGTGGGAGGCAGGCCAAGGACAGCACATCCCACAGGCCTCCCAGGGGAGCTGCTGTCCCTCCAGGGAAAAGGGAAAACATCCCTGCACCAATGACACATTGCTGTCTGCCTGGTCAGTAACTTAGAGCAAACGCCACTTCCTGCATGGGGAAAGGGTTTGCTGACTGGCACCATGGCCTGGAGAAGCCAGCCCAGGCACACAGCATTTCAGAAGTTCCCCAGTATTTGTAGTGGCATCTTCTGTGAGCTGAATGAGAGGCACCTTCCAGCTGTGCCTTCAGTCCCAGCCCTACACACACAGTTCTGATTTCAACCCAACCACCATTTCCATGTCAGAAAGCAGAGCCGACAGCACAAACACCCTCAGGGATGCACAGCTCGGGGCGTGCCATCTCCTCAATGCACTTTGGATGCATTTCAGGCTGGACTGGGTGTGAAAATCACCTTTGCAGACAAATCCATCCAGAGGTCAGCGAGGGCTGGGCAGTGCTGCTGTGACCTGCAGTGGCAGCACAGGTGCCAGCCCTGTGTGGGCACCTGGGCCCCACGGCTGTGGCCAGTGACCCCGGGCAGTGACCACAGTGAGCCCTGGGCTGCTCAGCTGGGCTGGGGGAGCTCAGGAGCCTGGCAGTGGCACTGCTCAGGCTCCCTGGGAATGGGGACTTCTCCAGTGTCCAAGCACTGCCACCAGCTCGTGTTCTCAACGTGACAGCCGGGCAACACCCACAGAAGCATTTCCAGTGTTATTTGTGCACTCCCCAGGGCTGGCACGCTTGGGCTTGGCCCAGGGGACTGTTCACACTATCTTTAGATCCTTCTTGAAATTTAAAGCTCTCTGCACGCTCCCGATCCGTGTCCTCTGGCACGGACACAGCTCCAGGTGTGTTCCCAGCTCTCTTCCCTTAGCAGACAGTGATTCCACAGCTGGATTACGAGGTATGATAAAGCACATTTTATCCCTGAGGAGCTCTTGATAGAAATTATATCCATTTAATAATCTTTTTTAACCTCTTTTGAAATGGGAACATTCTGCCCCTCTCTGGAACAGCTGCCTCAAGTGCTTTCTTGGGTATAAAACAGCCAAGATAATTTAATAGTGAATTTTTAAGCTGCAGTTCCACACAGTGCCAAGCACCAGCCCATTCCCAGCACAGGCTGCTCTGAGCTGCCCCTTCCCTGTGGCCTGTGTCCTGCTGCAGGCTGCATCCCCGGGGGAGGAACACCAAATAGGAAATTCTCCTTTGGAAAGGATCAGGAGCCCAGTTCAGACAGCAGTGGGCAGGCTGAGGGGTTTAGAGCTGCTGATTGCTGTGGCACTTGGGCATCCACAGCCAGGGACATCCCCCTCTGCTGGGGATCAGTTACACCTGGATATTCCCACTGGAATGCATTTGTATTGCAGCAGAGCTGGAAAAAACAGAATTTCTTTTTCCACAGGCTCATTTCACATAATGACAAAGCAGTTCCTGACTTCCACAAGAGCACATTTCACTGCAGTCACATGAGACCCTTTCCATCTTTTCTTGCTCAGCCAGTTTCACTGCTCGCTGCTGCACTGTTCAGTCAATTTTTACATTTTATTTTGCTAAGCAGCAGCTTTCTTAAATGCCAGGGAGAACATCTGTCTTCTCTCCGTCACAAAGAGACACAAAGGCATCTGTCAACACGAGGCTGTGTCAGCCAAATGCCTGCTACATTTCATAGTCAAAAAGCTGCTTATCTTCAAGCTGTTTACTCAGTTTGGGGAAACACTCGGCACACAGAACCCTTCTGAGAGCCTCTGCTAGCGTGGGGAATCAAGGTTACCTTTTTTAATCCAGGAAAACACAAAGCTCTGATCTCCTGCTTCCTGAAAACTGTAAAATACTGTGGGTTGAGCTGTGTTAATGATATCTGGCTTGTGTGTTAAAATATAAACAATATACCACTGAGGTTAGAGTAGTCCTAGGTAGTTAAAAAATACAGCATTTCTTTTTGCTTTCAGAGGAAAAAATGATTCAACACATTTAAAAAATAATATTTTTCATGCTAAGCCTAAACCTTTGCTCTCACTGCCACATTGCAATATTCACTTACCTGTTTTTTTGGGGTTTTTATTTGTTTTTTTTTTTTTTGAGGGGGGAGGTAGAGATGAAAATAGTGGGAAGAACTAACAATACTCACAGATCAAAGCAGGGGCTTTTCCTTTTCCTTTTTCCTTCCAAGGGATGAGTTCTTAGGCTCCTGCTAAGAAAATCCTACAGAAAATCTCAGCTTATCAACTTCCCCAGAAGAAAGTGTGGGTGACTTCAAACAGCACCACAGGGAACAAAGGCTTTTCACTTGATTTCCCTGACATACCAGGAGTGAAGTTGATGCCATTTTTACTCCTCACAGGCTCTGAGGGATTCCTGGCCCTGTCCTGTTCCATGCCCTGACACAAAAACACCTGCTCAGGAAACACATCCCAAATCAGAGCTGCCAAAAATAGTCACCCTCTGCTGCGAAGCTTTTCACCTTAATACCAGCCTTTTGTCACTTGTCTCTCCTTCCTAGTGGCTCTTAGACCTCCCTCAGGAATTGGAAAATCAAGATTAGAAGAGGTCATTTATTAACCTGCAAGCCCCATTAATAAAGTAACAGCAATGACCAGCAGACCTAGTTCTTAAATGTAAGCAATATTCTCATTTTTCCCCTAGAGCTCAGCACATTAATACACAGGTACATAATTCACCTTTTGCTGTGAGAAAGCCCCAAGGATACATCAGGAAAGTGTCCAGAGGAAAATAAGATCTAAAGCACTCCAGACATTTTCTTTGTTGTGATCAAGATGTGACTGGCTGAACTCAGGCTAAGAACAGGACTCAGAATCACCAGCCACAGAAAGGTAAAATGGACTTCAACTTTTAAAGGTGTTGCATAAATTGTCCTATTTCAGAGGTCTTCGTTTTGCTCTCCTCCTTTAATTCAGCCTCCAGCTCCCTGGTCTGGGCAATTAATGTCATTAACTCAAATGTGGAGTTTTCAGGTGGGAAAATGAAGAAAAAAACAAGAATTGCAAAGCCACCATTTAAAACAATCCCAGGGCTCGTTTTAAAGATTTTCACCAGATTTCCTCACAACAGAAAATAATGCTTTGGTTGCTGCCAGGCTTACAAATGCAGGCTGTGAGTCAAGCTCTGACCTTTCAGGAAGATGCAAAATCAGCAGCAGTAAATCAAATAATGACTTTGCTGACACGTCTGTACCTCTGAGTGATGAATCCAACAAATAAACAATTTCTGCCTGGAAATGCAGGAAGAGGAGTGTGGGATCCTCCTCCTGCTCTGCCCTGTGGCAGCTGAGC
Source organism: Vidua chalybeata (assembly GCF_026979565.1). Lineage (NCBI taxonomy): Eukaryota > Metazoa > Chordata > Aves > Passeriformes > Viduidae > Vidua > Vidua chalybeata. Next base: position 18,711,634 of record NC_071541.1, on the reverse strand, counting down.
TCTGGATGCAGTTTTGGTCCCACCAATTCTCACAGGAAATGTGAAAAACACTGGGGCAAAGGCTGAGGATCAAACTCAATACAGACACACCCATCAGAGATCATTAAAGACAAAGTGAAGGCAGGAAATATTCTCTGTTTAGAGGAAAAGGTTGCTCCTTTAGCACTGCCCCATGACAGATCCATCTCCTCTCCATTCTGCCCTCCTGGGACACATCCCCAGACAAATCCCATGGATTTCCCTAAGAGAAATGTCCATTTTAGCAGCATGGCTAAATTAGCTCACACATCACTCTGGAATTTTGAGACTTCTTTACACAATGCCCCAACCATTCAAAAATTGCTTTCCTGCCTTTCCAATGCTAAAGAACAGATACAGAGCATTGCTTTCCTATTGCTTGCACAAACCTCCACTGCTGTGTGGCTGTTTGCCCTGCACAGACACCTAGGGACAACAAACAGAGCAACATCAAAGTGCTGCAGTGCCTGCAAAGCTTTCTTGCCATCAGTTATTTGGGTTATAACTCATGTGATCAATTCTAAAGGTGTCATGGTTTGACACTGGTGCAATGCCAGCGCCCCCATGAAAATACACCTATCCAAACAAATGCTGTGAGATGTTACCAGGAACAGAGCAGAGCAGGCCCAAGCCTGATAACAAATGAAAAAAGCTTTATTAAAATACTACTACAGTACAAGACACACACACTAAATCCAGGATGAAGACCCTCCAAAACACTCCTCCTCCCCCCACCCAATTTCCAAAACAACCACAGTGAGACATCACCCGGGATTCCTGATCAAGTTGCCACCCTTCAGATAATCAATACTCAGTCCATCAAGGGAGAGAGAAGTCTCTCTTGCACCACAGACCTCCCAGGAAACACAGTTGCCACCTCCTGTGTTTCCATGTCACACATGGCACTGTGCAGAGAAAATCTGCCCATGTGACACTCTCCTTTCCATGTCACAGTGCTCTCACCACCGTGCATGGATAGACTGCTTATAGGGTTTTTTAAGGATGCTTTGCTACGGACTAAAAGAGACAACAGTTCAGCTTCTCATCTTGGGACTACAGTCCCCCCCATTTTCCCCTGGGGCCAAAGGTCCAAGAACAGAGATCATCTTCTTCCTGAAGACAGAGGGCATCATTCCCTCCTCAGCTTTTCTCTGTTCTTGCCATTCCTGTGCTGGTGGTTGCTGAAGCAGGTCTCTTTGGGTCACCACTGCATCCCCCAAAATGCAGTCTCAATTGCAGAAGAATCTGGTTCAGTCCATGGCCAACAAGAAAAGTCCAGCCAAAAGCCACTCCATCATCTCCTCCCACCTAAAAATTTCTTCTTCTAACATCTCAGGTCCCGGACTGTCTCTCTTCCACTATAAATAATTCGATCATATAGCCAAGACAACATTTTACTGTGTCCTGCTGTCCAGTGCTGAACAGGGTTGAGACAGAGCAGGCAGCTCTGTGTCTGTGTGAAAGTTGCAGGAGCAGCCCCAGGAGCAGCAGCAGAGCAGTGCCCGATGGTTGCCTCGGGGCCTGGCATTTGACCCTGCACTCGCTGCAGGAGTCCCTGCCTGGTTCCCTGCTGACCAAACCTTTGCACCCATCTGAGAACCTGGGTTCCCAAGGGGGCCGCCTCGAGTGGTTGCCAGGGACCTGAGGCTGTGGCTGCCCCGATTTTGGCTGCACGATGCTGATGTCAGAGTGGCCATTGTGACCCGTGCGACCAAGGCCCTAAAAAAGGGAACGCTGGGCTCAGGCCGTGTGTCAGTGCGACCTGGCAACGGGAGGAGAAGGCAGGGCCGGACGCTGCTGCCCAGGGACCAGAGGGACCCCACACCTCGGGATCTGGGCCTGTGCTGCAGGCTCACCTGCCTCTCCCTGCCCAGAATCAGCGGAGGAACAACCAGAGCAGACTGCGGTGTTCCTCGACGTGACGACGGGAGGAGAAGGCGGACAGGAGCAGGGCTCACGCAGGGCTGACCAGGGACTGGTGCCCTCGTGGCTCTGGGCCTGTGCTGCAAACTCCCCACACTCCTCTCTCTCCCACAGAGAGAGGACCAGCACCTGGAGGAGACGGTGGCATTTCAGGACAGGGAGTCACCGCTGACAGCTGCCATGTCTCACAGCAAGCAGGAGGGCCCTGGTGACAGGGAGCCAGGTGAGGGCAAAGCCGCCCTCCCACAGCCTGGCCCAGGGGCTCTTGTGGCAGGCGATGTGGGGCCCAGGGCAGAGGCAGGGGGAGGCAGGAGCTGCTCAGCCATGCCGTGGCTGGGAGCCTCCTTCCTCCCCAAGTGGGGCCCAGCTGGGCCAGGGGCAGCTCCTGGGACACCCGTGCCCGCAATGGCCCCTGCTCTCCAAGGCCTCCAGCCCTGCCCATCAGCCAGGCAGGCAGGCAGGGACAGAGCAGCCCTTGGGGCCGATGCTGCTGCAGGCAAAGAGCCCCGCAGAGGTGCTCATGCCCGCTGCCATTGGCTCTGTGCCCTGCAGCCTGCATGCTGTGTCGCCGTGCGGAGGCTGACCGGGACATCTGCGGTGACAAACTGGAGGACTGCGGGGTCTGTGCCCATGAGTTCTGCCTGGTGAGTGGCTCCGGGTGCTCCCTCCACCATTGCAATGGGCAGTTCCTGCCTCTCTCTCCTCATCTGCTCATCCCCTTTGCTGCAGTTCTTTGCCACTCTACTTTTTCCTCAAGACGACGATTATCTTGGATTCGTGGGATTTTTTCCTAGATATATTCGATTTGCAGTTCGGCAGGCGGCACAAAAGGTGAGAGCCTGACAAGAGCAGGGAGATTTGTGCCAGGCCAGGTTTGCCAGAGCTGAGCCCAGACACTTGGAATGAAAGGCCTGCCCTTCCGGCCGGCTGTGGGACAAAGTCTGGCTCCCAGCAGCTGCGCAGAGGCTCTGGCACAGGAGCCTCCTCCGCCAGACGGCTCTGTGGGCTGAGACCCAGCAGTGGCCACATCCTACGCCCTGCCTGGAGCCGTGGGGCTGCCTGGGGAGGCCCCGAGGCTGCTGCTGATGGGGCTGCTTGGCTCTTTCCAGCACTGCTGCGTCTGTGGCCAGAGCGGGGCAACCATCAAGTGTTGCAAGGAGGACTGTGACAGATGGTTCCACCTGCCCTGTGCCAAGGAGGGCGGCTGTGTCACACAGTATATTCCAGATTACAGGTACCTCCTCCCCACTCCTGGTCGCCCCTGGGAGAAGATCCAACATTTCTCACTTTGCCCATCCATTTTCCTCCAGCTCCTTCTGCCCTGAGCACAGTCCAGAGCAGGACGTGGAGGCGACTCCAGAGCCGGGCACCGATTGCCTCATCTGCATGGAGCCTGTGGAGGATAGAAAGACCTTCAGAACCCTGGTGTGCCCAGCGTGCAAAAGGGCCTGGTTCCACAGGGACTGCATCCAGGTAGGAGCCATCCCCTCCGCCCCGGGGCACAGCAGGTGCTCAGCAGCACCAGGGCCTTGCTCACCCTGCTTCTGTTTGCCCTGCAGGGACAGGCCATGTGCGCTGGTGCTTTAGCCTTCCAGTGCCCCCTGTGCAGAGACAAGGCGGCATTCACAGTTGAAATGTTCACCATGGGGATCCGAATTCCCTTCAGGTGGGTGTCCTTCTGCCTGGCTCACAGGACAGGAGGTGCAAGTGCTGTGCTATGTGCCCTGTGAGTCTGGGCTTCAGCTTCACGCAGGACTTGGAAAAGCGCTGGAGAAAGAGCGGGGACAACCTGTACCTCCATGAGGGCAGGACATCAGAAACTCATCAGCTTTTCCTTTCTCCATCAGAGACCCAGCATGGGAGGACAACTATGCCTTTGCGGATCTAGGAGAGAGGCACAGCAGGTGCACTGCCAGGGATTGCCTTTACCCGGGAGGCAGGGAGGACGCAGAGGAAGAGGGGTAAGCTGGGGAGCTGCACCTGAGGCTCTGCAGGATACGTGTGTCACTTCAAGGGCTCACAGGGGAAAGAAAGAGAAGAATTTGTCTGGACAATCCTGTGCTGTGGACACGTTGTCCACGAGCCCGTTTGCCTCCCCAGGCCCTGGGAGCTGCTCCTGTGCTCCTCCTGCGCTGCTGAGGGCACCCACAGGCGCTGCTCTGGCCTGACAAACCGCATAGAGAGCTGGGAGTGTGACAGCTGTGCTGGTGTCGGAACGGGTAGGAGGCAAAGCAGCCGGTGCCCCTGGGCTGGGGACAGTGCCCAGGCTGGGCTTGGCAGAGCCCGTCTGCTCCTGAAGGGCTGGGGGTTCTGCTCTGGCCTGGCTTGCCTCGGGCCTGGGTGGTCTTTGACATTGCTGCTTGGCCTTACAGCTTCCAGGGTTGAGTTAGAGCTCAGTGGCCCCAGCCTGACCAGACAGTCAGGACTGGAGCCTGCTGATGGCTCCTCAGCACCTGAGGCCATCAGCCCCAGCTCCAGCACCCTGGTGCCATCGGGGCTGGATCCCCAGTCTCCATCTGCGGAGCCCAGCAGCAGCCACCAACAGACAGTATGGCTGCGGTCTCTGCTGTCTTCTTCACTGGACACCAGCAACCCCAGCACATCAAGCTCAACGTACAGCACCTCGTCTGACCCTGAGGACAGGGTCCATTCCAGACGTGCTGGGCCCGGCTGCAGGCCAACCCGCTCTCGCCAGCAAGGTCGGGCCCCAGATGGACCTGTCCGATCGAGGAGTCCCTGTAACAGGGGCAGCAGGACAACCACAAGGACTGAGAGGCCCAGGCCAAGGGAGACACCTTCACAGGCATCCCCGGGATGCAGCCGCGCCCGCCAGCAAGGTCAGGCCCAGCGTCCGCCTGTCCGGTCCAGGAGTCCCTGTGACAGGAGCAGCTGGACAAGACCAAGGACTGAGAGGCCCAGGCCAAGGGAGACGTCGTCAGGGACATCCCCCGGACGCAGCAGCTCCCACCAGCAAGGTCAGGCCCAGCGTCCGCCTGTCCGGTCCAGGAGTCGCCGTGACAGGAGCCACAGGACAACATCAAGCGCTGAGAGGCCCAGGCCAAGGGAGACGTCGTCAGGGACATCCCCCAGACGCAGCCGCTCCCGCCTGCAGCGCCGGGCCTGGAATCAACCTGTCCTGTCCAGGAGTCGCCAGGACAGGAGCAGCAGGACAGCAGCAAGGGCTCAGAGGCCCAGGCGCAGTGGGGCACCGTCAGGGGTGTCCCGCAGGAGCAACCGCTCCTGTCTGCGACGTCGGGCCTCAACTGGGACCTCCAACAGCAGCACGTAGTGTCATCTTTTCTTTCTTTCCATCTGTTCGCCGCCGGAAGTGAAGGTAAGAGCGGTCAGTGCAGGGACCTTGAGATTTGCAGGTCTGTGAGAAAACCATATTAGCTCTTGGCATTTCTACTGGCAGGAAAGTGGTCTTATGCTAAATACCTTGATTTCTGTCTTGCCATGTATTGAGTGAAAAGTCTCTTAAGGACGTAGCGAATGAAAAAGGACTCTTGTTCTTGCCCTTCGACTCCAACCTCAGATGTTTCCCCACTGCTTACCCTTGAAAAGGAACCACTCCTTGATGGGCTTGGATACGGTTAGGGAGACATTCAGAGCCAGGTGGCTCTCAGCGAAGCTGTCTTTGAAAAGGATGTGTGCTGTGTTGCTATCCTTGAACAATCTCATTTCAGTAAAGCCAAAAGGAAGAAGAGAGAAGAGAGTGACACACTGCCTCAAATGCCTGAAGAAATCGATTGCTGTATTGCTGCCGATTTAAAAAACTTGCTTGGACCTTGAAAGAACAAACCAGAAAAGACTGTGGAAATACCCTGGGACAAAGAGGACGCGCAGGACTCTGCCCCAGATGACCATTTGGGACCTTTGCCTGAGAACGACGCAGCTCAGGAGCCGAGTGCTTTCAAGTTTTCCTTCTTTGGAGACACAGAGGACTTGTGCATCAAAGAAGGTAACAGCAGAACCCTTCTAACGGTGCCATTTCTAGGGAAGAGCTTCTGGCAGGCACTGTAGGGCAATATGGTGTAAAGGTCGTCAGGATGCAGGGGGTTTTCAGCAGCAGAAGTCAGTAATTAGGCAGAAGCATTTTGATCTTAATTTCTGCTTGCCGAGGCTGTGGTGGATTAATGAGAGGTAACTCATGCTTGCATCTCAGGTATTCTGAAAGGCATGCTTTGAGAAGGCATTGCGGTTTTTGCTGAGTGGTGAAAAAGCTTGTTGTCATGCCCTGAATTTCTCAAACAGGGAGAAAGGTGACACACCAGTCTTACCAAGTTTCATAGAACCCAACAAGATTTTAAAGGAAATTTGTGTTAATGTAGAGGGAGGAGCTAAATCCTGGAGTTGAACGTTCTGTTTGTTACTGAATTGTATTCTTGGACCTTTAGAAAAAGGAAACGGAATGACACATGGTCACTGGGGTGTTCTTACCGTAGATAAAATGAGGCCTTGTGAAAAGAAGATGAAACAACATTAAATCGAGTCACAGTCCTGAAGGAGAGAAGAGAAACTGTGTGCAGTTATGCCAAATATTAAAAAAAAGAAACCAATGCAACAAGACAAAGCAACCAGCCTCCCACACTTGTGCTGAATTCAGAAGGAATTCAGTGTCTTCTGAATGCAATGATAAATGCTTATGAATACAGAAGAGATCCCTAGAACAAACTGGAAAATCCTGGAGGAGAGATGTAGCTCAGAAAATCAGGCAGGAGCAGATTCTGTCCTTCCTAAATCTGTCTTCTCCACTGTAAATATTTGTCTTGAAAGGAGGAGCTTTTCCTGACAAGTGGAGGAATAATCTGGTTTTGGCGGCTTTGTTTCTTTTTTGGTGCTGTTATTGCAGAGCCTTGCGGACTTGGAACAATAAAGCCGGTAAAAGTCACATGGCAGGAGGCTTCACGTTTCCAAGACAGCCGTTCTGAGGGTGCTGATGAGCCTGAGACGTGAGAAATTGAAAAGGACCAAGAAATGCAAGTTCCGTTTCTATTTGTTGTCTACTTGGCTGTAGTAGTTGGATGGTGTGGGAATATTAATAGCAGCGCTCAGGAAATGGGAAACTGACATTGCACACCTCTGAGCAATGAAAGTCATCTTGGAAAACCATTTGTGCTGCCCAGAGTCAAAATGCCCAGCAGCCCATGTGATGTGAAGTTGAATATGAAGAGAGAGATGTTGAGCACAAGAAATTAACTGGGTCATTTTGGTTTGACCAACTCCAAACTGAGTTTGGCCAAAAGCCAAAGACACAGTCAGTTTTCTTTTAAGAAGTGGTTTATTTTTTTAATAGAAGGCTCTATTTGCTTACTGGGGAATAAAGCTTTTCAATGTATACCAATGCTTTCTCTGAAGCACTACAGTTTTAACTTGTCTTTGTGGGATTTGATAGTACAATTTAGGATGATAAAATCCCTTTGTACTTGTCTAGGTTTCTTCCTTTACCACGCACAGGGAGTGCTGGAGTTTTCTTTTTCTCCAAAGATGATGAACGCCCAAGAGGTACGACAGAATTTCTTTACCCCCTTTTGTATTTTTTTAAAAACTGTTTCTGGAATTCTGTGAGGAGGAAAAAATGCTGCCTGCTTATGAATGTTTTCTAGTCAAAATTCGGCATCCTTACTTGTGGTCAAAGTTGTGGTAGAATCCCGTGAGAAAGTCCTGGTAAAATAAAGGCCAAGAAGATTTCTGGCTTTCTTTTCTTTCAGGTAATTGCCTAATAGGAATCTGGACTTTTAGAGCTTACCAAAACATTAGCCACTTGACAGTTTACCTAGATATTTTGGATCCTTTCAGGTATTTATATCATCTTTAACTTTTTCCTGTCTTTCTGGGCTTACCATTAGGAATGTTGAGTGTTCTTGTCAGCCACATATGTCCCTGTGGTTCTTCGTCCTAATGAGTCTGGGGTTTTCTCTTCTGAATCCAGTGAATTTTGTATTTAGAAACAAAGAAAACAACAACCAAAGGAAACATAGAGAGTCCCCCAAAATTGCAAAGGCCAGCAAAACGATTGCTTGTTATATGTTTTGTAGAATGGAATCTTCAGACAGGCTTAAATGATGTGCGTTTCTCGAGACTGATTCGATGACGCTGCTGAAACGTATTGCTGTGTTCACACAGTTAGTGCCCAGCAATCTTCCAGCCTGTCTGATTTACAGAGCGTGTTAAAACGGAGAGCTCAGTCCTTAGCAGGCCTCAATTCTGGGGGAAGAAGTGCGATCCTGGTGCTGAGCTCCTAATGAAACAGCTGCTATTTCAGTGCAATTTAGATTGCAGCACGTTGAGGAAAACTGCTGCTGCCTTTCATGGTTCTTCGTACACCAGGCTGCAGTAGGGAAGATTTCTGTTGGAGCCAACGTCTGGTGGGGGGCAAGCGAACAGGAAGGATGGGAAGAATTGACTTCTGAAGAACATTATTGCTGTGTTGTCCATCATTGTTAGAAGCAGCAGCACAATCCAAAGTGTTTAAGCCTATTAATTGGTTCTTTGTTTTGTGCAGAGGGCCCAAAGTTATTTTGTAGATCAGCAGAGCTCAGTGAAGAGAAAGAGAGTTGGGAAGACAGACGTAGATTATTGCTTGAGGTGAGTATGTAAGATCTGTTCCCTGGGAACTCTAGGTGAAAGCTGAGCACGGGGAGGAAATGGAGGTATGAATGGGCGTGCAGAATTAATTCAGGGCCTCGAGAAGAGCCTGCAACTTTGTAACTCCCCGGGAACAAAAGTGTTTTAGTGTACCGGTGTGTATAACATCATGTTGTGTTGTCCAGTCAGGGAAATCACTAGATCTTTGTCTGTTACAGGAGCAGCTACTTAACTATATGTCAAGAATGGATTTAAGAGAAAGAGTGAATTTAGAGACTTCTCCTAACAGTGGATTCAGAACCTTCTCCAAAGAATTTGTTAGATTTTCATTATTTTCCGGAATGCTGAAGGAAGCATAAGGATACCAGATAGAAAGTACAAAGAAACCAATAAACCTTTTACTGATTAGAAGCGTGTCACTTTTGTTCCTTGAAGAAGTTGCCAAGCAATGTTACTTTCAAAATGCCTTCAAGGGTCTAACAGGAAAAAAGATTGGCAAAGCCTGTTAGGCAGTGTTTCCGAGCTGGGGCTGATGGTCTTGGGTGCTGGGGAGCCACGGGAAGGCTCCAGTCCTGACTGTCCGGCCAGCCTGGGGCCATTGAGCTCCGGCTCATCCCTGGCGGCTGGAAGGGCAAGCAGGAATGCCAGAGGCCCCCCAGACCCGGCCGGGCCGGAGCAGAGCAGTGCCCCCAGCCCTCCAGGAGCGGACGGGCTCTGCCAAGCCCGACCTGGGCACTGCCCCCAGCCCAGGGACACGCGAGGGCTTTGCCCGAGAGCCGTGCCCAGAGCAGCAGAGCTGTCACACCCCAGCTGGTTCTGGTTGGTGTGAGGCCCCAGCAGCGCCCGTGGGTGCCCTGGGCAGCACGGGAGCTGTTGCCAGGGCCTGGGGAAGCACAGGGGTCAGCCTCTGCACGGTGACACAGCCTGCAGGCTGCAGGGCACAGAGCCAATGGCAGCGGGCATGGGCACCTCTGCGGGGCTCTTTGCCTGCAGCAGCATCGGCCCCAAGGGCTGCTCTGTCCCTGCCTGCCTGCCTGGCTGATGGGCAGGGCTGGAGGCCTTGGAGAGCAGGGGCCATTGCGGGCACGGGTGTCCCAGGAGCTGCCCCTGGCCCAGCTGGGCCCCGCTTGGGGAGGAAGGAGGCTCCCAGCCACGGCATGGCTGAGCAGCTCCTGCCTCCCCCTGCCTCTGCCCTGGGCCCCACATCGCCTGCCACAAGAGCCCCTGGGCCAGGCCGTGGGAGGGCGGCTTTGCCCTCACCTGGCTCCCTGGCACCAGGGCCCTCCTGCTTGCTGTGAGACATGGCAGCTGTCAGTGGTGACTCCCTGAGCCGGAGCACCCATGGCCTCCTCCAGGTGCTGGTCCTCTCTCTGTGGCAGAAAGAAGAGTGTGGGGAGTTTGCAGCACAGGCCCAGATCCCGAGGTGTGGGGTCCCTCTGGTCCCTGGGCAGCAGCGTCCGGCCCAGCCTTCTCCTCCCGTTGTCAGGTCGCACTGACACACGGCCTGAGCCCAGCGTTCCCTTTTGGGGCCAAGGGAAATCTCTGCTCCTGCCTCTGGCACAGGGCGCTCTGCCAGCAGGTCAGGGATGGTGATACCCTCAGAGAGAGGCGTGAGCAGTGGAGGAACGCCAGCATCTTGCCAGTCTTCCAAAAGGGCACTAAGAAGCAGCCAGGAAACTGCAGGCCCATCAGCCTCAGCTCCATCCCCAGAAAGTGACAGAATATCTCCTCCTGGATGTCATCTCTAAGAGTGTGGAATAACAGGAAGGGAAAACTCTGGATGGGCTTAGCTGCTGTCCTGCAGGGCAAACGACTGAGTTTGCAGAAGAAGAAATGAATAAAATACGAGTTTATCCATGGCAAGGAAGAAAGCAAGGCCGTTAGCATGGAAACTGAAAAACACATCAGAGTTACTTGTAGTTAGAGGATACGTGCCTTAGTCAGCAGCGTATGTGCCTTAATAATTTCTGGCAAACTCTTGCCAGTGAATTATTGACGTTAAATGCTTTGTACCAATAAAATACAATAAGCTATTGCTTTGTCCATTGCATAGAATGAGCTGTTTGGATGTAACTAGTGCCTTAGGATCAGACTTTTTTAGGGGTATAAATCTTGAGAACAATTTGTAATAAAGACTAGGCCATTGTTGTCACTGCACAGGTGTATGTGTATGCCTTGTGTCCATCTCTGCAGCGACAGAAAACCATGCTTGGCCAATCTCACAGCCACCTCTGCTGCACTGGCTGGCTGGGTTTGTGAGGGGAGAGCAGTGGCTGTTGTCAGCCGGGACTTCAGCGAGGCTTTGTCCCGGCCTCCCATATCACGGTCGTGGGGCAGCTCAGGGACAGCGGCGTAGAGAAGTGGACAGTGGAGCTCCAAACTCAGATAGCTGCGAGCTCAGGGGGCCGTGCTGGGGCCAGTCTAGTTTGCCTTATTCCCCAGTGACCCGGCAGAAGGGACGGAGCGCTCCCTCAGCACGTTTGCTGATGGGACAGAAGCGGGAGCAGGGGCTGATGAACCACACGGCTGTGCTGCCTTTCACTGAGGACCTGGACAGGCTTGAGAGTTGAGCAGAGAGGGACCTAGTGAAGTTGCACAGGGGAAAGCCTCTAGAAGTGCTTGAAGCTTTGTAATTCCCAGGCAACAGAAGTTTTTTAGTATAGAGGAGTGTATAACGTCATCTTGTGATGGCCAGTCAGGGAAACCACTGCATCTCTGTATGTTACAGGCACACTTCCTTGTACGTATGTAAAGAAAGTCCTCGAGAAAAACTCTGAATTCAGAAACTTCCTCTAATATTATGTTGGATTTTCATGATTTTCTGGAATGCCAGGCAAAGCGTAAGGATTCCAAAAGGAAAGTGAAAGCAAATCAATAAATCTACTTTTCCAGGTCAGAAGCATTTCCTGTTTGTTCCTTGAAGAAGTTGCCAATGTTACTTTGGAAATCCTTTCAAAGATCTAATAGGAAAAAACATTGGTCCAAAGTGTTAGCCTGTGTTTCTGAAGAGGAATATGCTTTTTGTGTCAATTCAATGTTTGCAGCAGGGTTTGTTGGTTTTTTTTTTTTTTTTTGTGTGTGTTATGGTTTGACACTGGCGCAATGCTAGTGCTTTTATGAAAATACACCTTCCCAACAGAAATGTTGTGAGATGTTAATAGGAACAGAGCAGAGCAGGCCCAAGTTTAATAACAAATGAAAAAAAAAAAAAACTTTATTAAACTATGATTACTGTATAAGATGTACACACTCAATCTAGGATGAAGACTTTCTAAACCACTTTTCTTTTCACTTAATTTTTAAAATAACTACAGTGAGACATCACTTGGGATTCTTGATTAAGTTGTTACCCTTTAGATAATCAATATTTAGTTTATCAAGGGAGAGAAGAGTCTCTTTTGTACTATAGATCCCCCAGGAAAGACAGTTGTTACTTCCTGTGTTTCCATGTTATACATGGTAACTGCCCGGAGAAAATTTGTTAGTATGACACTTTCTTTTTCTATGTTACAGTGCTTTTATTACTATGCATGGATAGACTGCTTATAGGGTTTTTTTAAGGATGCTTTGCTACGGACTAAAAGAGACAACAGTTCAGCTTCTCATCTTGGGACTACAGTCCCCCCCATTTTCCCCTGGGGCCAAAGGTCCAAGAACAGAGATCATCTTCTTCCTGAAGACAGAGGGCATCATTCCCTCCTCAGCTTTTCTCTGTTCTTGCCATTCCTGTGCTGGTGGTTGCTGAAGCAGGTCTCTTTGGGTCACCACTGCATCCCCCAAAATGCAGTCTCAATTGCAGAAGAATCTGGTTCAGTCCATGGCCAACAAGAAAAGTCCAGCCAAAAGCCACTCCATCATCTCCTCCCACCTAAAAATTTCTTCTTCTAACATCTCAGGTCCCGGACTGTCTCTCTTCCACTATAAATAATTCGATCATATAGCCAAGACAACATTTTACTGTGTCCTGCTGTCCAGTGCTGAACAGGGTTGAGACAGAGCAGGCAGCTCTGTGTCTGTGTGAAAGTTGCAGGAGCAGCACCAGGAGCAGCAGCAGAGCAGTGCCCGATGGTTGCCTCGGGGCCTGGCATTTGACCCTGCACTCGCTGCAGGAGTCCCTGCCTGGTTCCCTGCTGACCAAACCTTCGCACCCATCTGAGAACCTGGGTTCCCAAGGGGGCCGCCTCGAGTGGTTGCCAGGGACCTGAGGCTGTGGCTGCCCCGATTTTGGCTGCACGATGCTGATGTCAGAGTGGCCATTGTGACCCGTGCGACCAAGGCCCTAAAAAAGGGAACGCTGGGCTCAGGCCGTGTGTCAGTGCGACCTGGCAACGGGAGGAGAAGGCAGGGCCGGACGCTGCTGCCCAGGGACCAGAGGGACCCCACACCTCGGGATCTGGGCCTGTGCTGCAGGCTCACCTGCCTCTCCCTGCCCAGAATCAGCGGAGGAACAACCAGAGCAGACTGCGGTGTTCCTCGACGTGACGACGGGAGGAGAAGGCGGACAGGAGCAGGGCTCACGCAGGGCTGACCAGGGACTGGTGCCCTCGTGGCTCTGGGCCTGTGCTGCAAACTCCCCACACTCTTCTCTCTCCCACAGAGAGAGGACCAGCACCTGGAGGAGACGGTGGCATTTCAGGACAGGGAGTCACCGCTGACAGCTGCCATGTCTCACAGCAAGCAGGAGGGCCCTGGTGACAGGGAGCCAGGTGAGGGCAAAGCCGCCCTCCCACAGCCTGGCCCAGGGGCTCTTGTGGCAGGCGATGTGGGGCCCAGGGCAGAGGCAGGGGGAGGCAGGAGCTGCTCAGCCATGCCGTGGCTGGGAGCCTCCTTCCTCCCCAAGTGGGGCCCAGCTGGGCCAGGGGCAGCTCCTGGGACACCCGTGCCCGCAATGGCCCCTGCTCTCCAAGGCCTCCAGCCCTGCCCATCAGCCAGGCAGGCAGGCAGGGACAGAGCAGCCCTTGGGGCCGATGCTGCTGCAGGCAAAGAGCCCCGCAGAGGTGCTCATGCCCGCTGCCATTGGCTCTGTGCCCTGCAGCCTGCATGCTGTGTCGCCGTGCGGAGGCTGACCGGGACATCTGCGGTGACAAACTGGAGGACTGCGGGGTCTGTGCCCATGAGTTCTGCCTGGTGAGTGGCTCCGGGCGCTCCCTCCACCATTGCAATGGGCAGTTCCTGCCTCTCTCTCCTCATCTGCTCATCCCCTTTGCTGCAGTTCTTTGCCACTCTGCTTTTTCGTCGAGACGACGATTATCTTGGATTCGTGGGATTTTTTCCTAGAGATATCCAATTTGCAGTTCGGCAGGCGGCACAAAAGGTGAGAGCCTGACAAGAGCAGGGAGATTTGTGCCAGGCCAGGTTTGCCAGAGCTGAGCCCAGACACTTGGAATGAAAGGCCTGCCCTTCCGGCCGGCTGTGGGACAAAGTCTGGCTCCCAGCAGCTGCGCAGAGGCTCTGGCACAGGAGCCTCCTCCGCCAGACGGCTCTGTGGGCTGAGACCCAGCAGTGGCCACATCCTACGCCCTGCCTGGAGCCGTGGGGCTGCCTGGGGAGGCCCCGAGGCTGCTGCTGATGGGGCTGCTTGGCTCTTTCCAGCACTGCTGCGTCTGTGGCCAGAGCGGGGCAACCATCAAGTGTTGCAAGGAGGACTGTGACAGATGGTTCCACCTGCCCTGTGCCAAGGAGGGCGGCTGTGTCACACAGTATATTCCAGATTACAGGTACCTCCTCCCCACTCCTGGTCGCCCCTGGGAGAAGATCCAACATTTCTCACTTTGCCCATCCATTTTCCTCCAGCTCCTTCTGCCCTGAGCACAGTCCAGAGCAGGACGTGGAGGCGACTCCAGAGCCGGGCACCGATTGCCTCATCTGCATGGAGCCTGTGGAGGATAGAAAGACCTTCAGAACCCTGGTGTGCCCAGCGTGCAAAAGGGCCTGGTTCCACAGGGACTGCATCCAGGTAGGAGCCATCCCCTCCACCCCGGGGCACAGCAGGTGCTCAGCAGCAGCAGGGCCTTGCTCACCCTGCTTCTGTTTGCCCTGCAGGGACAGGCCATGTGCGCTGGTGCTTTAGCCTTCCAGTGCCCCCTGTGCAGAGACAAGGCGGCATTCACAGTTGAAATGTTCACCATGGGGATCCGAATTCCCTTCAGGTGGGTGTCCTTCTGCCTGGCTCACAGGACAGGAGGTGCAAGTGCTGTGCTATGTGCCCTGTGAGTCTGGGCTTCAGCTTCACGCAGGACTTGGAAAAGCGCTGGAGAAAGAGCGGGGACAACCTGTACCTCCATGAGGGCAGGACATCAGAAACTCATCAGCTTTTCCTTTCTCCATCAGAGACCCAGCATGGGAGGACAACTATGCCTTTGCGGATCTAGGAGAGAGGCACAGCAGGTGCACTGCCAGGGATTGCCTTTACCCGGGAGGCAGGGAGGACGCAGAGGAAGAGGGGTAAGCTGGGGAGCTGCACCTGAGGCTCTGCAGGATACGTGTGTCACTTCAAGGGCTCACAGGGGAAAGAAAGAGAAGAATTTGTCTGGACAATCCTGTGCTGTGGACACGTTGTCCACGAGCCCGTTTGCCTCCCCAGGCCCTGGGAGCTGCTCCTGTGCTCCTCCTGCGCTGCTGAGGGCACCCACAGGCGCTGCTCTGGCCTGACAAACCGCATAGAGAGCTGGGAGTGTGACAGCTGTGCTGGTGTCGGAACGGGTAGGAGGCAAAGCAGCCGGTGCCCCTGGGCTGGGGACAGTGCCCAGGCTGGGCTTGGCAGAGCCCGTCTGCTCCTGAAGGGCTGGGGGTTCTGCTCTGGCCTGGCTTGCCTCGGGCCTGGGTGGTCTTTGACATTGCTGCTTGGCCTTACAGCTTCCAGGGTTGAGTTAGAGCTCAGTGGCCCCAGGCTGACCAGACAGTCAGGACTGGAGCCTGCTGATGGCTCCTCAGCACCTGAGGCCATCAGCCCCAGCTCCAGCACCCTGGTGCCATCGGGGCTGGATCCCCAGTCTCCATCTGCGGAGCCCAGCAGCAGCCACCAGCACACAGTATGGCTGCGGTCTCTGCTGTCTTCTTCACTGGACAACAGCAACCCCAGCACATCAAGCTCAACGTACAGCACCTCGTCTGACCCTGAGGACAGGGTCCATTCCAGACGTGCTGGGCCCGGCTGCAGGCCAACCCGCTCTCGCCAGCAAGGTCGGGCCCCAGATGGACCTGTCCGATCGAGGAGTCCCTGTGACAGGAGCAGCAGGACAACCACAAGGACTGAGAGGCCCAGGCCAAGGGAGACACCTTCACAGGCATCCCCGGGATGCAGCCGCGCCCGCCAGCAAGGTCAGGCCCAGAGTCCGCCTGTCCGGTCCAGGAGTCCCTGTGACAGGAGCAGCTGGACAAGACCAAGGACTGAGAGGCCCAGGCCAAGGGAGACGTCGTCAGGGACATCCCCCGGACGCAGCAGCTCCCACCAGCAAGGTCAGGCCCAGCGTCCGCCTGTCCGGTCCAGGAGTCGCTGTGACAGGAGCCACAGGACAACATCAAGCGCTGAGAGGCCCAGGCCAAGGGAGACGTCGTCAGGGACATCCCCCAGACGCAGCAGCTCCCGCCTGCAGCGCCGGGCCTCGAATCAACCTGTCCTGTCCAGGAGTCGCCAGGACAGGAGCAGCAGGACAGCAGCAAGGGCTCAGAGGCCCAGGCGCAGTGGGGCACCGTCAGGGGTGTCCCGCAGGAGCAACCGCTCCTGTCTGCGACGTCGGGCCTCAACTGGGACCTCCAACAGCAGCACGTAGTGTCATCTTTTCTTTCTTTCCATCTGTTCGCCGCCGGAAGTGAAGGTAAGAGCGGTCAGTGCAGGGACCTTGAGATTTGCAGGTCTGTGAGAAAACCATATTAGCTCTTGGCATTTCTACTGGCAGGAAAGTGGTCTTATGCTAAATACCTTGATTTCTGTCTTGCCATGTATTGAGTGAAAAGTCTCTTAAGGACGTAGCGAATGAAAAAGGACTCTTGTTCTTGCCCTTCGACTCCAACCTCAGATGTTTCCCCACTGCTTACCCTTGAAAAGGAACCACTCCTTGATGGGCTTGGATACGGTTAGGGAGACATTCAGAGCCAGGTGGCTCTCAGCGAAGCTGTCTTTGAAAAGGATGTGTGCTGTGTTGCTATCCTTGAACAATCTCATTTCAGTAAAGCCAAAAGGAAGAAGAGAGAAGAGAGTGACACACTGCCTCAAATGCCTGAAGAAATCGATTGCTGTATTGCTGCCGATTTAAAAAACTTGCTTGGACCTTGAAAGAACAAACCAGAAAAGACTGTGGAAATACCCTGGGACAAAGAGGACGCGCAGGACTCTGCCCCAGATGACCATTTGGGACCTTTGCCTGAGAACGACGCAGCTCAGGAGCCGAGTGCTTTCAAGTTTTCCTTCTTTGGAGACACAGAGGACTTGTGCATCAAAGAAGGTAACAGCAGAACCCTTCTAACGGTGCCATTTCTAGGGAAGAGCTTCTGGCAGGCACTGTAGGGCAATATGGTGTAAAGGTCGTCAGGATGCAGGGGGTTTTCAGCAGCAGAAGTCAGTAATTAGGCAGAAGCATTTTGATCTTAATTTCTGCTTGCCGAGGCTGTGGTGGATTAATGAGAGGTAACTCATGCTTGCATCTCAGGCATTCTGAAAGGCATGCTTTGAGAAGGCATTGCGGTTTTTGCTGAGTGGTGAAAAAGCTTGTTGTCATGCCCTGAATTTCTCAAACAGGGAGAAAGGTGACACACCAGTCTTACCAAGTTTCATAGAACCCAACAAGATTTTAAAGGAAATTTGTGTTAATGTAGAGGGAGGAGCTAAATCCTGGAGTTGAACATTCTGTTTGTTACTGAATTGTATTCTTGGACCTTTAGAAAAAGGAAACGGAATGACACATGATCACTGGGGTGTTCTTACCGTAGATAAAATGAGGCCTTGTGAAAAGAAGATGAAACAACATTAAATTGAGTCACAGTCCTGAAGGAGAGAAGAGAAACTGTGTGCAGTTATGCCAAATATTAAAAAAAAGAAACCAATGCAACAAGACAAAGCAACCAGCCTCCCACACTTGTGCTGAATTCAGAAGGAATTCAGTGTCTTCTGAATGCAATGATAAATGCTTATGAATACAGAAGAGATCCCTAGAACAAACTGGAAAATCCTGGAGCAGAGATGTAGCTCAGAAAATCAGGCAGGAGCAGATTCTGTCCTTCCTAAATCTGTCTTCTCCACTGTAAATATTTGTCTTGAAAGGAGGAGCTTTTCCTGACAAGTGGAGGAATAATCTGGTTTTGGCGGCTTTGTTTCTTTTTTGGTGCTGTTATTGCAGAGCCTTGCGGACTTGGAACAATAAAGCCGGTAAAAGTCACATGGCAGGAGGCTTCACGTTTCCAAGACAGCCGTTCTGAGGGTGCTGATGAGCCTGAGACGTGAGAAATTGAAAAGGACCAAGAAATGCAAGTTCCGTTTCTATTTGTTGTCTACTTGGCTGTAGTAGTTGGATGGTGTGGGAATATTAATAGCAGCGCTCAGGAAATGGGAAACTGACATTGCACACCTCTGAGCAATGAAAGTCATCTTGGAAAACCATTTGTGCTGCCCAGAGTCAAAATGCCCAGCAGCCCACGTGATGTGAAGTTGAATATGAAGAGAGAGATGTTGAGCACAAGAAATTAACTGGGTCATTTTGGTTTGACCAACTCCAAACTGAGTTTGGCCAAAAGCCAAAGACACAGTCAGTTTTCTTTTAAGAAGTGGTTTATTTTTTTAATAGAAGGCTCTATTTGCTTACTGGGGAATAAAGCTTTTCAATGTATACCAATGCTTTCTCTGAAGCACTACAGTTTTAACTTGTCTTTGTGGGATTTGATAGTACAATTTAGGATGCTAAAATCCCTTTGTACTTGTCTAGGTTTCTTTCTTTACCACGCACAGGGAGTGCTGGAGTTTTCTTTTTCTCCAAAGATGATGAACGCCCAAGAGGTACGACAGAATTTCTTTACCCCCTTTTGTATTTTTTTAAAAACTGTTTCTGGAATTCTGTGAGGAGGAAAAAATGCTGCCTGCTTATGAATGTTTTCTAGTCAAAATTCGGCATCCTTACTTGTGGTCAAAGTTGTGGTAGAATCCCGTGAGAAAGTCCTGGTAAAATAAAGGCCAAGAAGATTTCTGGCTTTCTTTTCTTTCAGGTAATTGCCTAATAGGAATCTGGACTTTTAGAGCTTACCAAAACATTAGCCACTTGACAGTTTACCTAGATATTTTGGATCCTTTCAGGTATTTATATCATCTTTAACTTTTTCCTGTCTTTCTGGGCTTACCATTAGGAATGTTGAGTGTTCTTGTCAGCCACATATGTCCCTGTGGTTCTTCGTCCTAATGAGTCTGGGGTTTTCTCTTCTGAATCCAGTGAATTTTGTATTTAGAAACAAAGAAAACAACAACCAAAGGAAACATAGAGAGTCCCCCAAAATTGCAAAGGCCAGCAAAACGATTGCTTGTTATATGTTTTGTAGAATGGAATCTTCAGACAGGCTTAAATGATGTGCGTTTCTCGAGACTGATTCGATGACGCTGCTGAAACGTATTGCTGTGTTCACACAGTTAGTGCCCAGCAATCTTCCAGCCTGTCTGATTTACAGAGCGTGTTAAAACGGAGAGCTCAGTCCTTAGCAGGCCTCAATTCTGGGGGAAGAAGTGCGATCCTGGTGCTGAGCTCCTAATGAAACAGCTGCTATTTCAGTGCAATTTAGATTGCAGCACGTTGAGGAAAACTGCTGCTGCCTTTCATGGTTCTTCGTACACCAGGCTGCAGTAGGGAAGATTTCTGTTGGAGCCAACGTCTGGTGGGGGGCAAGCGAACAGGAAGGATGGGAAGAATTGACTTCTGAAGAACATTATTGCTGTGTTGTCCATCATTGTTAGAAGCAGCAGCACAATCCAAAGTGTTTAAGCCTATTAATTGGTTCTTTGTTTTGTGCAGAGGGCCCAAAGTTATTTTGTAGATCAGCAGAGCTCAGTGAAGAGAAAGAGAGTTGGGAAGACAGACGTAGATTATTGCTTGAGGTGAGTATGTAAGATCTGTTCCCTGGGAACTCTAGGTGAAAGCTGAGCACGGGGAGGAAATGGAGGTATGAATGGGCGTGCAGAATTAATTCAGGGCCTCGAGAAGAGCCTGCAACTTTGTAACTCCCCGGGAACAAAAGTGTTTTAGTGTACCGGTGTGTATAACATCATGTTGTGTTGTCCAGTCAGGGAAATCACTAGATCTTTGTCTGTTACAGGAGCAGCTACTTAACTATATGTCAAGAATGGATTTAAGAGAAAGAGTGAATTTAGAGACTTCTCCTAACAGTGGATTCAGAACCTTCTCCAAAGAATTTGTTAGATTTTCATTATTTTCCGGAATGCTGAAGGAAGCATAAGGATACCAGATAGAAAGTACAAAGAAACCAATAAACCTTTTACTGATTAGAAGCGTGTCACTTTTGTTCCTTGAAGAAGTTGCCAAGCAATGTTACTTTCAAAATGCCTTCAAGGGTCTAACAGGAAAAAAGATTGGCAAAGCCTGTTAGGCAGTGTTTCCGAGCTGGGGCTGATGGTCTTGGGTGCCGGGGAGCCACGGGAAGGCTCCAGTCCTGACTGTCCGGCCAGGCTGGGGCCATTGAGCTCCGGCTCATCCCTGGCGGCTGGAAGGGCAAGCAGGAATGCCAGAGGCCCCCCAGACCCGGCCGGGCCGGAGCAGAGCAGTGCCCCCAGCCCTCCAGGAGCGGACGGGCTCTGCCAAGCCCGACCTGGGCACTGCCCCCAGCCCAGGGACACGCGAGGGCTTTGCCCGAGAGCCGTGCCCAGAGCAGCAGAGCTGTCACACCCCAGCTGGTTCTGGTTGGTGTGAGGCCCCAGCAGCGCCCGTGGGTGCCCTGGGCAGCACAGGAGCTGTTGCCAGGGCCTGGGGAAGCACAGGGGTCAGCCTCTGCACGGTGACACAGCCTGCAGGCTGCAGGGCACAGAGCCAATGGCAGCGGGCATGGGCACCTCTGCGGGGCTCTTTGCCTGCAGCAGCATCGGCCCCAAGGGCTGCTCTGTCCCTGCCTGCCTGCCTGGCTGATGGGCAGGGCTGGAGGCCTTGGAGAGCAGGGGCCATTGCGGGCACGGGTGTCCCAGGAGCTGCCCCTGGCCCAGCTGGGCCCCGCTTGGGGAGGAAGGAGGCTCCCAGCCACGGCATGGCTGAGCAGCTCCTGCCTCCCCCTGCCTCTGCCCTGGGCCCCACATCGCCTGCCACAAGAGCCCCTGGGCCAGGCCGTGGGAGGGCGGCTTTGCCCTCACCTGGCTCCCTGGCACCAGGGCCCTCCTGCTTGCTGTGAGACATGGCAGCTGTCAGTGGTGACTCCCTGAGCCGGAGCACCCATGGCCTCCTCCAGGTGCTGGTCCTCTCTCTGTGGGAGAAAGAAGAGTGTGGGGAGTTTGCAGCACAGGCCCAGATCCCGAGGTGTGGGGTCCCTCTGGTCCCTGGGCAGCAGCGTCCGGCCCAGCCTTCTCCTCCCGTTGTCAGGTCGCACTGACACACGGCCTGAGCCCAGCGTTCCCTTTTGGGGCCAAGGGAAATCTCTGCTCCTGCCTCTGGCACAGGGCGCTCTGCCAGCAGGTCAGGGATGGTGATACCCTCAGAGAGAGGCGTGAGCAGTGGAGGAACGCCAGCATCTTGCCAGTCTTCCAAAAGGGCACTAAGAAGCAGCCAGGAAACTGCAGGCCCATCAGCCTCAGCTCCATCCCCAGAAAGTGACAGAATATCTCCTCCTGGATGTCATCTCTAAGAGTGTGGAATAACAGGAAGGGAAAACTCTGGATGGGCTTAGCTGCTGTCCTGCAGGGCAAACGACTGAGTTTGCAGAAGAAGAAATGAATAAAATACAAGTTTATCCATGGCAAGGAAGAAAGCAAGGCCGTTAGCATGGAAACTGAAAAACACATCAGAGTTACTGGTAGTTAGAGGATACGTGCCTTAGTCAGCAGCGTACGTGCCTTAATAATTTCTGGCAAACTCTTGCCAGTGAATTATTGACGTTAAATGCTTTGTACCAATAAAATACAATAAGCTATTGCTTTGTCCATTGCATAGAATGAGCTGTTTGGATGTAACTAGTGCCTTAGGATCAGACTTTTTTAGGGGTATAAATCTTGAGAACAATTTGTAATAAAGACTAGGCCATTGTTATCACTGCACAGGTGTATGTGTATGCCTTGTGTCCATCTCTGCAGCGACAGAAAACCATGCTTGGCCAATCTCACAGCCACCTCTGCTGCACTGGCTGGCTGGGTTTGTGAGGGGAGAGCAGTGGCTGTTGTCAGCCGGGACTTCAGCGAGGCTTTGTCCCGGCCTCCCATATCACGGTCGTGGGGCAGCTCAGGGACAGCGGCGTAGAGAAGTGGACAGTGGAGCTCCAAACTCAGATAGCTGCGAGCTCAGGGGGCCGTGCTGGGGCCAGTCTAGTTTGCCTTATTCCCCAGTGACCCGGCAGAAGGGACGGAGCGCTCCCTCAGCACGTTTGCTGATGGGACAGAAGCGGGAGCAGGGGCTGATGAACCACACGGCTGTGCTGCCTTTCACTGAGGACCTGGACAGGCTTGAGAGTTGAGCAGAGAGGGACCTAGTGAAGTTGCACAGGGGAAAGCCTCTAGAAGTGCTTGAAGCTTTGTAATTCCCAGGCAACAGAAGTTTTTTAGTATAGAGGAGTGTATAACGTCATCTTGTGATGGCCAGTCAGGGAAACCACTGCATCTCTGTATGTTACAGGCACACTTCCTTGTACGTATGTAAAGAAAGTCCTCGAGAAAAACTCTGAATTCAGAAACTTCCTCTAATATTATGTTGGATTTTCATGATTTTCTGGAATGCCAGGCAAAGCGTAAGGATTCCAAAAGGAAAGTGAAAGCAAATCAATAAATCTACTTTTCCAGGTCAGAAGCATTTCCTGTTTGTTCCTTGAAGAAGTTGCCAATGTTACTTTGGAAATCCTTTCAAAGATCTAATAGGAAAAAACATTGGTCCAAAGTGTTAGCCTGTGTTTCTGAAGAGGAATATGCTTTTTGTGTCAATTCAATGTTTGCAGCAGGGTTTGTTGGTTTTTTTTTTTTTTTTTTGTGTGTGTTATGGTTTGACACTGGCGCAATGCTAGTGCTTTTATGAAAATACACCTTCCCAACAGAAATGTTGTGAGATGTTAATAGGAACAGAGCAGAGCAGGCCCAAGTTTAATAACAAATGAAAAAAAAAAAAAACTTTATTAAACTATGATTACTGTATAAGATGTACACACTCAATCTAGGATGAAGACTTTCTAAACCACTTTTCTTTTCACTTAATTTTTAAAATAACTACAGTGAGACATCACTTGGGATTCTTGATTAAGTTGTTACCCTTTAGATAATCAATATTTAGTTTATCAAGGGAGAGAAGAGTCTCTTTTGTCCTATAGATCCCCCAGGAAAGACAGTTGTTACTTCCTGTGTTTCCATGTTATACATGGTAACTGCCCGGAGAAAATTTGTTAGTATGACACTTTCTTTTTCTATGTTACAGTGCTTTTATTACTATGCATGGATAGACTGCTTATAGGGTTTTTTTAAGGATGCTTTGCTACGGACTAAAAGAGACAACAGTTCAGCTTCTCATCTTGGGACTACAGTCCCCCCCATTTTCCCCTGGGGCCAAAGGTCCAAGAACAGAGATCATCTTCTTCCTGAAGACAGAGGGCATCATTCCCTCCTCAGCTTTTCTCTGTTCTTGCCATTCCTGTGCTGGTGGTTGCTGAAGCAGGTCTCTTTGGGTCACCACTGCATCCCCCAAAATGCAGTCTCAATTGCAGAAGAATCTGGTTCAGTCCATGGCCAACAAGAAAAGTCCAGCCAAAAGCCACTCCATCATCTCCTCCCACCTAAAAATTTCTTCTTCTAACATCTCAGGTCCCGGACTGTCTCTCTTCCACAATAAATAATTCGATCATATAGCCAAGACAACATTTTACTGTGTCCTGCTGTCCAGTGCTGAACAGGGTTGAGACAGAGCAGGCAGCTCTGTGTCTGTGTGAAAGTTGCAGGAGCAGCACCAGGAGCAGCAGCAGAGCAGTGCCCGATGGTTGCCTCGGGGCCTGGCATTTGACCCTGCACTCGCTGCAGGAGTCCCTGCCTGGTTCCCTGCTGACCAAACCTTCGCACCCATCTGAGAACCTGGGTTCCCAAGGGGGCCGCCTCGAGTGGTTGCCAGGGACCTGAGGCTGTGGCTGCCCCGATTTTGGCTGCACGATGCTGATGTCAGAGTGGCCATTGTGACCCGTGCGACCAAGGCCCTAAAAAAGGGAACGCTGGGCTCAGGCCGTGTGTCAGTGCGACCTGGCAACGGGAGGAGAAGGCAGGGCCGGACGCTGCTGCCCAGGGACCAGAGGGACCCCACACCTCGGGATCTGGGCCTGTGCTGCAGGCTCACCTGCCTCTCCCTGCCCAGAATCAGCGGAGGAACAACCAGAGCAGACTGCGGTGTTCCTCGACGTGACGACGGGAGGAGAAGGCGGACAGGAGCAGGGCTCACGCAGGGCTGACCAGGGACTGGTGCCCTCGTGGCTCTGGGCCTGTGCTGCAAACTCCCCAGTCTTCTTTCTCCCACAGAGAGAGGACCAGCACCTGGAGGAGACGGTGGCATTTCAGGACAGGGACTCACCGCTGACAGCTGCCATGTCTCACAGCAAGCAGGAGGGCCCTGGTGACAGGGAGCCAGGTGAGGGCAAAGCCGCCCTCCCACAGCCTGGCCCAGGGGCTCTTGTGGCAGGCGATGTGGGGCCCAGGGCAGAGGCAGGGGGAGGCAGGAGCTGCTCAGCCATGCCGTGGCTGGGAGCCTCCTTCCTCCCCAAGCGGGGCCCAGCTGGGCCAGGGGCAGCTCCTGGGACACCCGTGCCCGCAATGGCCCCTGCTCTCCAAGGCCTCCAGCCCTGCCCATCAGCCAGGCAGGCAGGCAGGGACAGAGCAGCCCTTGGGGCCGATGCTGCTGCAGGCAAAGAGCCCCGCAGAGGTGCTCATGCCCGCTGCCATTGGCTCTGTGCCCTGCAGCCTGCATGCTGTGTCGCCGTGCGGAGGCTGACCGGGACATCTGCGGTGACAAACTGGAGGACTGCGGGGTCTGTGCCCATGAGTTCTGCCTGGTGAGTGGCTCCGGGCGCTCCCTCCACCATTGCAATGGGCAGTTCCTGCCTCTCTCTCCTCATCTGCTCATCCCCTTTGCTGCAGTTCTTTGCCACTCTGCTTTTTCGTCGAGACGACGATTATCTTGGATTCGTGGGATTTTTTCCTAGAGATATCCAATTTGCAGTTCGGCAGGCGGCACAAAAGGTGAGAGCCTGACAAGAGCAGGGAGATTTGTGCCAGGCCAGGTTTGCCAGAGCTGAGCCCAGACACTTGGAATGAAAGGCCTGCCCTTCCGGCCGGCTGTGGGACAAAGTCTGGCTCCCAGCAGCTGCGCAGAGGCTCTGGCACAGGAGCCTCCTCCGCCAGACGGCTCTGTGGGCTGAGACCCAGCAGTGGCCACATCCTACGCCCTGCCTGGAGCCGTGGGGCTGCCTGGGGAGGCCCCGAGGCTGCTGCTGATGGGGCTGCTTGGCTCTTTCCAGCACTGCTGCGTCTGTGGCCAGAGCGGGGCAACCATCAAGTGTTGCAAGGAGGACTGTGACAGATGGTTCCACCTGCCCTGTGCCAAGGAGGGCGGCTGTGTCACACAGTATATTCCAGATTACAGGTACCTCCTCCCCACTCCTGGTCGCCCCTGGGAGAAGATCCAACATTTCTCACTTTGCCCATCCATTTTCCTCCAGCTCCTTCTGCCCTGAGCACAGTCCAGAGCAGGACGTGGAGGCGACTCCAGAGCCGGGCACCGATTGCCTCATCTGCATGGAGCCTGTGGAGGATAGAAAGACCTTCAGAACCCTGGTGTGCCCAGCGTGCAAAAGGGCCTGGTTCCACAGGGACTGCATCCAGGTAGGAGCCATCCCCTCCACCCCGGGGCACAGCAGGTGCTCAGCAGCAGCAGGGCCTTGCTCACCCTGCTTCTGTTTGCCCTGCAGGGACAGGCCATGTGCGCTGGTGCTTTAGCCTTCCAGTGCCCCCTGTGCAGAGACAAGGCGGCATTCACAGTTGAAATGTTCACCATGGGGATCCGAATTCCCTTCAGGTGGGTGTCCTTCTGCCTGGCTCACAGGACAGGAGGTGCAAGTGCTGTGCTATGTGCCCTGTGAGTCTGGGCTTCAGCTTCACGCAGGACTTGGAAAAGCGCTGGAGAAAGAGCGGGGACAACCTGTACCTCCATGAGGGCAGGACATCAGAAACTCATCAGCTTTTCCTTTCTCCATCAGAGACCCAGCATGGGAGGACAACTATGCCTTTGCGGATCTAGGAGAGAGGCACAGCAGGTGCACTGCCAGGGATTGCCTTTACCCGGGAGGCAGGGAGGACGCAGAGGAAGAGGGGTAAGCTGGGGAGCTGCACCTGAGGCTCTGCAGGATACGTGTGTCACTTCAAGGGCTCACAGGGGAAAGAAAGAGAAGAATTTGTCTGGACAATCCTGTGCTGTGGACACGTTGTCCACGAGCCCGTTTGCCTCCCCAGGCCCTGGGAGCTGCTCCTGTGCTCCTCCTGCGCTGCTGAGGGCACCCACAGGCGCTGCTCTGGCCTGACAAACCGCATAGAGAGCTGGGAGTGTGACAGCTGTGCTGGTGTCGGAACGGGTAGGAGGCAAAGCAGCCGGTGCCCCTGGGCTGGGGACAGTGCCCAGGCTGGGCTTGGCAGAGCCCGTCTGCTCCTGAAGGGCTGGGGGTTCTGCTCTGGCCTGGCTTGCCTCGGGCCTGGGTGGTCTTTGACATTGCTGCTTGGCCTTACAGCTTCCAGGGTTGAGTTAGAGCTCAGTGGCCCCAGCCTGACCAGACAGTCAGGACTGGAGCCTGCTGATGGCTCCTCAGCACCTGAGGCCATCAGCCCCAGCTCCAGCACCCTGGTGCCATCGGGGCTGGATCCCCAGTCTCCATCTGCGGAGCCCAGCAGCAGCCACCAGCACACAGTATGGCTGCAGTCTCTGCTGTCTTCTTCACTGGACACCAGCAACCCCAGCACATCAAGCTCAACGTACAGCACCTCGTCTGACCCTGAGGACAGGGTCCATTCCAGACGTGCTGGGCCCGGCTGCAGGCCAACCCGCTCTCGCCAGCAAGGTCGGGCCCCAGATGGACCTGTCCGATCGAGGAGTCCCTGTGACAGGAGCAGCAGGACAACCACAAGGACTGAGAGGCCCAGGCCAAGGGAGACACCTTCACGGGCATCCCCCAGACGCAGCCGCGCCCGCCAGCAAGGTCAGGCCCAGAGTCCGCCTGTCCGGTCCAGGAGTCCCTGTGACAGGAGCAGCCGGACAAGACCAAGGACTGAGAGGCCCAGGCCAAGGGAGACGTCGTCAGGGACATCCCCCAGACGCAGCCGCTCCCGCCAGCAAGGTCAGGCCCAGCGTCCGCCTGCCCGGTCCAGGAGTCGCCGTGACAGGAGCCACAGGACAACATCAAGCGCTGAGAGGCCCAGGCCAAGGGAGACGTCGTCAGGGACATCCCCCAGACGCAGCCGCTCCCGCCTGCAGCGCCGGGCCTCGAATCAACCTGTCCTGTCCAGGAGTCGCCAGGACAGGAGCAGCAGGACAGCAGCAAGGGCTCAGAGGCCCAGGCGCAGTGGGGCACCGTCAGGGGTGTCCCGCAGGAGCAACCGCTCCTGCCAGCGACGTCGGGCCTCAACTGGGACCTCCAACAGCAGCACGTAGTGTCATCTTTTCTTTCTTTCCATCTGTTCGCCGCCGGAAGTGAAGGTAAGAGCGGTCAGTGCAGGGACCTTGAGATTTGCAGGTCTGTGAGAAAACCATATTAGCTCTTGGCATTTCTACTGGCAGGAAAGTGGTCTTATGCTAAATACCTTGATTTCTGTCTTGCCATGTATTGAGTGAAAAGTCTCTTAAGGACGTAGCGAATGAAAAAGGACTCTTGTTCTTGCCCTTCGACTCCAACCTCAGATGTTTCCCCACTGCTTACCCTTGAAAAGGAACCACTCCTTGATGGGCTTGGATACGGTTAGGGAGACATTCAGAGCCAGGTGGCTCTCAGCGAAGCTGTCTTTGAAAAGGACGTGTGCTGTGTTGCTATCCTTGAACAATCTCATTTCAGTAAAGCCAAAAGGAAGAAGAGAGAAGAGAGTGACACACTGCCTCAAATGCCTGAAGAAATCGATTGCTGTATTGCTGCTGATTTAAAAAACTTGCTTGGACCTTGAAAGAACAAACCAGAAAAGACTGTGGAAATACCCTGGGACAAAGAGGACGTGCAGGACTCTGCCCCAGATGACCATTTGGGACCTTTGCCTGAGAACGACGCAGCTCAGGAGCCGAGTGCTTTCAAGTTTTCCTTCTTTGGAGACACAGAGGACTTGTGCATCAAAGAAGGTAACAGCAGAACCCTTCTAACGGTGCCATTTCTAGGGAAGAGCTTCTGGCAGGCACTGTAGGGCAATATGGTGTAAAGGTCGTCAGGATGCAGGGGGTTTTCAGCAGCAGAAGTCAGTAATTAGGCAGAAGCATTTTGATCTTAATTTCTGCTTGCCGAGGCTGTGGTGGATTAATGAGAGGTAACTCATGCTTGCATCTCAGGCATTCTGAAAGGCATGCTTTGAGAAGGCATTGCGGTTTTTGCTGAGTGGTGAAAAAGCTTGTTGTCATGCCCTGAATTTCTCAAACAGGGAGAAAGGTGACACACCAGTCTTACCAAGTTTCATAGAACCCAACAAGATTTTAAAGGAAATTTGTGTTAATGTAGAGGGAGGAGCTAAATCCTGGAGTTGAACATTCTGTTTGTTACTGAATTGTATTCTTGGACCTTTAGAAAAAGGAAACGGAATGACACATGATCACTGGGGTGTTCTTACCGTAGATAAAATGAGGCCTTGTGAAAAGAAGATGAAACAACACTAAATCGAGTCACAGTCCTCAAGGAGAGAAGAGAAACTGTGTGCAGTTATGCCAAATATTAAAAAAAAGAAACCAATGCAACAAGACAAAGCAACCAGCCTCCCACACTTGTGCTGAATTCAGAAGGAATTCAGTGTCTTCTGAATGCAATGATAAATGCTTATGAATACAGAAGAGATCCCTAGAACAAACTGGAAAATCCTGGAGCAGAGATGTAGCTCAGAAAATCAGGCAGGAGCAGATTCTGTCCTTCCTAAATCTGTCTTCTCCACTGTAAATATTTGTCTTGAAAGGAGGAGCTTTTCCTGACAAGTGGAGGAATAATCTGGTTTTGGCGGCTTTGTTTCTTTTTTGGTGCTGTTATTGCAGAGCCTTGCGGACTTGGAACAATAAAGCCGGTAAAAGTCACATGGCAGGAGGCTTCACGTTTCCAAGACAGCCGTTCTGAGGGTGCTGATGAGCCTGAGACGTGAGAAATTGAAAAGGACCAAGAAATGCAAGTTCCGTTTCTATTTGTTGTCTACTTGGCTGTAGTAGTTGGATGGTGTGGGAATATTAATAGCAGCGCTCAGGAAATGGGAAACTGACATTGCACACCTCTGAGCAATGAAAGTCATCTTGGAAAACCATTTGTGCTGCCCAGAGTCAAAATGCCCAGCAGCCCACGTGATGTGAAGTTGAATATGAAGAGAGAGATGTTGAGCACAAGAAATTAACTGGGTCATTTTGGTTTGACCAACTCCAAACTGAGTTTGGCCAAAAGCCAAAGACACAGTCAGTTTTCTTTTAAGAAGTGGTTTATTTTTTTAATAGAAGGCTCTATTTGCTTACTGGGGAATAAAGCTTTTCAATGTACACCAATGCTTTCTCTGAAGCACTACAGTTTTAACTTGTCTTTGTGGGATTTGATAGTACAATTTAGGATGCTAAAATCCCTTTCTACTTGTCTAGGTTTCTTTCTTTACCACGCACAGGGAGTGCTGGAGTTTTCTTTTTCTCCAAAGATGATGAACGCCCAAGAGGTACGACAGAATTTCTTTACCCCCTTTTGTATTTTTTTAAAAACTGTTTCTGGAATTCTGTGAGGAGGAAAAAATGCTGCCTGCTTATGAATGTTTTCTAGTCAAAATTCGGCATCCTTACTTGTGGTCAAAGTTGTGGTAGAATCCCGTGAGAAAGTCCTGGTAAAATAAAGGCCAAGAAGATTTCTGGCTTTCTTTTCTTTCAGGTAATTGCCTAATAGGAATCTGGACTTTTAGAGCTTACCAAAACATTAGCCACTTGACAGTTTACCTAGATATTTTGGATCCTTTCAGGTATTTATATCATCTTTAACTTTTTCCTGTCTTTCTGGGCTTACCATTAGGAATGTTGAGTGTTCTTGTCAGCC
Organism: Vidua chalybeata; assembly: GCF_026979565.1. Classification (NCBI taxonomy): domain Eukaryota; kingdom Metazoa; phylum Chordata; class Aves; order Passeriformes; family Viduidae; genus Vidua; species Vidua chalybeata. The sequence goes on along the minus strand of NC_071541.1, from coordinate 18,681,679 downwards.
ACATATGTCCCTGTGGTTCTTCGTCCTAATGAGTCTGGGGTTTTCTCTTCTGAATCCAGTGAATTTTGTATTTAGAAACAAAGAAAACAACAACCAAAGGAAACATAGAGAGTCCCCCAAAATTGCAACGGCCAGCAAAACGATTGCTTGTTATATGTTTTGTAGAATGGAATCTTCAGACAGGCTTAAATGATGTGCGTTTCTCGAGACTGATTCGATGACGCTGCTGAAACGTATTGCTGTGTTCACACAGTTAGTGCCCAGCAATCTTCCAGCCTGTCTGATTTACAGAGCGTGTTAAAACGGAGAGCTCAGTCCTTAGCAGGCCTCAATTCTGGGGGAAGAAGTGCGATCCTGGTGCTGAGCTCCTAATGAAACAGCTGCTACTTCAGTGCAATTTAGATTGCAGCACGTTGAGGAAAACTGCTGCTGCCTTTCATGGTTCTTCGTACACCAGGCTGCAGTAGGGAAGATTTCTGTTGGAGCCAACGTCTGGTGGGGGGCAAGCGAACAGGAAGGATGGGAAGAATTGACTTCTGAAGAACATTATTGCTGTGTTGTCCATCATTGTTAGAAGCAGCAGCACAATCCAAAGTGTTTAAGCCTATTAATTGGTTCTTTGTTTTGTGCAGAGGGCCCAAAGTTATTTTGTAGATCAGCAGAGCTCAGTGAAGAGAAAGAGAGTTGGGAAGACAGACGTAGATTATTGCTTGAGGTGAGTATGTAAGATCTGTTCCCTGGGAACTCTAGGTGAAAGCTGAGCACGGGGAGGAAATGGAGGTATGAATGGGCGTGCAGAATTAATTCAGGGCCTCGAGAAGAGCCTGCAACTTTGTAACTCCCCGGGAACAAAAGTGTTTTAGTGTACCGGTGTGTATAACATCATGTTGTGTTGTCCAGTCAGGGAAATCACTAGATCTTTGTCTGTTACAGGAGCAGCTACTTAACTATATGTCAAGAATGGATTTAAGAGAAAGAGTGAATTTAGAGACTTCTCCTAACAGTGGATTCAGAACCTTCTCCGAAGAATTTGTTAGATTTTCATTATTTTCCGGAATGCTGAAGGAAGCATAAGGATACCAGATAGAAAGTACAAAGAAACCAATAAACCTTTTACTGATTAGAAGCGTGTCACTTTTGTTCCTTGAAGAAGTTGCCAAGCAATGTTACTTTCAAAATGCCTTCAAGGGTCTAACAGGAAAAAAGATTGGCAAAGCCTGTTAGGCAGTGTTTCCGAGCTGGGGCTGATGGTCTTGGGTGCTGGGGAGCCACGGGAAGGCTCCAGTCCTGACTGTCCGGCCAGGCTGGGGCCATTGAGCTCCGGCTCATCCCTGGCGGCTGGAAGGGCAAGCAGGAATACCAGAGGCCCCCCAGACCCGGGCCGGAGCAGAGCAGTGCCCCCAGCCCTCCAGGAGCGGACGGGCTCTGCCAAGCCCGACCTGGGCACTGCCCCCAGCCCAGGGACACGCGAGGGCTTTGCCCGAGAGCCGTGCCCAGAGCAGCAGAGCTGTCACACCCCAGCTGGTTCTGGTTGGTGTGAGGCCCCAGCAGCGCCCGTGGGTGCCCTGGGCAGCACGGGAGCTGTTGCCAGGGCCTGGGGAAGCACAGGGGTCAGCCTCTGCACGGTGACACAGCCTGCAGGCTGCAGGGCACAGAGCCAATGGCAGCGGGCATGGGCACCTCTGCGGGGCTCTTTGCCTGCAGCAGCATCGGCCCCAAGGGCTGCTCTGTCCCTGCCTGCCTGCCTGGCTGATGGGCAGGGCTGGAGGCCTTGGAGAGCAGGGGCCATTGCGGGCACGGGTGTCCCAGGAGCTGCCCCTGGCCCAGCTGGGCCCCGCTTGGGGAGGAAGGAGGCTCCCAGCCACGGCATGGCTGAGCAGCTCCTGCCTCCCCCTGCCTCTGCCCTGGGCCCCACATTGCCTGCCACAAGAGCCCCTGGGCCAGGCCGTGGGAGGGCGGCTTTGCCCTCACCTGGCTCCCTGGCACCAGGGCCCTCCTGCTTGCTGTGAGGGATGGCAGCTGTCAGTGGTGACTCCCTGAGCCGGAGCACCCATGGCCTCCTCCAGGTGCGGGTCCTCTCTCTGTGGGAGAAAGAAGAGTGTGGGGAGTTTGCAGCACAGGCCCAGATCCCGAGGTGTGGGGCCCCTCTGGTCCCTGGGCAGCAGCGTCCGGCCCAGCCTTCTCCTCCCGTTGTCAGGTCGCACTGACACACGGCCTGAGCCCAGCGTTCCCTTTTGGGGCCAAGGGAAATCTCTGCTCCTGCCTCTGGCACAGGGCGCTCTGCCAGCAGGTCAGGGATGGTGATACCCTCAGAGAGAGGCGTGAGCAGTGGAGGAAAGCCAGCATCTTGCCAGTCTTCCAAAAGGGCACTAAGAAGCAGCCAGGAAACTGCAGGCCCATCCGCCTCAGCTCCATCCCCAGAAAGTGACAGAATATCTCCTCCTGGATGTCATCTCTAAGAGTGTGGAATAACAGGAAGGGAAAACTCTGGATGGGCTTAGCTGCTGTCCTGCAGGGCAAACGACTGAGTTTGCAGAAGAAGAAATGAATAAAATACAAGTTTATCCATGGCAAGGAAGAAAGCAAGGCCGTTAGCATGGAAACTGAAAAACACATCAGAGTTACTTGTAGTTAGAGGATACGTGCCTTAGTCAGCAGCGTACGTGCCTTAATAATTTCTGGCAAACTCTTGCCAGTGAATTATTGACGTTAAATGCTTTGTACCAATAAAATACAATAAGCTATTGCTTTGTCCATTGCATAGAATGAGCTGTTTGGATGTAACTAGTGCCTTAGGATCAGACTTTTTTAGGGGTATAAATCTTGAGAACAATTTGTAATAAAGACTAGGCCATTGTTGTCACTGCACAGGTGTATGTGTATGCCTTGTGTCCATCTCTGCAGCGACAGAAAACCATGCTTGGCCAATCTCACAGCCACCTCTGCTGCACTGGCTGGCTGGGTTTGTGAGGGGAGAGCAGTGGCTGTTGTCAGCCGGGACTTCAGCGAGGCTTTGTCCCGGCCTCCCATATCACGGTCGTGGGGCAGCTCAGGGACAGCGGCGTAGAGAAGTGGACAGTGGAGCTCCAAACTCAGATAGCTGCGAGCTCAGGGGGCCGTGCTGGGGCCAGTCTAGTTTGCCTTATTCCCCAGTGACCCGGCAGAAGGGACGGAGCGCTCCCTCAGCACGTTTGCTGATGGGACAGAAGCGGGAGCAGGGGCTGATGAACCACACGGCTGTGCTGCCTTTCACTGAGGACCTGGACAGGCTTGAGAGTTGAGCAGAGAGGGACCTAGTGAAGTTGCACAGGGGAAAGCCTCTAGAAGTGCTTGAAGCTTTGTAATTCCCAGGCAACAGAAGTTTTTTAGTATAGAGGAGTGTATAACGTCATCTTGTGATGGCCAGTCAGGGAAACCACTGCATCTCTGTATGTTACAGGCACACTTCCTTGTACGTATGTAAAGAAAGTCCTCGAGAAAAACTCTGAATTCAGAAACTTCCTCTAATATTATGTTGGATTTTCATGATTTTCTGGAATGCCAGGCAAAGCGTAAGGATTCCAAAAGGAAAGTGAAAGCAAATCAATAAATCTACTTTTCCAGGTCAGAAGCATTTCCTGTTTGTTCCTTGAAGAAGTTGCCAATGTTACTTTGGAAATCCTTTCAAAGATCTAATAGGAAAAAACATTGGTCCAAAGTGTTAGCCTGTGTTTCTGAAGAGGAATATGCTTTTTGTGTCAATTCAATGTTTGCAGCAGGGTTTGGGTTTTTTTTTTTTTTTTTTTTTTGTGTGTGTTATGGTTTGACACTGGCGCAATGCTAGTGCTTTTATGAAAATACACCTTCCCAACAGAAATGTTGTGAGATGTTAATAGGAACAGAGCAGAGCAGGCCCAAGTTTAATAACAAATGAAAAAAAAAAAAAACTTTATTAAACTATGATTACTGTATAAGATGTACACACTCAATCTAGGATGAAGACTTTCTAAACCACTTTTCTTTTCACTTAATTTTCAAAATAACTACAGTGAGACATCACTTGGGATTCTTGATTAAGTTGTTACCCTTTAGATAATCAATATTTAGTTTATCAAGGGAGAGAAGAGTCTCTTTTGTACTATAGATCCCCCAGGAAAGACAGTTGTTACTTCCTGTGTTTCCATGTTATACATGGTAACTGCCCGGAGAAAATTTGTTAGTATGACACTTTCTTTTTCTATGTTACAGTGCTTTTATTACTATGCATGGATAGACTGCTTATAGGGTTTTTTTAAGGATGCTTTGCTACGGACTAAAAGAGACAACAGTTCAGCTTCTCATCTTGGGACTACAGTCCCCCCCATTTTCCCCTGTGGCCAAAGGTCCAAGAACAGAGATCATCTTCTTCCTGAAGACAGAGGGCATCACTATTTCTTCTTTAGTTCTTTTCTGTTCTTGCCATTCCTGTGCTGGTGGTTGCTGAAGCAGGTTTTTTTTTTTTGTTTACTAGTGCATCTTCTTAAAATGCAATGTCTATTGTAGGAGAATTTGGTTTAGTTTATGGTTAACTAGAAAAGTTTAGTTAAAAGCTACTCTATTATCTCTTTTCAATTAAAAATTTCTTCTTTTAACATTTTAGGTCTTGGACTGTTTCTGTTTTACTATAAATCGAGGAGGAGTAATATTTTACAAAGCTTTCCTGTTTTAGGATAGGGTTAAAAGTTCAGACTCCCCAGACGGTTGAAGTCTCTGCCCAGAACTCCCAACTCCCACACTGGGCATCTTCCCCTCCCCCTTCACTTTCTCTTCTGCTGGCAAATTTCCAGGTGCCGCCAGGCTCCCTGTCTCTTTCCCTCTGGTGGGGGGTGGAAACAAAGGCATCTCCACTTCTCTACCCTTCTGTCCGCAGGAGCTGGCTCGGTTCCAGACCCTCAGCCCCTCGGCCTACCTGGACAAGGCCGTGTGGCTTCCCCTCCCGCACCCAGCCCGTGGCTGGGCAGGGGAGAGTCTGCACTCTCTGAGGACTGGAACTAAAGAGACAGTTCCCCTGGGAGTTCTTGCTTTTAACCCCCTGTGTTCTCAGAAGCGTGTCTATACCTTCAGTGGTTACTCCAGGTGCTAATATCTAAACCTGACCACTGATTGGTTTGAGTCAACTTCTTGAAAAAATTCACTTCCATGTCAAACCACGACAAAAGGATATCTCACCACTGTGTTGTGCACTCCCAACACTCAGAAGAGATTTCACTCCAATTTTTCAGGAGCGAAATTAAAATCAGGTTATTCTGAATAATGACGTTTGGAGTTAATTCTGTTCTTGAGGCATTTAGCTTCACATTTTCAAGTCTTTTTGACACAGACACAAAACAGATGGGTTCATTTTGAAATTAGAGAAAAAAGAAAACAGATCCTTGGGAATTGGAGGAACACAAAACAACAAAACCCCAGTGCTGGGAGAGCAGCAATATTTTGAGAGTTGAGAAAGCTGCAATTTACCCAGACTGGTGAAAAGCAAAGATTCTCCCCTCAGGAAACCTCCACTGCTGAGCTCTGCATTCCCAAAGTGGGAATCAGCTCCACTCCAACCTCAAACCCAAGCAGAGCAAGAGCTCCCACACAGGATGGTGTTTGGGTAGCACAGGGATTGCTCACTGAGCTACAAAATCACAAGTGAACCTTCCAGATTTGCACTTATTTGTTCAGCTTGTGGGTGGGGAGTCTGCTCAAGCAAATCTGTTGCTTTAATTGCTCTCTAGGTACAAATTCAGAACAGCATTCCTGCCCTTCCTGAGAGCACCAGAGGAGCTGGGTGACAAGAGAGAAACAGCACTTCAATTATGCCACAGAGGGGTGAGAGCTGCCTGGGACCCTTGGAAGCCTCACAGCCACAGCTCCCTGTAGTTCCACAAAATCTGGAAACCCCACAACAGTGTGGGGGCCCCGCAAAAGAAAAAGAATGGATGCTGAGCCTCAGGAGAACTCCCCAGAGACAAAGGCTGGGCAGAAAAAGGGATGTGCCAAAGCTGTCAGCAGCCAGGGGGATGAACTGGAGCCCCCCAAACCAGTGGCAATACCTGTGCTGGGAAAGCTCCAAACTGGGGCAGCCCTGGCTTCAGCCAGCTGCTTTTCCTGCCTCTCCTCCAGGTTCCTCTTCTTATCTCTCATCTAGAGCTGCAATAAGGGAGGGAAGGAAAACATTAACGTGGAAGGACAAAAGAATTGCTGGAGCTTCACTACAGCAGAGATTTGGGGCAGTGGGTGAAGCTTTCAAAGGAGTTTTCAGTTCATTTGCTCTTCTCTCATAATGGAAGTTTTGTACTTTTTTTTTTTTTAGTGAAAAGTTTAACTGGGGAAAAAAGCCAATGACAACACTGGGAAAGGTTTGTAAAACACAAAAATATCAGTAACACCACTGTAGAGCCCAACAAATTACAGGTCACAGCAACTTATTTACACTTTGTACTGAGTTCATGAACACTGCTCTGTAGCTCACTCAGGAAGTGAACAAACCCCCCATTTCTTCTCTCCTCTGAAGTATATTTATAATATATGATCAGGATTGAGAAATGCTTGTTAATTAAGAACTATTATAAAAAAAAACCCAAGCCCAATTCTTACTTGCTTCTTCATTCTGTTCCATTACCAAAGTCAAGGCACACCAAATTAATCCAAAGCTTTGGTTCCTGGGCACAGAGCTCGAGATGTCAGTGCAGGCCTGGGAGGACACAGGCACCATTCCCTGCCTCTCTCAGCATTTTACATTTGCTGAGCTCTTGGACCCCAATTCCAGCTGAGTGTGGGTTTGAATCCCTCTGGGATCACTGAGACAAAGCCAAGCTCCTGGCACTGGGATGGGGAACAAATACCATGAGCCTCAAAACCAGACACTCCTTTTAAAAAAGAGCATTCAAAAAACATTTCCCTTCCTGTTGTTTGTTTTCCACAAGAACAGCAAAGCTCTTTGGTGACTCCTCTATTTCAGCTGATTTGTTCCACAAAGCCCAGTGCCCATCCTGTGCCCAGAACACACCTGCAGGAAAGAGCCAAACTGAAACAGAGAGCAGTTAGAAGTTAAGTGCAGATTTATTTAATCCTCTTTCACACACACAACTTTTAAAAATACGTGCTTAGGGTCAGATTGTCTTTACATTTGACATCAGACTTCTCTCAGAACTTTGAAACCCAGTTTAAAACACCATCAAAGAGCATGCCAAGCTAGGCATCCAAAAATTGGATTCCAGGAATTCCAGGAACCACTCCTGGAGCAGTTGTCCAAATTCAGCTGCAAGGCAGCAGCAGCGTCAGAGGGGAGGCAGAGCTGCATCACCCCAGAATCTGCACTATTCACTCTCTTGCCCAGCTGCCTCCATGGAGCTTGGTCTTGCTCTGCCTCACTGCAGTCTCCTCTGAACCAGCTCAGAACTCAGGGCCTTTCCCTGGCCTCACACAGCCCAGGGAGGTCTGCCTCCACCACCTTCCCACGGCTGCGCAGTCACAGAGGGCACAAAGGTGCTTTAAATAGCAGTGTTTGCAAAAAGCCCAGGAATTAATGACATTAAACTCCAAACTGTGACACCTTGGCTTAGAGAATGTCTGAAATCACCTACAGCTAAAGCAACGGAATAATTTAGAAGAAGTGCTTTGGTCAGAGTCTGAAATGTGCTGTGCTGCACGTCCCCATGTCCTGAGTGTCAGCCCCTCCTGACACCCCAGTGACATTTCAGTCCCATTCTTCTCCAGTATCTCACATCAACAGGTATTTTGTTCTTCTCTGCTCCCACAGGACTTTTAGGAATTACTTTCTTGAAGTTATCTCACTGAATCTCTTAATGACATTTCCAAATACTATCCACAGGAAAAGAAATGCACAGATCCCACCATGGCTGGAAATGAAACCAGGACCTGTCCAGCCACAGGGCAAAGATGCTCCATCCCTGCCTTGCAAAGCAGGGCTAAAAAACCCCTGGCTTAACTTTGTAGTGTTGCTAAACTCGACTGAGTTCATAGGGCAGAATTTACAGCTCAGTCATCCCAAGTGCTGCCCAAGGAAAAATCACAAATAGTGGCTAAATGCATGCAAGAGACAAGCAACAGCAAATGTTTTAATTAGAGGAAAATTGCCTTTGTGTGTAACCAAATAATTGTGATGTGATCACATTCACACCACCTGCATCTCAGTGTCCCCAACTTGGTGCCAAAAGTGAGAAATCACTGGATATAGCAATAGGATCTGTCCTCTGGGTGGGACTTGAGTGAGAGCTTTTTGTTAAAAGTAATTTATAGGGTAATTTAGAAAATAAAGGACCCAAGGGCAACTCAACAGCAACTTTAGGAAGGTAAGATGAATATAAAAAAAAATCAGAAAAAGTAGAAATAGATGCAGAAGAGATACAGACCCTTTTTAAAAGAACTTTGGTCTAACAGGTCACCTGAAAAATAACTTTAAGTCGTAATAGTGCCAGATTCTGACATCACTGGGAGAAAGACCAGGACCTGGAGCAAGCCCTGACCCCACCTCCCTTTAGGTTTTGCTTTAAATGCCACCACAGAGGCTCTTCCTGCCCAGTGAGAACCCCCAGGCAGAGCCACCCCAAAGCTCTGCTGCAGAGCTCTGCCAGGCTCCAAAGCTGCTGCTGCTCACACCACAGGCCAAACACAGGGATGCTGTGCACCACAAGAAGCAGCCCAGCCCCTGAGCTGCCCAGGAGCTGCCTGGATCCATGACCTGGGCACACATTCCTGCCATGGCCAGCATTCCTGCCCTGAGTGCTCTGCAGCTCCCCAGCAGGTCCTGCTGCAGTGACAGTGACAGTGACAGTGACAGTGACAGTGACAGTGACAGTGACGTGGCCAGGGGCTGCTGGCCAGGAAGGAAACAGCTGCACAGCTGTGCCCACCTGCCCTAGGCCTTCCTGCTGCCACCACTGCCTCTGGGGACACCCTGCTCTGCCCCAGAGCTGCTCCTCACCCAGCCAAGCACCCACACTGAGCTGTGCTGGGGGAGGAACTCTGCAATCCCCCCTGCAGGAAACTCTGCAATCCCCCGTGCAGTACACACTGCTGGGTGTCCCTTCACTGCCCAGCAGTGGGAAAAGAGTGAAAAGACACCTTTTGTTTGCATTGCTTCCAAAATAATGCTGGAAACCCATGCTCAGACCTTTTCCTCCCCTCATCTGCTCCCTTCTCCAGACCAGGAGGGAATTAAACCCAGTTTTCAACAGCAGAACCTCTACTAAGGCCTGATTACAATGACTTCATTCATAAACAGCTGGTGTATAAATATGGATCTCCCATTTGAAGCCACATTGGCAATTTCAGCAATTCAAAAGGCTAAAATGTGGATCCTGGGAATGGTAGGGCAGCCTCAAGGAATGAAATCCCTTCATCCCCCCCCCCCCCCCCCACACACAGAAAACCTCAAAGCAGAGCTGGGAGTACTAAAAGCAAAGCCAGGAGCCCTGTTGAGGAAAGCAGCAGTTCCAAGGGGGAGCTGGTGATGTCATGGCATTTAAACGTCGCCTGAGTCACAGGTTCCTGAGGAAGTGGTAACACCTACGGAATAACTGGATAAAAGTCAGCCTTGGAAGCACAAAATGAAAATAAAAACACTCCCAGACAAAGCAAAAACCTCAAGGAAAACTGTGCCTGCTTTGGAGAATCCCTCCCTGCTGAACTGGGGGAAGTCTGTCACGGAATGGAGATGAAGGTGGGGGTCACTGAGAGCCCTCCTGCAGTGCCTGTGGCACTGGGGAGAGGAGGAAAGGGAAAAGAAACAGAAAGAGGAAAGAATGGACACCAAAACCCATCAAAACCCAGAGCTCAAATGCTTTCAGAGCACAGACACGGAAGCTTCCCTCCTTCCCTCCTTCTTTTCCAGTGAGGAAACAATTCCAGCAGCTCTGCTCCAGGCAGCTTTGGCCTGCACTGGTTTCACCTGGGAAGCAAAACTATTCCAGCAATGAGCCTCCAGCCTGCATTTCACATGCCTTGAACCCTGCAGTGCAGGATGCACCAGTGCAGCTTCTGAGAGATGAGTGAAGACCATCAGAAGACCATGAAGACCATTAGACCAGAAGAGAAATGAAGGCAAAACCCTAGAGCTCCCCAGTTTAACATCCCCCCTTCCCTAACTCCGCAGTGCACAGCAGTATTTCACTGACAATCAAACTGTGAATCATCCTGCTGAGATCTTGCACAAGTCAAGTGTCCCAGTGCCAGGGCTGAAGTTCCACACGAGCCTGAATTTTTGCATGCTCAGGCTACTGAAGCAGCAACCCACAGCCAAGGAATGTAAGAACAGAAAGTAACTGGATGGGAGAGGAGGGAAATTACAAGGAATCATGTTTGAAAACTCTATGATTTGGCTTTTGGTTTGGAGCAGCGCAGCACTGTACAGCTGCTCCTGTTCTTTCCTGTTAGCTCAGTACAATATTTTGTTAAGAAGCAATTTGACATTTTTTACATGTAAAATCAAAGGCACGTGTGCGTGTGACCTTCACTGCAGAGACAAAGCCCATTGTGCTTCCTAAAAATGTCCTACACAAACATCCATGCAGGAGCAGGAGGAAACAGGCATTTAGGGAGATGGATGGAAGGACTGGTGCTCCCTGCCAGCCAGGAAACACAACCCAGGCTGTTTTTAGAACTTCTGATTGTCCTTTTTTCCCCTAAGCCCAAGGAGCTCCAATGGCAAAGGAGCTCTGGCTTGATTAAGCAGAAAGAACCTGTGCTGGTTAAGTTCTGACAAATAACTGGTGGCTTCTGAAAGTCTATCCTAAATTATTCCACTGCATTTGAGAAAGTGCTAAGGTAAGTCACAGCAGGCTGATACTGTAATTAGTGAGGCGGCAATTAGAGCTTGAATTTAAATACATCATCAGCTGCATCCTCACCCTGGGGTGAGCTCACCTGGGCTGGGAAATGAGGTGAGAAAACTGCTGCCCTAAGTCATGGAATAGCTGAAGGTGCTTAAAGCACATCACTGCCACTCCAGCTTAGAGCTGTTAATTCTTCTGGGAGGAGCTTCAGCCTGGTTAAAATAATCCTCAAGTGACTCATTCCAGGGATTCCTTTCCAGCTGGACTGGTAGAAGGATGAGGATTGTGGGTGGCAGTGCTGGCCTGAAGAAAAAGGGGGCTACAGAGGAGCAGAGCCCGGCCTGGTCATTAAGCCTTCACCGTGGCAACAAAACAACACTTCTGACCCAGGGAAAGTGAGAATAAAGCTGAGAGATTCTTGATAGTTTATCAATAAAAGTAAAATGAGAGGGAATAAAAAAGTCAATAAACTGTTAGGGTATTTTTACTTCCAAACCTGCCAAGTGCTGCACAGGTAAGAAAATGAACTTTGCAGAAATGATTATAGTGGAAAGCTGAAGAGGCAGCAGAGGGGGCATGTCCAGATAATGTCAAACCTAAAGCATGGCCTGGGTGGTGCTTTTGGGCTCTGGAGAAGGCCCAGGCAGCTGCAAGGGAAGGAGAGCTGGAAATGGGGCAGGTAGGCAGGGTTTTCATGGGTTAGGAATTTACACCCTGGCACAGTCCAAACTCCTCCTAGTGTAATATTTCTGCCTTTTCTAACAGTTAATCCAGGTGCTCTGCAGGAGCAGAGGTGCACAACAGCCTCTGGAAGGAAAGTTTCATTCTGGCAGGATATGCAAGAGCACATGGGCTGCACTGAAAATGAAATTAAAATAAGAAAAAAAGGAATTAATGAAACCAAATGATAACAGGCTGGAGACATCTTCCAGGCTCTGTTTCTTATGAAGTCACCTAAAATTTCCCATGTTGCAAATTCTTCTTTAATGCCTCTCTTTGGAGTATAAACGCTTACTTGTTTCTAAGGAAGGCCTTGCATTGTTATTTCAAGAAGAAATTCAGGATCTGGCAGTAAAATCCCACCACTGAGCTGCTCCTGCTCTCTTTCCCTGTGTGCACGCTGAATGCAAAGTCCCAGAGCAGCAATCCCTGAGCCAGGGACACCTGGAGTGGCCTGGAGCACGTGGAAGGAGCAGACAGGCTGGGGGTGTGCCAGCTTGAAATGGATTTCCTTCTGCAAGAATGTCAGCAATCCTTCCTATTCCCACCAGAATTGAGAGCTGGGACTCGCCTGGAACTCTTAAAATCTGGTTCTACTTTGAAGAGGAACTATATAAAAATAAACTCATGGATTCAGTGAGAGGCAGAGTGTCCTTGATCACCAGCAGTGACCTCACCCATCCCTGGCCTCGATGAGAATCCTGCACAGCAAAGTCTGTTCCCAAAAAACAGCTCAGAATCTCACTGGTTTTATGGTGAGGATAAAGGGGAAGAAACTCAGAGGGAAACTGGGAGCTGGGTGAGTTCTTTGTGGCCCAGCACAGTCCCAGAGCAGTGGAGAGCCTGAAGGGCTGGAGGAACCCTTGGCCTTGGTGATCGAAGGGTCTTTTCCAGGCAAATGCTCCTCTGATTCCATCACCAACCCCAGTTAGGCAGGTTAACAGATACTCAGGAAGAACTGGCTCACTAAGAGGGAGAAACAAGTGTTAGCATACGGTTCCACAGAGCAAAGCTCAGAAAGAAAACCCATTTCAATGAGTTTTCTAAATGAGAGCACAAGTGAAAAACTAAAATCAAGTGCTTATAGATGGCAGAGTCACTCAATTTTGCAAATACTTCTGTTGCATCTGTTCAAGGTGAGCAGCCAGAATTTATACAAAGGAACAAGATTAGAGCCATATAACCTTAAGGGGCTGGAAAGGACCTTTAAGATGATCTAGTGCCCCCCCCTGCCATGGGCAGGGACATGCAGAAAGTGGGAGGAGAGTATCAAAGATGACAAAATGGGTGTTTTAGTTTACCTCACTGGGCTTCTCTGAGGGCGCAGGGAAGGGAAAACATTTTTCCAAGCTCAAACTCCATGATTTTAAGGCCTGGAACAGCCACTGCAGTTTCCTTTGCTGTGCCAAAACACCTCCAGTGCTGCTGCCTTCTACTGAAGCAGAATCTCCTCAGTTCCTGGGAGCCATCCTGGGAAAGGAACTCCTGTGGGTCCTTCTCAACCACCCTGTCTGGGCCATCGTGAGCCTTCCTCCCTATCTCAGGGTGATTTGCACACTTGGGCCTCCCTCCCTTACACACCCCAGAGCTGAAGGCTCCAGAGCCAGAGCAGCACCCTGGGCAGGGCTCTGGGCACGCTGTGATGGCACCAGGACAGCTCCAGCTGGCCCTGAGGGAAATCCATCCCCAGGGTGCAGGGCTCCAGGCACGGGAATCCCACAGAACCTCACACTCCTCACTCTGATGGACGTGGTTCACACATTCCAAACCCCAGCCAGCAGCACACACTGCAGGGGTGATGGTGAGGCAGAATTCCAGCTGGCACAAGTGGGAAATCACAACAGAAGCTGTCATTCATTCCATCAGTTTCTTTAATGCTCAGTACAAAAGTGGTGTCAGAGCTCTCCACTGAGACCTTCTAGCAGAATTAAATGTCCCCAGATGAGGCATGGGGGTGTCACAGCTGCAGGCTGCCATAAAATGCCAGTATATTCCTGTCAGATAACTGCAGAATGTGAGCAGGATCCTCTGAGGATTCCCTCTTCCCAGCAGGTTTGGTTCACATCTGGAAAGCCCTGCCTTCAGCTTCTTCACTGTTTACTGTTTAAATCTCCTGTTTAAAAGGAATCATAAATAGCATTTTTTGAACTGTTGACTGGCACCAATGGAGAAAATTCAGTATTTTTCTCTTCACTGCTGCCATGGTGGAGGAGCTCCTGGCAGCACAAATAACATTAAAATCCCAGCTCCTCCATGAAGAAAGGGAAAATTTAACTTGTCCCATTAAACAGCAAGCAGAAATCCTGCAGTAAGTGCATACAGGGCACCAAATAAATGTGTTCATCTGCTCTTAGTATTTGAATGTGCATTCATTCATTCATTGGAATGGATTCTCACTCAGTAAATGCCCAGAAATTCAGTAAAAGCAGTAATTTAAAAAAGGCCTGCTCTAGAGACTCCCTCCCTGCTAATTCAGGGGAAGTCTGCCAGTGGGAATGGAGGTGAACTGGAAATGGAGATGAACGTGGGAGTGACTGAGAGCCCTCCTGCAGGGAGCCTGGGGAGAGGAGAGGAGAGGAGAGGAGAGGAGAGGAGAGGAGAGGAGAGGAGAGGAGAGGAGAGGAGAGGAGAGGAGAGGAGAGGAGAGGAGAGGAGAGGAGAGGAGAGGAGAGGAGAGGAGAGGAGAGGAGAGGAGAGGAGAGGAGAGGAGAGGAGAGGAGAGGAGAGGAGAGGAGAGGAGAGGAGAGGAGAGGAGAGGAGAGGAGAGGAGAGGAAAACAGGACACCAAAACCCATGAAAACCCAGAGCTCAGATGCTTTCACAGCACAGACATGGAAGCTTCCCTGCTTCCTTTCCAGTGAGGAAACAATCCCAGCAGCTCTGCTGGAACAAGAACAATTCTGGTTCACGAGGAGAACAAAAACAACGTTTTAATCAGACAAGGGAAGATATTCCAAGCCAGAGTGAAGAGTTTCTGCACATCAGGGACATCAGGGGAGCACGTGGCCAGGAAAGAGCCCAGCCTGGGAGAGCTGCTGGCACTGCAGTGACAGAGGGAAGGACACATGGCACTGACCCTGAGCCTGAACCCTTCCTGCTCCCCTGCACAGACACTTCCCAAGCAGAGTTTCAGGTGCTCTAAACAATTATTAATGTTTACCAGGCTCAGAAAGATGTGCAGCTTTCAAGTCTTAGATAACCCCAAACTGCAGAGCCATTTACACTCCACGGTCAGCAGCTCCCAAAGATAAAAAAAAAGCAGATTATTCCCTTTAAACTCTCCTGGCACCAACTTGTGGCTCCAGCTGCACTATGGCATGGCTGAAAACATGCCTGGAAAGTCATGATGTATTTTAACTGCTTTAAAAATGCAGATTTCAGGGTTTAAATCTCAGTTTTCAGTGCCTGACCACCAAGAGGTGATTTGCTCTGATTACCAGCTCTGATTTCCAAAATATATTGCATTCCTGTATATTTTTATATTACACTTAAGTTACCTAAACTAGACATTGCCCTGTGTAAGAAATCATCTAAATATAATGATTATGATAATAAATAAATAGGAATAATGGCCATTTTATACAATAATGGCTATTTTACACAATAATGGTTATTTTAGACACTTGGTGCAAACCTCAGCAGTTTCAATAAATCTTCTTTTTTGATCAGAAGATGAGAGTTGCATATTCTTGACCTGGCTGAACTTGTTCTGATGAGAGAGAAGCTGGGAAATTCTCTACCAAAAAAAAATCTTCAGAACTTATGTTAAGGAAGGAACTAAAATAACTGGATTGACCAACTAATTTTCATAATATATCTGGGAAATAGAGGCTGCTTGGCAGATAAAGTGATTTGCATTCTTTCTAAGTGAGTTAACTCATAAACCCCACAATATAAAGCTATGGAAGGGATTTCTAATTTCCTTCTAAAACCTATTCCAAGTTAAGACCAATAGAGTCACTTTCCATTTTGCAGCAAAATGTACTTTGAGATTTTAAAACTCAAGCTTTTTCTCAAGATTTTTCTCAAGAAAAAACCCAAGATTTTTCTCAAGCTATTTTTTTAAACTCAAGGATTCTCCAACATCTGTTTTTGCTTATGAAGCCACTTGAAAAAATTCAACAAACCAAAAAGGAAAGGAGAATGGCTCTTTTTGAACACCTGCAAGGTTCTGCATGACCACACCCAAGACAGCAAAGTCAGAGAACAAATTTCTCATTTCACTGAAGCATTTCCCCACAGGTTTTGACTGAATCAATGACCCACCACCTCCTACAGCAATTTTTTACCATATACCAGAGCCTTCTCTGAGCTTCAGGGAAACCTAATCATGACATAAATCTATTTTGGTCTTTCCTGGGCAAAAATCAGTCAAACCACTTTGTTTCCATAGCATGAAAAGATGGGATCTTCACAGGGAATAACAACTGCGTGGACACATCCAGAACAGCTGCACCTGAAATTCATGTTTGCAAATAATTCCTGAGGTGGAGGCAACAGGTTCAGGTCCTTACCCACTCCTCCCCACCTTTAAACATTAAATTTCATTCCCAAGAGCAGAAAATGCTCAATCTTCACAAATTCCAACTAAAGTGCCCCAAATCTGAGAGAGATGAAAAAAGCCATTCAGAAATGCTGCTTGGACATGGCCACTGAGAAGCAAAAGAAAACTTGGCCCAAACAAACCACCCAAAGTTACTTAAGCAGCATTTTTTATATGTAAGCCATATTTAGAAGCTTAAAAAAAAGAGCAAAAAAAAAACCACAAAAAAAAAAAAAAAAAAAAAGACAGACCAGGTTTAAACATAAGCACATTGCTGCAGTTATTTACACAATAAAAATGAAAACATGGTGAGTTCTGTCCATAAGAGACTGCTTTTTCAGGGAAGTTATTCATGGCAAAACGTGGGTTCTGTTTGTTTGTCTTTCCAGCAGTCAGGAGGGGTAAGCAATCATTAACTCCTCAAAGCAGAGATAAAAGGCAGGGCTGCACTCCAGAGCATCCTCCTCCTCCTCAGCACCTGATTTCAAATTGTTTCATCATCACTCATGTCCCAGATCTGCAACAAAAAAAGGAATTTTAGCTCGTGCAGTTGAAATATGCTCTTAAAACACTCTTAAAAGGTCGCATTGCTGTTTAGAAGCAATAATAAATAGCATTTTATGAACTGCTGACTAGCACCAATGGAGCATTACAGAAAATTCAGTATTTTCTCTTCTGTTAACAACCACACACCAACAATTATTTGTCATCTTGGGAGTATTTTTAACATCTACTTTTCAGCATTTGTCACTTTGGCTATCTGCTATTTATTGTCATTTACAGAAAATAAATCAATTTGGCTATTTGCTATTTATTGTCATTTACAGATAATAAATCAATTTGGCTATTTGCTATTTATTGTCATTTACAGTAAGGCTCAGACCAAACCCCAGCCATTCTGGGTTGGTTTGCTGACTTATTGGCACACACTTCATGTGAGTAATCACTTCTAATAAACTGCTTATTTTACTAAACACTGCAGAAAAAAATTCTAGACATTCACAAAGAATTAATTGGCCATTTTACACTTAGGTATTAATCCCACAAGCAGCATCTTAAGGACAAGAAGTTATGTGGAGATTTGTACCTTTCTACTGCTTAAAAAAGAATTAAACGACACCTTTTTTTTTTTTCTGCTGTGTAACAGAATTGTGCTTTTACTTTCTGACTTGCCCTTGGCCAGTAAATGGTTATAGAGTGGGGAAAAAAAGATTTTTTTTACAGAATATCCAGGTGTCCTTGTGAACACACTGAGGTGCAAATTCACACCAGGGATTTGCAGAGCTATCTGGGGGAGAACATATTCTCATTATATCCACCAAGCTTTTTCTTCCTGAGAAACAGGGATGCTCCTAAAACACTTTTTCTGATATTTCAGAGGTTTAGCTCATGGCAAGGAGCTTCTTTGCACCGGGCAGGGTTTAAGCTCAGGACTAACACGGGTCCTGAGCCTCGAGCTGGATTCAATACCAACAACACCAAGTTTATGGTACATAAAACTGCATCCGTAACTGGGAGCTTTTCAAACTTGCACAAATTATCTGCAACTCTTGTGGAGTGCTGCAGAAGACACATGACAAGTGGTTTGGAGGAGAAGCACAAAAATGCCGTTTTTCCAGAGCACACAGCCCCCAGAAATCCCTCGCTGGCCACGACCTGACCAAAGGAGCAGCAGCATTTCTGTGTCCCAGGGGAAATAAAAACTCAGTTCCTCTGGTCCAAAACACAACTTGTGTGTTGGCATCAAGTGGCCAGCTGAGTTATTCTCTCATTTTACATCCTGGCCACTAAAATATATCAAACCCCCCTGGCAGCAGAGCAGGAGCAGTTATTTAGGCTGTAAATTCTTCAGGGCACAAAGCAGTATTTTACATGCACACAGTGCCTGGGACAATGGGGCCCTGTTCTCACTGCCATGGGTAGACAAATAAAAAGTACAAATAACCCCTTTTCTAGACAGGCAACAATGCCTATTGACCTATAGCTTTAATAAACCCTCAGAGGAAAAAAAAATGGACTACTTCTGGAATTTAAAAACGTTCTGAAAAAAGTTCTTCCAATCCAACCTAGGGAAAAACATAAAATCAAACATTTCTCTGCACTGCTAGGAGCTGTGTAAAAGGAAAGCTCTGAATGGCAAGGTTTTCTCTGTTCCTAGAAGAGGCACAAAATGGTGGTGTAAATCCTTATGGAAAATCCTGAGGAACAGTTTGTTTACAAAAGGAAAAAAAGAGTTTTCATCCTGCCCTAGATGAGCAGCTCGGAGCGTGCCAAGGCAAACACAAATGTCCAGCTCGCCAGTCAGGGTCAAGGATGTGGAAAATAAATACAAAAAACAAAATCTTTAAATAGAGTTTAGGGTATGATTCAAGCCAGAGAAAAGCAGAAATCCCAAGTTCAGACAGTCCCCCTAGCCCAGAGCCTGAAAACAAAGCCCACAGACTGCAGCCCTGGCAAGGAAACTCTCCTATCTAAAGCTCAGCTCTCTTCTAGGAGGCTTTGAACAAAAAGGAGGCTTTTAACAAAAAATATTCACAAAAACGCTGACAATGAGACTCCCAGGTATTTAACCAACACTCAAACATCCTGGATTGAAGAGGATGATTTTTAAATGTTTGAAAGTATCTTCCCTCCATGAGAACAGAGTTTTACCAGCCAGTTTACACTTCATGCAATCTCAGAGCAGTCAGAACCAGTAAACCATAGAATGGCTTGGATTGAAAGGGACTTAAAGCTCATTTTATTCCATGGGCAGGGACACCTCCCACTATCCCAAATTGTTCCAACCCAAATCCAACTTGGCCTTGGACACTTCCAAACTTCCAGCACAGCATTTTGTGTCCAATTTACAAAGGTTTAGAAAGAACAGGGTAGTGGTATCTTAACAAAGTACATGCAGAGAGGGAAGAGGAAAACACAAAACAAAAGAGAAAAATTCAATACAGAAGTTAACAATTGCAAATTCACTTCAAGAAAACAAGCTCCATGGGATTGTGCAAAGGAAGTTGTGTCAAATACTGACAGCTAAATAATCACAGGCTCCTGACTAGGAGCAATAGATGTTTTCAAAAAATGATGTGTAAACTTTAATAGATGATGACTGTGCAAACTCTGGGGATGACTTCAAAAGAGTGAACCTTTTAAGAGAGGAAATAAAATACAGAAAGCCAAGAAGGACAGTGTGTGAAATGACTGTCAAGAGAGTCTGATTTCCAAACCAAGCTGTGAATTTGGATTTTTTTTCACGTCTCCTCTGTCGTGCAGCACACCTGGGTGAGGCAAACCCAAACACAGCTACAGGCAAAGACAGGAGAAGTCAGGGAATGAGGAGATACTGAAGCAGCTGTCAGCCCCACCCCAGCCTGCACAAACCTGGGCAGATTATCTGAGTGCACCTGCTCCTTCCAATACCTGCTTTTCCATTCAAACTTCTTTGGAGAGCTTCTTCAATTTCACGTGCAAATTGTGGCTATTCAGGAGAAGGGAAGGATTCCCACACTTGTTTTCTTGCAAGTCCACCTATTATTTTCATCAATAATTGGAAGAATGGGGGGGGGGGAAAGCCACAAATTCCCACTGATTAATTTCTACAGCTCCTTACTGCACTTGCAATAAATCCAATGGAATTGGGAGTCTTGCATTTCCTCCCTAGCACAGGAACACCTGGTGGTACCTGCAAAGTGAACTTCCACAACAACAGCTCCAAAGCTGGTGTCACCTAGCCAGGCTTTGCATCTTTCAATTAACAGCTGTGATTCAAACAGATAACGACTGTTTATCTTCTAAATAAACTTGCAAGCATAGTAATGTACCCTGAGGGGATTCTGAGAAGTTTCTTGCCTCCAACAAACAACCAACCAAGCCCCACATGTGTTGTTTTCTACACACAAGTGAGGTTAATTTACAGACACATGGACCAAAACATGCTGCTCAGGAGGTCCTGGAGGAGATTTTTTATGCAAACCAGAGGGTTTGCTGTATTATGAATGCTTTACATATGGTGAGGAGTAAAGAGTCAAATTCTGAAGGCTGAAAATGAAACGTTGCCATCAGTCAAACAGCACAGCTGAGGATCACATGAGAACAGGGCTTGACAGAGTAATCATCAAATCTCAGTCTATGATTTAGAAACAATCAGGATTTTTAACGAGAAGAGAACACATTCAAGCAACTTTTTGCTATTTCACAGCAATAAAATGTGAGTTTTTGGACAGATATGAGGTAAATTGTGTTCTAGCTGTGTGCTTTACCACAGAGGGGACACACCAGGACTCTGGGCAGCCTAAATCACTGTGCAGGGTGGGTATCTGCCTCAGCATCCCCAGGTGTGTGTGGATTTGTGGCTGAATGTGCTGAGGTGACCTGGCCAGAGCAGGCTGCACCACCCCTGTGGGACCTGCTCCATCCCTGGCTGCATCTCAGGAACAGCACCAACCCCCAAACTGCACCGTGACATTCATGAAATCCCGGCAAGTTCCAACCTGCAGCCTGTGCAGTCAGACTGAGGGGGCAATGACAACGTTCAGCACCCTCCTTTCACCTCTCTCCTCTGCACAGTGAGCACTTCCCTCATCTCCCTCGAGCCCAGCACCCTCTGAGAATTCCATACTCAACAATTCCCTGCCCATCCCCCTTTCCCACAGGAAAAAAGCCCCAGGTGAACACCCAAGAGGGTGCACAAAGGGGAGATTTTGCTTTGCTCAGAGCCTGCTGAGGGCACTCCTTGGTGTCCAAGGTTCAAGAATAAAAATAATATAAATATAACATAAACATTAATATTTATCTTATAAATATAAATATAATAGAAAGAGAAACTTTATAAATAAATATAAATAAATAATAAAAATAAATGATATGAATAAATTAAATAGATTTAATAATAAATAATAGGAAGAATGAGTGGGGGAAAGGCCCCAATTGCCACTGATTGATTTCCACAGCTCCAGACTGCACTTGCAATAAATCCAATGGAATTTGGAGTCTTGCATTTCCTCCCTAGCACAGGAACACCTGGTGGTACCTGCAAAGTGAACTTCCACAACAACAGCTCCAAAGCTGGTGTCACCTAGCCAGGCTTTATTATTTTCCCATTTTATGACTCCTCTGGTTGCCTGCAGCTGGAGGATGAACTCCACCAAGGATCCACCTGTGCTCCCAGTGCAAGACCCCATCCTACAGTCATCCCCCAAGGTTTTTTTTTAAAAATACCTTCTAACTTCCTCTAATCCAACTATACCCAGAAGCAGGCCATAATCTGAATAATTAACTATCGGATATTTCGTCCTTCAGCTGACACATCGATTCCAAACTTAAACATACAGAAATTAACCTAAACAAAAAAAGAAAAATCAAATCCAAAGCTTATAGAAACTGCATTTCTTTCTTCAAGCTGCTTTATTTAAGCAGCAGGTGCAGGAAAGGGTGGATAATTTCTCCAGATCCCTGCACACAGTGGCTCTATCCCTGCTAGCTGACCTGGCTGACAAATCCCTGGCATCCCTTGTACCTCCACAAATTCTCTTTTTCTGTGTCTGCCCCCACAGCCTTCCCTGCACTATCTTGCAATAAAATCAAGTCCATCAGCCTTGTACCTTTTTTTTTTGTTTTGTTTTGTTTTTTTCAATGCTGCTTGTTTTGCCCTTCCAGCCTTTCCAAAATTCTGTATTTTCAGCCCACAGCCACAGCTTGCAAGGTCAGGGTGATGAGACATTCTCATTTTGATCTCAACAAACAGCAACTCTTCTACAAGTTCCTCTTGTATTAAATTTTTTAAAATACATGTAGAGTACATAAAAGCACAGAATGGTTTGGGATGGAAGAGACCTTAAAGCCTAAAATTCTTGTAGAACTGATATCTGAATGGCTTTGAAAGCTATTTTTAAGAACAAAACAGAAAAAGGCAAGTAAATAGCACAGAAAATATTTATTTAAAAATAAACCTTTAGCCAGAAAGTCTTTTTAATATCTCCAGTTCCAAGCAGTAGCACCAAGCACTAATTAGTCCCTCCTGGGTTTAGAGCAGTTTTCCCAGGTATTCGTAGAAAATGGCATGAAAATATTCACAAAAAGGATTTTTTTCTGGTCACGACTAACAATTAACAAAACAATACAAAAAAAAAAGGAAACAAATAAAAAATGCACACGAGGGTTTTTCTGGTATAAAAATGCCCCAGACAGATTTCCTTCCATTGTTCCTTGTTCTATGAGGGAAGAAAAGTCCCAAACACAGCAGCAGCAAACACAAACCCAATTTCTCTCCTGCCTTTGAGCTGAAAAGGGCATTTTTCAGCACTGGAGCTGTTGCAAAGTCTCTAAGAGGAGACTTTCTACTACCAAGCCTTTTCTTCAGGCTCTTAAAAACTGCAAACAAGTGGGAAAATGAATAAACACACCCCCAAGCACGTTTGATGATGCCATTATTCTGTTTTGTGTGGGATTTTCAACTTCTTTTACTACCACCAACAGGCAGCTGTCCAAGGAGAATGTGTGTTTGAAGGAAGCCACAATTAATGGAAATTCTGTCATAGGAATGATTAAATCTGATAGAAAGCCTTCGACTGAAATGAAAATAAAACATTGTAGTATTTAATAGTATATCTGAATTCTTCTATCACCTTCCCCCTTTGATGTGCCCAGGTTTTGCATTAAAAATAAAACTGTAAATTTATATTCATCATATTTATAAGTCCTGCAAAAAATGGATAGTACAGATATAGAGGCAAATTTACTTTCAAGGCTTGTACAGGAAACGTGGATTGGATACATAAATGGATCTCAGAATAATGAAACCATTTCTACACCTGAGTCTGTGCCACTCCAACTGCCTTTATTTGGTTTTTTTTTTTTAATTTGTATTCCCAGGCTTTATTTGTTTTGCTGTAAATCCAGAGTTTCCCTTGTCCCGCTGCATCTTTTTAACTCCCAGGTGATGCAGAACTGCTGTCAGAGGCTTCTAGATGAGCTCTCAGGTCATAAGAATCAAACATTTGGTAATTAGTGATTAAAAACGAGCAGCAGATTATCTCCACAGCTGAACTGCAGGGATAAACAAGCCAGAAGTAATGAAGAGATTATAAAAGATGGGACTTAAGGGACCCTCAGTGCTCTAAGGGGCACAGAATCCCTGAGCTCCAGGACACCTCTGGAAATCATTTTTGTCACCCTTCACCCAAAGCAGGGCCCACAGCCTCAGGGTGTTCAGCTCCTGTCACAGAACCACCCCAGATTCCAGAATGCTTTCTCCAGTTTTGAGTTTCAAACAATTCTGAGATCTCACAGCCTCTCCAAGAGCCCTGCTCCAGTGTTTTTACATCCAAATATGAGATTAAATCATCTCTTGAAACAAGGATCACCTTGGTTATATTAGCCCATAGCCACCACAAGTCCATAAATATGTCTTCTATCATTATCATCATTATCATCATCCTCACCATCATCATCCTCACAAATGCTTCTTCACAGCCCCTGAGAGAGCAACACCCTCCTGGCAAGACCAGCACACTCACCCAGTCTTCCCAAGAGCTTAAAGATGCTGAATTCCAGAGTTCTGTTCACCTAACACCAGATAATTCTCATTTGTTCTGAGGAAATCCCAGCTGGCTGGCCAGGCAGGGCTCATTCTCTGCACCCTCCGTGGAATCAGAGATTTTGGGTGGGAGAAGGAACTTGGACTGACATTTGCAAATCAGATCATGAAGGGACACTGTCCCTGAGAACTGGGAAATTATTCCTCTTCTTTTCAAAAAACCCTCAAATTCTACAAGGGGAAAAAAGAGATTTTGGGTGGGAGAAGGAACTTGGACTGACATTTGCAAATCAGATCATAAAGGAACACTGTCCCTGAGAACTGGGAAAATAATCTTCCTCTTCTTTTCAAAAAACCCTCAAATTCTACATGGAAAAAAAAAAAATCACAGAAATCCCCGAGGCTTTAGTGACTGACTGAAGGGCACAGATCATTTTCAGATGAGACAGAGATTCCCATAACAATAAAATATTATTGGAAAGTCACCTAACCCAGATATGAGTCAAGTTTCAGCATTTTCCTGTTTGATCAACCACACTCCATCCTCACCAAGTGTAGCTGGCAAACACAAGCAAAAATGTACATTATTCTAAATAATTCCAAACCCAACAACGGGGATCCTTTTCAGCTCAATTCCCATTATCAGAAAATAACATTTGGCAGAAAAAAAAAATGAACACATGTCCCACGTGCAGTTATGTCATCTTACATGTGAATTCTGTGCACAGCTTTAGTATAACCAGATTTCCTCATGCACTGTCTGTAACACATAAGCAACAGAAAACTTGAAATGCAATCAAAATATGAATTCATGAAAACTTTGATTTACCCAGTGACCTCACTAATCTCATCATTGCTTCCATGGAGATCCATGTGGTGTATACACAACATTTCTATCTTGTGGAGGAGGCAGCAAGAAGGTAGGGAAAACTCCCTCCTCTCTCCTCTCTTACAGGAGGAACGCTCTTCACATAGTTAGAAACAAAAATCATTTGTGAAAATATGAATTGAGGGAATAAAAGAACATGGTTTGCAGTGTTAAATGCTCAGAGGATGCTGGATTTTCAGATTTATTTCATATTATATACTTCAGAAACTTAGGGAAGATAAACCCATTTGTTTTAAAATCTTACGTGCCAGTTTCCCTCCTGATTAATCCTATCACTTTTCCCATCAGGTTTATCAAAATAAATATTACCCAGAAAATTGCCAGTGCTGGTATAAAAGCACAAAGAGGAAAAAAATCAGTAATTAAAGGTGAGGTAATGATGTTCTAGAAATAGAACAGGCAGATCAGGTTTCTGGTTTGGTTTTGTTTCAAAGGGACAGAAAACCCTGAAAAAGCAGAAGGTGCCTCAGCAGTGAGAGACCTCTGCAAGCACCTTGCCCTGCTCTGGAAATGTTTGCTAGGCCCATGCAAAAAATTAACAATAAATTAGCAATTAATAATAAATTAACAATAAAATAACAATAAATTAACAGTAAACAAAAGAGGCAGCCTCAACTTCACTCAAAAACTTATGTGCTGATTTAAAACCATAAGTTCAGCCCAGATTCTGCTGGAAATTTGGGGCCAAGTGTCAGATTTACTCCTGTAACCCTTCAATCAAAACAGAAATGGAACCAACAAGAATTTTGATGAGATTTTGGGCCTGGAGGCTCTTGCAGGGATCTGGATTCTGCAAGCCCTTTCAAAATTGCTTTTGATTTTCTCACCACAGAATTCCAGCATCTGCTGGACTAAGAGATTGTGTGCAAGCAGTTGTGTCCCAGCTATCGAATCTTGTTTAATTCCCAATTTTTCTCTGGATCTGCTGTAACAAAGGGGGTGCCCACTTGCTCTGCTGTAGGTTTTTCATTCCCAGGACCAAAGCAGTGTTCTCCCAAGCTCCTGGTGGAGGGTGAACCTTATCCCAAAGCTGCTGGAAGAGTCCATGACCACCCCAACCAACCGAGTCTCTGAGGGCAACGAACGGTTCAGCAATCCCAAACCAAACCCCTCCTGCTGCACTTCCTCAGCTGGGCTCAGAGGAACAAACACAGCCCCTGCAGCCTGATCCAGCTCCCAGCCAACCCTGTTGGTCCAGGTTTATTCTGCCCAGTCAGGCTTAGCAAAGCCCAGCTGCAGCCCTCCTTGATCCCAGCCCCGGGAGCGCCCCGCAGAGCTCCGGGGATGTCCCAGATGTGCTCCAGCAGAGGCTCCAGCTGCTTACAAGGCAAACAGCTTGTTTTGGCTCAGAATTCCCTTCTCCCCCCATCTGGGTGGCTTTGATCTCCTGGCCTGTTCTGTGATTGCAGTTCCAGGAGTTTATGGGATGGCAGAGAACGCGCGAGTCCAGCTGAGAGCGACAGAGTGAGAAGCCACTTCAAAATGTGGCTGCAGGCAGCAAACA
Source organism: Vidua chalybeata (assembly GCF_026979565.1). NCBI lineage: Eukaryota > Metazoa > Chordata > Aves > Passeriformes > Viduidae > Vidua > Vidua chalybeata. The sequence goes on along the minus strand of NC_071541.1, from coordinate 18,655,702 downwards.
GAGTGAGAGTGGTTTCAGAATGGGAATCCAGAACTGGGATGTTCAATGGAGTGGCCATAAAATCATCCTAAAACAAACAACAGATCTCCTCTACTATGAGAACAAACTTCACTTCTTCATGGCATTAAGCCTACATTATCCTAAAGATCTCATTTTTGTCATTTCACCTCTTCTTCCCCTGCAAAGAAAGACCTGGAATACACTTATGAGGTTGTTTTGAATAATTTTGCACAATTAAAGAGTTTGAATTCAAACAGAAAATGGTCAAACACTGCAGGGCCCTCAGGGCTATCCCTCTCATGCCAGGTGATTCCAGGCTCCATCAGCATTCAGCAGGGACATACCCCAGAGCACCCAGCCCAGAACTGCCATTCCAGCAACATTTGGTGGCAGGAGGAGCAGGCTCCAGCAGCTCTCGGAGAACAGAATATGCCATGAGTGACACCTTCACAGGTGCCAAAAAAAAGAAAGAAAAATATTTACATATATATATATATAAAAATATTTATATAAATATATAATATATAAAAATCTATATTATATATAGATTATATAAATCTATATTATATAACATATAATATTAAAGTGTTATATATAAAATATATTTTATATTATTATAAATATTATATATGTATATTTTATATAATATAAACTATATATATATAAATAAATTTACAATTTATATATTTTTCCCCCACCCCCCAAAGAGGTTTATAGTCTTTTATAAACATTTAAAATCATATTACACTTCGGGAGTCACAGAATCCCAGGATGGTTTGGGTTGAGAGGGACCTCAAAGCCCATCCAGTGCCACCCCTGCCATGGGTAGGGACACTTTCACTGTCCCAGGCTGCTCCAAGCCCCAGTGTCCATCCCTTGGGCACTGCCAGGGATGCTGGAAGCTGCATCCCAAGCTCAGCTCCAGAACCACCTCATGCTCATCCTGATTCCAGACCAAATCTTCACATCCCTTTTTCTGGCTCAATGGAACGTTCTTGCAAAACACCAGTGCTGCATTCAACTGTTGTGCAATGCAGAGACTTCAAAAAAACCCAAACCCCAACCCAAACAACCCCATAAAGGACATGCAACACAAAGTACAGTTTTCCCAGGAGCAGGATTCCACCCAAACATCCCCACTGGGAGCTCACACAAGTGAATTTTGTATTTTCAGACCCCTCTTCTGCATTAACCTTTCAAGTCCTACTACTTTAGCACAAAGTTTATTTAAGAGCTGTTATGTACCTCTGGTATTTCTCTTCTGGTGTGATAAATAAAAGCATCACTATTCTACTGAAGTTCTTTATCCTCAGAACTGTATAAAATTTTTAAATTGCAACTAAAACCTGAGGTTTTGATTTCCTCCACATCAGGGATGGCTGCTTTTCCCCATTTCATTTTCCATTATGGGTAGCACAAGATATCTTCTAATGAACTAAATCTTAATTAAGAGACATTCTTCCCTGCCCCTCTGCACAACATTTAATACAGTTTAGCTGCATTGTGAAGATTAAGCAAAGTTTGCCTTCATCTTTAAAGCCATGAGCTGTTTCTTCCACAGACAGAAGTCTGTAGTGACCAACCTAGCACAAGCAACCCTGATAAATTATTCCAGACACACACAGTTGTAATGGAGAGAATAAACTGGTTTACAGGGATGATTTTTACAAATCACAGCTCCATCAGTGCACTCTTCAAGATAAAGCAAGCCTTAAGAATCTTCCTGCTCACATATAATTCACCTAAAGGAATAACCTTTTAAAAAGCAATTTCTTCCTTCTCTAAGACAAACTATCAATGTAATAACAGAGGGTATTAAACAAGTTAAGCTGTACTGCCATTGTGATGTTACTGAAATGAATCAGTCATATTTGTCATGAACAATTTAATCCTCCAGTGGGTTTAGCATCTTAACTGAATCTTTTTTAATTTGAAGCTTAAAATACATAAGACTTTGTTTAGTCTTTAAGTTGTAATTATTGTCTTATTAGACGTTTAATACATTGTCTACAACAAACAATATGTAAGAAAGTATAGTAACAATAGTCTTAAAATGTACAGTTTTAAATATTTTAAAGTTGTTTTATCTAATTAACTCTTATTTATTTCCTGGTGGCACAGAGGGGATTGCTACAGGAAAGAAGGGTGGCATTTGCTTTTCATGTGCTGCTCAGCATGCACTGCAGTGAAGCTCCAGCTGAAAAACCTAAACAGCAAATTTAAATATTTAATCAAATGCTAATTATTTCAATAGATAAATAATCTATAAATAGTACAAAATCATGCTTTATAATTCTTGTTTTGAAAGTCAAGGAGCTGGTTTTTAGTTCAAAAGGTTCCTGAAGGACTAAATGAAGCTGTCCTAGTGTGATGTACTCATTTCCCACTGACCTGATACTTAAACATTGTTCAGAGTGAGGTTGGTGATGCAAGGAAGGAACTGCTCATGGAACCTTCTGCAGCCCCACTAAAATCCCAACAACAACAACAACAAAAATTCCATGACATTAACCAGCAACACTAAAACCCACCCACCCTTTAACCATCCCAGCTCAGGTTTGCATCTGCACGCTTCATTTTCTGGGATGAAGAGCAGTCAGGACTTGAGACTGCCTTCAGCAAACTTCTCCAATTGCCAGAGACAATGAGGGACGGGAGAGCACCAAGCCCTTATCGAAATCCCTGGGTGTGTCCAGCCTTTGAGCCTTCCTCAGAGCTGAAGGATTCTCCAAAGCACACCCTCAGTGCTGGGGCAGCCAGGTGATCACCCCATCCAGCACGAAAAACCTCATTTATTTCTGAGGTTTAATTAGTGATTTCCCTGCTCCTTCTCTTATTAATTGTGCAAAAGCTGCCCCTGCCTCAGCCTGCACCCCAGGGATGTCACTGCAGAGCTCCAGACTCACACTCAGGAGTCTCCAGTAAATAAAAACCTGAGCAGAGCTTCTCAGGGTCTTTCTGTGAGTCATGATGACAGAAAGCTCTTGTGGCCAGGAACAAACAGCACTGGATTTTCTGGCTCTGTTCTCACAGAAAACAAGGCCTGCTTTTGGGCTGTACAGAGCGTTGCTTCCAGGGAACCCAAAAATCCAAAGGCTGGCAGTGAAGACTGAGGTGTTGCTTGAAAAATTAAAGTTCTTGAGCAAGCCCCAAAATGAAGAGACCATGAACAGCTAAAACATCTGTGCACAAACCGAAAAACTCCTCACCCATTTGGGAGCAAGCTGGAACTTGCATGGGGCCCTGCAAACTCCTTAATTGTTGGGAGCAGACAAAGTCTGTTTAATCATGTCTGCTCAGGGGGAAGGATATTACAACACATCTGCACTGCCTCTTTCCACACAGGTCAAGCAGCTCTCCAGAGTTGTTTTTCCACCCCTTTTTTTCCATCTGAGAACCCCCCCTGAGCCAGGCTGGCCACACAGCTGGTGACACAGCAGGCAGCTGTGACCAGGAGCTCCCAACTGAGCAGGGAAAGGAACAATCCCCAGCACTGCCAGTGATGGCTGGAGGGATTTTGAATTTAGGAATGGCTTGGAGACATCTCCAAACTGAGCTGCAGTCTGGAGTTTGTGTAATGTGTAACTTTTTTTGACAGCATGTAAATTAGAATTCGGGACAGACAGACACACAACCCCAACACACTGCCGTGGCTTGTCACAGTACTCACTGAGGACAGCAACAGGAACCACAGATCAATAACTGCTGCCTTCATTTCTAAAAGGATGGAGCAGGTAGCAGGATTCTTTCTAAAATATTCTAGCAAGGTTTTTAACCTGTGTTCCAACCCAGCCAAAAGCTCTTCCTGCTCCACAAAGCTGGGTTCATGTCCCTCAGCCAGCAAATTATTTAATAATAGCACATTACACACATTATTTGTGTGCTAATTGGCACATTACATACATTATTTGTGTGCTAATACACTAGCACACAAATCTAACTAATTTGGATCTCTCTGTCTCATTGGGAGCATGGTATGACCAAATGTGGACTGATTCTGTTGGAGTTTTTATATTTATATGGAAATATCCACCCTTCCCTTCAGCTTAATTTTGAATTCTGGAGAATTTTAAGCCTTGCATGTGATACAGACACAATTTATTGTACCAAATTCTTAATTAATATATAAAAATACATTTAATAAATAGTTTAAACTTACTTTAAACTTCATCCCTTCTGAACAAAAAACTATGTCTAGCCTTCATGTCTCGTTAAAGAACTGAGGAGGGTTTATTTTTCACGAGCAAAAAACCCTAAAAGATCAGGTTCAATAAAAGAAATTATTTACCTCCATCAGTGTCTCCAAGTTCTAATCTGGGGAAGTGATAACATCAGTGCCATCAGTTTAGAGACAACTGCTGTTTGCTTTATTTAGAGCAGCCAATCAAAAAGGGATTTATCTCCAGACTAGAACTTTTCCCACACCAAGGAGAAATGAAATTCATATGGAGCCCAAGCACAAAGCTGGGCAGGCACATCCCATTATTTCATTGGGGGAATCTGGTTTTTACATTCTGGCACTGCTGCTAACAAGAAGAAAGGAGTCAAACCCCAACAAACCCCACTCAAAATGCAGCACAAATTATTATAATTATAAAAGTTCATGCAAAGAGAAAAAGTGCCATAAAAATTTATAGGAAATGATGCAGCGAGTCAAGGTTTACCAAAAGACAATGGGGAATGGGGTAGGTGTTGCATTTCTTCATGTTTGTAACAGAACTCAAAGGACATCAGACCAGCAGGATAATGGGATCCAACTGTGTTCCTTGACTTATTCACTATGGCACAATTACATTAATAAAGGGAATTTTTGTTACTCTGAGAAAGTGGTGGTGTCACTTTGATTTACAATTCATAAAAAAAGGAAATTAGAAGCATCTCCAGAAAGGGCAGCACCTAAACTGATGAAATCATGCAGCAGTGAGACTGAAGGATAAACATGTTTAGGTTGCCTGATTATTGATGACAACTCTCCGAAAAAATGAGTTAAAGGAGATTTATTGGAAGTGTTTCATAGAAACTGAGATGAAAGATTTATTGCCTGGGTTCTAAAATCACTGCAGAGTGGAAACATCCTGCAGGAGAAAGAAGGTGTCAGAACACTGACAGCGCTGGGGAGGAGAGTTCAAAAGGAGACTGAAATCAAATCAAATCAAATCATTTTTTAAGACAAGCTGGGAGTTTGGTCACAAGATGCACAAATCAAAACATGGAGAAGCCTCTGGCGACTGAAATCAAGGACAAAGAGTTCTGGAATGAAAAAATCCTTTGTGTAAAACACTGGAGAGAAAAACTGAGGGGACAGGGCCAGATGGGGCTTGAGAAAAGAGAAAAGCCTGGGGATGAAAAAGCATCAGTGCCACACAAAGATCCTCCTGCTCTACTCAAGGCATCTCCAGGGCTGGTGGCACATCTGCCTGAGGAATCAACTTCTCTGGAAGGGTCAAAACAATGAACTGCACCAGCACCTTTTGAGAAATACTGGGATATATGGGAATATTATGATTTTGGAAGTTTAAGAACCAGACTGAACAAAATAAGTGAGTTTTAAATATTGGTATATATGACAATACTACGATTTTTGAAATTTAAGAATCAGACTGAACAAAATAAGCAAATCTCAAATATTGTGATATGTGGGAATATTATGATTCTTGAAGTTTAAGAACCAGAACAAACAAAAGAAGTGAGTTTGAAATATTGTGATATGTGGGAATATAATAATTTTTGAAGTTTAAGAACTGGATTTAACAAAATAAATCAATCTGAAACATTGTGATATATGGGGAATATTATGATTTTTGCAATTTAAGAACAGGATTAAACAAAATAAGTGAATCTCAAATATTGTGATATATGGGAATATTATGATTTTTGAAGTTTAAGAACTGGATTTAACAGAATAAGTCAATCTGAAACATTGTGATAGATGGGGAATATTATGATTTTTGCAGTTTAAGAAGCAGATTAAACGAGATGGGTTACTTCTGACAGCTCTAACAAAGCAGATCACAACTGTTGTGTTCCAGGCCTGGTGCCACGAGCCCGTCCCCACCCCAGTGGAGCTCAGCTGACCAAGCAGGGCAGCTTTTATCACTCATGACTGTGACAAAAACTGCTCCAGACTCCCATTCCCAAAGGGCTGCACAATGGGAATTCCAGCCTCCTGCTGAACCTCGTCCTCCCAAATTGCTTTGTCTGTTTTGGCCCTAGGCTGCGTATTAGAAATGATAAAAGTGCTTCTTTCAAACTCAAAGCAAGACAGCTCCAGTGCCAGTGTCAACATGACAGAGTGCTCGTGGCTACGAGGGGGAGAAGGAAAAGAGGGGCAGGAGAGAGCTCTGCACTTCATGCTGGGCAAGTAGGAACAGAATTTTTCTCCCTGGCTGAAGCCCAGGCTTATCCCACCGTATTTTTAACCTTCTCCAAGTTGACTCGACTGCAGGAGTTGCTCCGGCAGCAGCTGCAAATCAAACTCGTTATAATTACTCTTACAACATAAAAATGAAGAAATGTCCCTGGAAACAGTTCTGTGCCTTTGATACGTGTTCAGTGCTCTTTTAATCGGGGTTTGCCTCACTCAGAGACACTGGAAAGAAACAACCAACCAAGAAATAAAGAGGATTTCTTGAAAGGAAGCCAAAATGCAATGCTTTATGCTGACCTACACATATAAGGTAAGGAGGGGCTTTTCCCCTCCTCAGTGAGTGAACAGAAGTTCAGTTTCAGGAGGAGAATACCTTTTTGACAGCACATAAATTAGAATCTGGGACAGACAGACACACAGTCCCAACACGCTGTAGTGGCTTGTCACAGTACTCAAGAATCACAGAATATTCTGAGTTGGAAGGGACCCACAGGAATGTCCAAATTACACCCAAATAAGACTTTTCAAATATAATAATTAAAATCATGACCAAGATCACAGAATCATAAAATGGCCTGGTTTGGATGCACACAAATGTTTCTCCAAGAGCCAGAATAGAGAGTCTGAACAGTCATTATTTAATCCTGAAGAATTATTCCCCTACCTAAGAAGAGATATTTATAGTTGCAGACATTATAAGGTCCACAGAGAATGTGTTTGATGACATTGCAAAATTCAAAGGGAGTCCATAACACTGCAAGGCCAATTTGAATTTTTAACTGTTTTGACTCGCGCTGTTATTAATTTTTATGAGCAGAAAACACTAACAAACACAGTCAAAACATCCTGCAGACAAATGCAGGTAAAATTCAATTTAAAATAATATACTTTTTATTTACATGATATGCATATCCCATGGAACGTGGCAAAACTTCCCACAGAGCACGAAGCCCCAGACAGGACTGTGAATGCAAAGTTACCCGGGTTATTCCCTTTAAGATTCAAACAAAAATGCAGGATTCTTACCTTGGATTTTTGTTTATGTACAGTAAGCTTCCACAGATTTTATTTCTAAACTCTTGCTTGGAATTTTCAATTATTTTATTCCCCAGTGCTTCTCCTTTTATGGCCATCTGTTTCTTCCCTTATTTTGCCCCAAGGCACATCAGCTGTCTCCACAGCTGAATGAAATTCCCATCTCTGGCTCAAAGGAAAACTTTTTATTTTTTGTTTATTTGTTGAACTACAAAGAAGCCACCCATCAAAAGGAGAAATCTTTACCTATGAGCTTGGTCTTGGGATGCTGCACACGTCCTCCCCACAAATATCTGTATATTCTGACTTTGAAATGCAAGAAAATAAGCAGGTTATTCATTGTGGGAGACCTAAATATTGTTACTAATGTTAAAACTGTTCCTAAATGTTTTATAATAGAGTTAATTAGTGAAAATTTTCTCTTCAATACATGATTCTCAAATGGATAATTTCTTCCATGTATTAACTGAGTAGTGAACAACAACGTGCAGAAGGAAAAATAATGATCTCAATCAGTGCAACTTAAAAAAACCCTGGTGCCTGGCTTGGCACAATGCAAGAAAATTATGTTTAAATTAGAAAATTAGAAATGGGCATAGCTGCCATTATTGACTCAGAAGAGAAAGTGAGACACAGGAGAGGAGATGTGGAGAATTTGGAAGGAGGAAGTTAACAAAGAGGCTTTTTATCTAAAATTTTCCAGAGAATGTTTTACAGCCAAGAGTCTCATGATGAATGAAAAGCTGTTTGGAATAGGAGAAGCATCCAGCCATGAACAGCAGAACAGTTTCCATCAAACCATCCACCAATCCCCACCAGATCAGCCCAAATCCACCAATCCCCACAAAAATCTGAGCTCGCACTCCCCATTTTGGCCTGACCACTCAATCCCCTCCAGTCCCTGCTGGATTTGAGCCCCCAGACCCTCCCAGGGACTGGCACTGGGAAATGGAGTGGGAAGGTGACCTAGGAGGAATAAAACCCAAACAGAATCCAACAACAGTCCTAAAAGCCCTAAAAAGGGAATGGGGATGGCTGAATGGAGCTGTGTGGTCAAACAGTCTCAGAGCAAATCAGTGAGCTCCAGGTACCCCAAATTTTGCAGCTTTTTCCTTGACCAGTAACTATTCTACACCAAGAGGTTGTTCTGCTCTTCCAGCTTCTCAGTGCCTCTAACACAAGGGATTTCCCTCCCTACTACAAGGTTATTTCCCTCCCTACCACAAGGTATTTCCTTCCCTGCCACCCTGCTGTGCTTCCTCCTTGCCTGCTACTGCTGTAGGACATTCATTGTTCCACGTCACCAACTCCAGCTGAAAAATCAGATTAAAAAAGACTGAAGCAAGCATTCATTTGGACAATTGGATCACTGAAGGAGTTTTTTTGCTCAGTGCAAGCTGTGACACCCTGACTGCTTAACAACACATCTAAAGAGAGAAAACATCTTTAAAACCAGGCTCAAACCAGGCTGAGCCCAGGCTCCACGTGTCTCCAGTGATTGGAACACTGAGGAATCACTTGCCTCCCTGCAGGTCCTGATTCCTGCCTGTCAAACAAAGCCTGATCCTCCTGTTCAGGCCATAAAACCACACTGTGTCTTTTGGGGACTGAGATCTTCATTCTCCTCCCTTTGAAGTCAACCAGAATTTTGGCATTTATCTCACTGATGAGGGATGGGATCCCAAAGTGTTTGTTCAGCACTTCTGGAAGGATGCCAGCCTCAATAAAATCAATTGAAACGCATTTTAAAGACATGGCCAACCCAAATATTTATTTGCAGCCTCCCAGATGCATCCCAGTACCTGGCATTTCTCTCCCAGCTGAAATGCACGGCGGTGCTGCCTGGCAGAGGCACTGACATGCTCCCCACCTTTCCTGAGCCAACATTCCTGCTCCTGCAAGCATTCAACCCAGGAGCTTGTAAAGACTCAGCAGGACTGAAATACTGCTCACTTTCTCATCTTCACTAATGGAATAATGTCTTTGATAATTCTGGCCCAGCAGGATCTTAATCCTACCGTTGGAAGAAGTTCATGAACTTAGCAAGGTTTTCCCCTTGAGAAAGAATCCTCCTCAAGATAAGCTATGATATTTATTTCTCCAAACATTGCTTCTATTGCTCCAATGAAAAACAAGAAGGCAAAAAAAAAAAAAAAAACAAACCCAAAAAAAGAACCAAAACAAAACAAAACAAAAAAAAAGCTGAGGGTGTTATTACCAATACTTTCTAAGAGTACTGAGTACTAATTAGGGTGGAAAATAATTCTTTCCATGGTGCTGGTTACCACCATGCCCTTATATTTTCACCACATACTAGAACAATTTGCTGTTTCCCAGGTTTTTTTAGAATCACAGACAGAATTAGAAGCTGAGCTGTGAGGATAGCTGAGGGCTTCCAGGGGCAGGAGAAAAGGCAGCAACCATTTGCCTCATCTGCACAATCTGATGCATTTGCAGAGTGCACAGCTGAAAAGATCAAATGAAAGCAAATCCTCAGCACAAGCACTCCAGGGCTCTGAGAGGTCCTGCAGGAACACATTTTTAAAAGATTGACCACGAGCATTCCTTGTTATTTTGCTTTTTTCTTTCTGGATTATTAGCATGCATTGATTCTCCAGAATTTCAATTTCTACAGTCTTTTGAAAGCTCCAAGATTTCTATAAATATCACTTCCTCATCTTGCTGTCTCCATTGCAAGCACAAAGTTCCACACATATTCTCCATATTTATACTTAATTCATCTTTAAATCTTTCATTATGTCAAGAATTATTAGAGTTTTGCATAGAAATATAAAAAAACTGAAGTTAGGGACACCTGGAGGTCATTTATTGTATGGGAAACTCATCCCATGGACACTTTTTCCCCTGGGATAATGTCACTGTCTTCACCTTTTTGCTTCCCCACCTCTGACAGAGGTGCTTAGAAAGACAGAAATGTGTTCCAAGTGCAGTGCCTTAATTACGGGATTATTAAAAAAGAATTTAAATTAGATAAAAGTATGAAAGTGTGGAATGAAATCACTTTTAAACCCAAACCCATTCCTCAGGACCCTATGAAGTCCCCCCAGAATGAAGACCCCTCTGCTTGCACTGGAAATTTAAAATCAAAATCTCAACACTCACCACACTCCTGTGAACAAAACTCAAAACTTCTGCTTGTAAAATGACAAATATTTATGGCTAAAGGTTTTTTATCCACGACAGCAGAATGATTTTTGTTCAGCCTCACACAAATGAAGCCTGTCCTGTAAATTGCCCCTTTTCTTTAAGTTTAACCTCAATCAGAAACCAGGTTTCAACACCAATTCAAGGACATGACTTCCTTCTAAATAATATCATAACAAACCCTCGAGTAAAGGAAACAATGGACAGGGGTAACCTTACTTTTTTAACTATGAGGAAAAATTCAGTCAAAGCAAACAGTTTAGAGGTTGTTTTATTTAGTTAAGATTAACAAGTCCAAACAAGCTAAAGACACCTCTCAATTTAGGATTATTTTCCTCCTGGCAAAAAAGGAAAAAGAGTATTTTTACAGTCAAATGACATTTGATTTTTTTTTCCCTTTAAATATTAAAATATCCCCCTCACTTAATTATTGAAATCCCCCAAAAGACAACTCGGGCACAATAAAGAACAACTCCCTGACTGCTATGTATTTTTCTATTTAACACAACTAAAACAAGGACAGCATGACAGCAGAAATACTTCCAAAATCCAGCAGTTTTCAGAGAAGCTTTTCCTTGCTAATTTTCAAACCACCACACACAATAGAAGCTTGAGTTTCCATGTGCAAATATATTTTAATACACTCAATTTTGGTCAGCATCTTACAAAACCCAGAGCCACAGATGTAGCTCTACAAAACAGAACTAAGAATTCCATCTCTAGCCCACATTCCAAGGCCCACAGTGCCACAGCTCCAGTTCTGATTCACAGGTAGCTGGAAAATTAACTAAAAAGCCAGAACAGAGCAGAAAAGGACTGGATCAGGTCCTGGCAGCTTAGAATTGCACCAGGACCCTCCAACCAGGATGGGGATGAGCAAGGGGGGATGAGGAGGGGGAGGAGGAGGATGAGGAAGAAAAGGAGGAAGAGGAGGAGGAAGAGGAAGAGGAAGAGGAAGAGAAGGAAGAGAAGGAAGAGAAGGAGGAAGAGGAGGAAGAGGGGGAAGAGGGGGAAGAGGGGGAAGAGGGGGAAGAGGGGGAAGAGGAAGGAAGAGGAAGGAAGAGGAAGGAAGAGGAAGGAAGAGAAGGAAGAAGAGGAGGAAGAGAGATTTACTCCTCATGTGCTGCTGAGGAACACCAGGCAGATGGATCTGCAAGAAGACGAGGAGGATGAGGAGGAAGAAGAGGAAGAAGAGGAGGAGGAAGAGGAGGAAGAGAAGGAAGAGAAGGAAGAGGAGGAGGAAGAGGAGGAAGAGAGGAGGAAGAGGAAGAGGAAGAGGAAGAGGGAGGGCAGATTTACTGCTCAGGTGATCCTGAGGAACAGCAGGCAGGATCTGCAAGAGTAGGAGGAAGAGGAGGAAGAGAGGAGGAAGAGGAGGAGGAGGAGGAGGAAGAAGAGGACAGAATTACTGCTCATGTGCTCCTGAGGGAACATCAGGCAGAGAGATCTGCAAGAGGAGGAGGAGGAGGAAGAGGAAGAAGAAGAGGAAGAGGAAGAGGAAGAGGAAGAGGGAGGGCAGATTTACTGCTCAGGTGATCCTGAGGAACAGCAGGCAGGATCTGCAAGAGTAGGAGGAAGAGGAGGAAGAGAGGAGGAAGAGGGGGAGGAGGAGGAGGAGGAGGAGGAAGAAGAGGACAGATTTACTGCTCATGTGCTCCTGAGGGAACATCAGGCAGACAGATCTGCAAGAGGAGGAGGAGGAGGAAGAGAAGGAAGAGAGGAGGAAGAGGAAGAGGAGGAGGAAGAGGATGAGGAGGAGGGGGAGGAAGAAGAGGGAGGCCTGACTGCTCACGTGCTCCTGAGGAACAGCAGGCAGGATCTGCAAGAGCAGGAGGAAGAGGAGGAAGAGAGGAGGAAGAGGAGGAGAAGGAGGAGGAGGAGGAGGAAGAAGAGGGAGGCCTGACTGCTCACGTGCTCCTGAGGAACAGCAGGCAGGATCTGCAAGAGCAGGAGGAAGAGGAGGAAGAGAGGAGGAAGAGGAGGAGGAGGATGAGGAAGAAGAGGAGGCCTGACTGCTCACGTGCTCCTGAGGAACAGCAGGCAGGATCTGCAAGAGCAGGAGGAAGAGGAGGAAGAGAGGAGGAAGAGGAGGAGGAGGATGAGGAAGAAGAGGAGGCCTGACTGCTCACATGCTCCTGAGGAACAGCAGGCAGGATCTGCAGGACGCCGCCATCCATCCATCCATCCCTGCCCTGCGCTGCTCCGCGGTGCCGCGCCCACCGTGCAGCCCGTGCCCTTGCCGGGCTGGTGCTGCCAAGTTGCTTTCCTGTGACTCTCCCTGGAAACAGGAGAGGGCCACTGCTGTGTGCAGGAGCTGGAAATGATCAGCCAAACCCCTCCTCTGCTGCTCTTACCCAAATCTTTGCTGAACACCAACCTCAGCACCCCAAACGCTGAATCCCCACGCAGAGGGCCAGCCAAGCTCCAGCTCTCAGGTTTGGGATATTTGCCTGCCATTTCTACATTCACAATGCTCTGTTTAAATTGTGATGTGAGGCTCCACAGACATGGAACTCCAGCAGTTTGGCTGCAGAATTAACAACAAAGGCTCCCCTGGAATAACAGCAGCAGGAATGTCACTGGTAGCACAGTTCAGGAGTTGAGTGCATACAAGAGGCACGGTCCAAATCTGCAATTAGTGTTATTTTTATCCCATAAAACGCCCAAAATATCTGAAGATGAGTATTTTAATGCATGGGAATTTTAATACATTTGACTGTTGAATGAGGAAAAATAGATTTCAGCCACTTCCAACAGAGTTTTTGTAATTTGACTTTTCAAATCCTTTCTATAGCAACCAAGCACAACCAAGATAAATACCAAAGTGAATTTGTCACCTACATCTTCACTGCTGAAGTGGCTTCTTTTCTCTCCTAGGCAGAAAAATGTGTCAGATTTTCCTAAAGAAAAGCATTTCTCAGTGAACTGAAGAAGAAGTTGGAATAGTGGGGTCTTAGTTGCTGAAAATACCTTTTTTTTTTTTTTTTTTTTTTTAATTTCTTCCTCCTTGGAGAGGCGTGAAACCATGGACACTCCAGACAGGAGAACTGAACTGAAGTGTGAGACAATGCAATTGGGAATCACATTTTGTCATACCTGCACTCTGGCTAAGTCTGAATTTCTCTGATTTTCCCTACAGAAGTTCTGGAGGACAGCTGGGAAAAGTCTGCTACACAGGCAACAGCTCTCAAGACTTCATTAATTTCTGTCAAAACTCCATCATGCTAATTAGGAACTAATTTATAACCTGAAGATACTGACTGGAATTGAGTAACTTCAAGGAGTTCAAGATGCCTGCGTGTGAAAATTCTGAGAGATATTGAGAAATCCCCCAGAGGCTTCACTTCTCAAATTAATCCTTCAAAAAGACACAACTGTACTGCAAGCATCACATAAAGACTTGAGATGTTATCTCCTCTAATTCCCTTCCACAGAACAAATCAAACAGAGCTGCATGTTGTAAAGTTCCCTGTAAATATGGAAATGGTTTGAAATTGTTCAAAGCACAGCCCTTGCAATGGGGCAGTGGCTGCAAAGTTACTGCACCTTATGACATTAGAAAGACCATTAAATAGCTTGAAATTGTAATTTCTCAGCATTTGATTGTTACTGCAGATACCTACCTTAAATACAAACAACAGGATCTGCCTGCACTTTGGAAAGAACTGCAGGAATAAATTCTATTTAGAGTTGGATTTCTATTATTACAACTATTATTTAGATTTATATTATTACAACAATTGCCCTTGCAATGGGGCAGTGGCTGCAAAGTTACTGCACCTTATGACGTTAGAGAGAAATGCCACTAAATATCTTGAAATTATAATTTTTCAGCAATTGATTGTTACTACAGATACCTACCTTAAGTACAAACAACAGGATCTGCCCGCACTTTGGAAAGAACTGCAGGAATAAATTCTATCTAGAGTTGGATTTATATTATTACAACTAAAAATACACTTAAGATATTTCAATCACATATCTACTTGTCTGCTTTCACAAAGTAACTAAGATTAATGAAGTTGATTTAAATACCTAATCCTACCAGATAACATGATGATTTCAGAGAAGGGGAAAACTAGAAAGCAAGCAAAACCTACTTTAAAATTTAAAAAAATATGCCAAAACATATTAAGAGTTATGATCATGAAAAGACCCTGACTTTATTCCCCATAACCACAACAGGAAAGCTTGAGGGAGCATTTTTGAGAGCCACAGCCCTCAGCAGCTCTTTGATTCTGATTTTTGAAACAAAACCCTTTCATAAAAGGGCTCGTGGCACAGGTTCTGTGCACAGACCCTCCACAATCTCACAGCATTTGCACAGGAGTGCCTTGAACATATTTGATTAGCACCAGGTTCCTATGAAAGCTATAAAAACATTCTTCTTATTTGCTACAATTCTAGATTGCCATATACATTTCAGAGCTAAAAGGAGGCCGAGTACAGTTTAATTCACCGTGAATTGTTGTTGTGCTGTTGTCAGACTGTAACTGCCCATGTCAAATCAAGTACAGCTGCATTTCCAACCAAGCACAGAGAACACAGCAAGGCTGAAATACAAAGGGACAGGAAAAATACCTCTCTTTTGCTGGTTAGAGAAATAAATGGTAAAAGAATGCATCCCCAACTCACAATATGCAATTTCAATGTCATTCGTTTTCTGTTTGGAACTAGAACTATCATACAGCAAATAAAGATCAACATTTGGTTTTGTCTTGACTTTTTTTTCTTTTAAATTTTAAACTAGGTTTTGCTTGCTTTCTAGGTTTTCCCTTCTCCTGTGAAATTATCATGTCATCTGGAAGGATTAGGGATTTAAATCAACTTCATGAATCTTAGTTATTCTGTGAAAGCAGACAAGTAGACATGTGATTAAAATATCTTAAAGTGTATTTTTAGTTGTAATAATATAAATCCAACCGTTAAGTGAATGCCCACACAGGGATCAAACCCAGAAATTTGGTGTTTTTAGTACCATGCTCTGATAAATTGAGCCAATAATAAATCACCTCAGAATATATCTGGAGGTCAGATAAATGCTCTGAGGACACTCCAGGAAATATAACAGGAAAACAGTCTTAGTAGCAGAAATTGTTGCCTTTCAACTCTTTTCTCCTCATCCTCAGCAGCTCTCAGGAGTTGCTAGCAGGTATAATATGCTACATTTTATATTTATTTATTTTATATATTATATATATATATATTTATTGTTTTTTCCTGACCCAGGGATTGCTTGGGCTAATTTTTCTCACAATTCTCAGGGAGAAGGGAAAATTTCTCTCACAGGAGTAATTTTCTCTCCTCAACCATAAATTCTCTGTGGGCCATGCACAAGTGCCCAGTGTCCCTGGACAAAGGAGGAGTTACACCACTGAAAACCTGGAATAGAAACCTTCCTGCTCCCTTCCAGAAGAGAAACTGATAAACATCTGGGCTCTGGAAATCACTTTGGGATGTTTGGATCTTGCAGCAGCAAACTGCTCTCACACACTGTGCTACATCATCACATGATCCTGCCCTCTTCCAAAAAAAACCCAGTCAAGTGAAAAGACTTCATTACCATCAACTCTTTTTTCTTAAAAGTTACATAATTACTGTGCAATCTCTCATAAGATCTTATTTATTCTAGCTTTAATTACTCACTTCAATGAAAGGATTATTTCATAAAATACATCTTTTCACTTCAATGAAAACCACGGGTCTCTCTCTCTTTGCTGTATATATTTTGTTTACCACTTGCCAAGATGTTATTTCACATATGTGAACAGAAAACTGGACTGAACACATGTGAAATAAACTCTTGGCAAAGGCACCGCAAGGGCTTGCCATTGAGAAATTAGATTCACAAGAAAAGCCTTCTACTTTTTCCAAAATCAGCAAAGGTATTAAAAAAAAACCAAAAAACCAAACCAAAACAAAAAAACCCTCATAAAAAGGAAAAGAAAGGATTTTCCAGGTAACTCTGAATTTCCAAGTTATTAAGATTTTCCTGAGAAGATCTGAACATCTCAACTGTGTGTCCACCAAATGTCAGGGTTCCCATGCTGAGGAAAGGCAGAATTATAAACTGCTTTTATTCTAGTCTGTGTTCCTCACTTGTTTAACAAGACTGAAAACTCCTGATGAAATCATCAACAACTCTGATTAGAACTGATTAGAGTTGTTGTTGTTAGAATTCTGATTAGAACTGTGGGAGAGAACACTTAAATTCTGCAGCTTTCCTTGGTTTTTGCACTATCTTGCAAACCCACATTATCCTCTATTTTAGTCCATTACAAATGTTTTGAGTACTGATTTGAGAGCTCCAATTTGAGATCAATTTGAGAAATGCTAAAAAGCAAATTTCTGACCTCCTGTTGCACAGTTCCTGCAGACCAACACTGACCTGCAAGACAGGAATCTGTTGCACACACAACGTTTGCATCTCTCGAGTTCTCAGCTGGGGCAGAAAATTGTTTCCAGCCAAACAGATGCTTGTAAAATTGAAAATGAAATTATTTTCATTAAGCAGCTTCATCTCACCAAATGTGCACAAATTCAGCTCCCAGGAAATTTTTCCAGGTGCAGATTTACTAGGAGGTATCTCAAAGATGGAATTTTAGGAGACCCAAGCTCAGGAAAAAAAAAATATTACAAAGCTGCTACAGAACTTCAATGTTATACACAAATATTTTCTAATATTTATTAAATGATCTACATTATTAAATGTATCTACGTTAGGTTATCCATAAAATACTGCTAAAATCAGATTAAATGACACCACCAGCTATGCCACGCTTGCCCGTAAGAGTTCAACTGTGCAGCTTGGACAAATTTACATTTATTTCTTTCAACTTCCCTACAGCCAAAGTATAAAAGTAAATGGCACAAACACCCATGAAAAACTTCCTTTTAAATAACTTTAAGGCAAGCAATTTTCTCACAATTTTTTAAAACTTTACAGGTGAAAAAACAGTTAGAGTGAGATTGAGCTCCCTGATAAACAACCCACAAGAGCAGAACAAAACTCAGAAAGGTTTTGATAATCCCCAATCGCTCTTTTTCTGCAAGAAAGTCACATTTCTTTCTAACCTCAAACAAACAAACAAACAAAAAAAAATCAAAGATCTGAGGAGATTTATGACAAATCAAACTGCCCTTTTATCCCTGTCACAAACCACAGATTTTGGTTCAAACCCAGTTATTATGGGAAAAAAATCCCACTTCCACAGCACAGCACAAAACACTGGCAGATTTAGAGCCCTTCAACGTCTTATTAGCAGAAATTGTTGCCTTTCAAGTCTGTTTTCTCCTCACCCTCAGCAGGTCTCAGGAGATGCTAGCAGGTATAAACATGCTTGCTTTTAATTACAGAACTGCGTTACTGCTGTTACTGATTCCCAGCTCCAGCAAATTATAATCAAGTGCCCATTGTGCATAACAATCATTTAATGGCCGACAAGCCATAATAAAGAAAGCTTTAATGAAGAAAGCTGGAAGGCTGCCCGAATTTTATGGCAGCACACTCCAAAAGAAAGAGTTACAATCTGTATTTAAGATTAAGAGAGCCTTTTAATCCAGATGGCCAGAATTAAATAAGGCAGTGCAGGGAAATTTTCATCAAAAGCTAGTGCAACATGAAAGTCCCAAAATTCCCCCAGTAAACCACGACTAATTATTTCAAACAGAGGCTGCACGTTCGTTTGGTATTGGGAAGAACTCAGAGGGAAATACAATGTGAAGATGTTGCTTTCTCTGTGATAATTCACTTTACCCACTAGCTTTTCTATCATAAAAGAAAGCAGTAAGAAATCTCTGCAGGCAGAACTGTTTGGACAGTTAAATAATAAAAATTAAAAAAAAATATTAAAGTTAGAAGTTTAATTAGAGTTAGTTAAAGTTAAATGTAATTAAAAATAAAGTTAAAAGTTAACAAAATTTAAGGAGTTTGCAAAAGAAATGACAAATTCAGCTTTTCAGCTTTAAGATACAGCTGAGTGAAAATGAACGGAAATTCAATTGGAACTGAGATTTGAAAAGGTCCTTCAGAATTGTGTTTTTAATTAATAAATGACACCCAAGTTTCACCCAAGTTTGCTCCCCTCTGCTTTAATTCTCTTGGAAATGATCAGCACTGCTCAGAAGACGTTGCTTTCTCTGTGATAATTCACTTTACCCACTAGCTTTTCTATCATACAAGAAAGCAGCAAGAAATCTCTGCAGGCAGAACTGTTGGGACAGTTTTATAAAATTTTCAAGGAATTCGCAAAATAAATGACAAATTATTTCAGATTTGCAGCTTTAAGATATAGCTGACTAAAACTGAATCTCTCCAATTGTTCTTAAAAAGTACAAATACCAATTTTTAGTAGAGCAATAAAGCAGCGAGGGGCTCTGCTTTTCAATGACTCTTTTTGCTGCTGGGGGTTCTGTAGAAACAAAGAAGTTGATTGCTCAGCTCCTCTACAAGAAAAACATTTGTCTTTTGCAAAGAGTTTTTATGCTGATGAAATAAAACCTCTGTGAAATTCATCAATTAAGTAAAAATCATAAGAGTCCTGCCAAGTTTGAACTTGCACAAAACCCAGCTTCATTTCACCTTCTAAAAACACCAAGACGAGCCCATTTTGGACACCTACTTCTCCTTGCTCTGATGCTTACATCCATTTCTTTGATCTGTTTGCTGAGGCCAGGCTGGTGCTGAACTCATCAATCACTTTGTCACAGTCAGAAATACTGATTCAGACAGAAAAATAAGGGACTCTGCTGAGAGTGGGCAAATCCCAGGGAACTTTGTTGCTCCACAGCATCCTGCTCCCTCCCTGAGCCCCTGAACAGCAGAGCAGCCCTGGCAGCTCTGCTCTCTGGTGCTCTGGAAAACTGAGATGTGATCTGCTTTCTGACACAGTGACTTTCTGCTCTTGCAGAGCTGGAAGGAGATCGGGGCACCTTTGATTTGTATTTTTTTCTGTTTCATGATTTTCTGACAGCAGCAAGCTTTGAAAGGCTGCCAGGCTGCCTCCAACGAGGAAGGATCTGACAAGATCTTCCTCCAACGAGGAAGGACTGGTGGCACTGCTGTCCATATTTATATTTTCTGTTATTTATGTGCACACACAGAAGGAACTTCAGTTCTCTCTGCTCCCAAACACACACCAAGGGCTGCTGCAAGCACAAAAGCTGCCAGTTAATCTGGTTTGTTCTGTAAAGAACAGCAACATTTCTACCTCATGGATTACAGAAGTTGAGGAAAAATTTGTTGAGCCCATAAGTGACACGCACAGAGGTTTGACCAAAAGGAAAGTAAGACCCAAACATCTGAAACCCCCGGTTCGTCCTGGCTGCAAAACATCTTTCATTTTCTAAATGCCACCATTTTCACTCTGAGCTCTCTCAGGGTGAACAAAATATTATTGACATGACTCAAAATCAGAAAAAATACTGCAGCAACTGAGCATGAGCTGAATCACAAACTGTGCTGCTGGTGGCACCAGCACCTCCTGGATTTTCTGCAGATAGAGCAGTAAAAAAGTAAACCCTGTCCAAAAGCAACAGTGATGGAACTGCTGCTCCCTGTGGGACAAGGAGCAGCCCAGGATTGTTCAGTGCCCCTTATCCCAATTTTTCCAACAGGCCTCTTGTGCAATGTCAGGATTTGTGCTGCTGTGGACACGAACTGGGCACTGGTTCTTGTGCCAGGAAAATCAGAACTGCCACTCATAAGGGTTTACACACAGGAAAAGGCAAATCCAATGGGCTGTGGGCAACTATTCAGCAAAGACAGCCCTGAAAGGAGAGAAATTAAACAAAAGAAAAACCTCATGTGACTTTTATTAATGAGAGACACGTGAAGAAAATCTAATTGAGGAAAAGAGATCAGAATTGCCAAAACAAGATGCAAAAAGAAGTTGAAAGCAGTTGGTCTGAACTATTCCAGCTCTTCCTGCAGGACTCATGGAAATCAGTGAAGTATCGGAGGCAGGCGTGGGTCTGCACTTGGGAACTGGCTCCTGCTCCAAAGCTCTGCTCTCTGCTGTACAAGGGAATTCTTAGGATAACTCAGCTAAAAATTACAACATACCATACTGAAATAAACACTGGAGAAGAAATAATTATAAAATAGCCATTAAAATGCACCCCCAAATCAATGTATTGTTTATTTGTGGAATGCCTGCAATTGTTTTTTTAAGGGAGTCATAAAAATTCCTCGCTCACCAGGAGTCCATTCATGAAGGCAATGAATTTCCAGAAAATCCAATTTTTTATACAGCTCAAGAGAAATATTTTTGGATACAAACTTTAAAAAAAATAGTGCTTTTAAACTAATAGCTTTATTCCTTAGAATGAACAAAGACTCGTCTGCAACGTAAACAACAAAAATAAAATTAAAAGAAAGGAAGACCACAAGTCTTGTAACCTAAACACAATACCCATTGTCTGGACTTCCCTATTTCCATGAAGAACATCTGATTTTCATTTTGGATGAGAACATTCTGCTAAAATTACTAATGTACTGGGATAAAACTTAATTTAAAATTTCCAGATGAACAACTTCAGCTAGGATCTGATGGCTGCTCCGTAAGTGAGAATTCCCATTTAAACTCCGGAACAACAATTCAAATCCAATATTGAATCCTTGCTGCAATAAGTTTTGATGATCTCAGAGAGAACAGCAGAAAAAAAAAACCCACATAAAACTCAGATCCACTGGCAGCTTTTGCCACTGCCTAGCCAGGGAAGCTTGGCTCATGGCCTGATATGTTTGTAATTCCAAGAACTTGCAGTATTTTTCTGTGAACAGTTACTCAATTGCCAGGGATAAAAATGCGACTTTCAGTGTGCTGGAGTTGATGGTGAGAACAAGGATGACAAACCTCTCTCTGATTTTCACTTCCTTGCCTTTTCTGCTCAATAAAAAGCTATGGAGAGACCTGAGCTGGACAAAATATGGGAATAGAAGGGGCTCCTTCTCCTTTTTGTTTGTGTCAGGGGGATGAAAACAAATTTGGGCACTGCTGGTGATGTCAGCACGCTCTGGTTTGTAACAAAACCACACAAAACCCAAGGGCCCACAGCAGCTTTGCTACAAAAGCTGCAATACAAGAGATTCAGCCCAGCTTTTCTGTGTGCTCCACTCTTTCCATGGAATTGGGGTGAAATAACAGCAAAACCTCCAGTGAAAAGTTCAGAAGAAAAAAGGAAAAATCCCGACAGAAAAAATAGGGGCAACAACAGATGGACTCAGTCTTGTCTGAGTCGGGGCACACATCTCACTCTGGCACTGGAAATATATTTAAAAAAAAAAAAAAAAAAAGACATCTGAGGCCATCAGTATCCTGTGGACAGCCTTAAATTTCCAAGAAATTAAATTAGTTACAGGCATGAAGAAGATAGAGGAAAAACAAGATTTAAAAAAGCTTTTTTTTTTAATATAAATGTTAGGGCTTAAAGTGTAACTTTTGATGTTTAATTGTCAGTGTGGAGGTAACAGGCCTTGGCAAGAGCTGTGGACTGGAATAATTCCCCAGGCACACAGGGCTGAGGGAGGCTGCTGACAAGGGGCAATGGGCTGAAGGAATATTTCCCAAAAATGCCTGGTAAATTACACCTGATACTCAACAGGCAGGAAAAACAGGTACTGACAATTTCTTATTGCTCAACGGGGATGCAAATATTGGAAGGTGCATGTTTGTACAAGAAGAATGGAAAATCAACCAGAATATTAAACTGACTTTATGGGGAGAACAGAATAAATGCTGGGCAAGGCAGTCACCTCACTAAAGGAACAAACAGAATAAAACACAGGACCTGAGCCTAACCTTAAATCCAGTCTTTGCACAGAAGAAATTTAAATAGTTAAATGCAAACAAACAGAAGTATAAAAATTAAGTATAAATCAGTGAACAGCACTACAGGATTACTGATGCAATTCATTTGTCCAGTAGCTGTTTAAAATGGAAGTGTTTGCAAGCATAAATTGAATAAATGCTGGATTACTCAACCAGATTATTGTGAAAGAGCAGAAAGACTGAAGAAAAATTATGAGGTTTTTTTTTTAACATGACAAGGCTCAGGAAAAGTGCAAGAAAGGGCCAGTAATGAGCAGCATTTTTTATAACACTCTGCTAAAAACCCAAGTCCATTATTGAAAAGTAAATTGTTTAGAAGCATTCCTATATCAGCTTACAAATACCATTAGAACTAAAGAATACAAAAATAACAGGAAGCTGGAAGTGTTGATTCCAGGAGTTTACCATGAAATAACTTGGAGTAAATCTGCAAATCTGGAAGATGAGAAGATGAACATTTTTGTTTAAAATCCAACATCCAGAGGATGCAAAGGGGACATTCAAAGCCAATGCAAGCAGGTGTGAACCAAACAGAAATTATGAGCACGGAGGACGTGGGAGCAGAAGTGCTGGGACGCAGGGAAATCCAAAGGAGGCAAGAAATGGAATTGGAGTGAGTGAATGAGACAGGAGATTTTCATCACTAAATTCACAGCAATGATACATTTTGGAGACCTAAAGCAAAACTGAGAAAATGTTAAAAATAACAGGAAGGGAGGAAGGTTTAAACCAAACTGTTGGATGGGGCTGGAGCACTTCATAGTAAACTGGAAGAGCACAATAGGAGGATGGAAGGTTTTGAATGCTTAACAGAAAACATTTGTGGCCCATGAATGAAATAGCTCCAGCTCCCAGCAACAATGACAAAATTGTCACAGCAAAAGGGAAACCAGGAAAGCACTTGAGAGCAAAAATAATACCAGTGGTTTGCATACCAGTAACATCTGTGACTATGTCAATATACGCACAATAAAGAATGAGAACTGTCTTCATTCAGCTTTAAAATACCTTTGGGTGGGATACAGAGAGAAAAATGAGCTGAGGGCTTGCAGGGCTGGAGAAATCCCAGCTGTTGGGTTTTGTGGACTAACAGATTTTTTCTAATTGCCACTAATTTATAATCTGGGCAAGAGATTATTTCCATTCTTCCCTTCTGCCCTCCAACTCTTTGACATCCAGAACAAACAGCGTTTTGCTTTTGAAGATTTTGATTCTGTGATGCCCCTCATAGCATGAAATGAGAAGTCCTAAATTAAAATATTCCAGTGCCACTTGGCCAATGGGGTCTGCAAGGCAACACTTCAGACCAGGACAGCTTTTCCACACAGCTGGCTCTGCAGACTCTGATTTACCTCCAAATGGTGAGAAACACATCCCAGCACCAGGCTGGGCTGGGCTGGGCTCTAAGGTGTGCTCCTGCAGGACCAGGAGTGATCCCTGCAGGACCAGGAGTGATCCCTCCAGGACCAGGAGTGATCTCTGCAGGACCAGGAGTGATCCCTGCAGGATCAGCAATGATCCCTGCAGGAGCAGGAATGATCCTCTGTGCTTCCCCAGCTGTTTCCTGGGAATAGGAGTGCCCTGGTGAGTCCCACATGGGTCACACCACATGGTGTATGGGACTCCTGAAAAACCCCTCATTTGGTTTTTCACTGGGCTCCTCACTCTGCAAACCCCATAACCCCAGCATGCTCCCAGAGCTCACCCAGCTCCTGCAAATCCTCTGGAATGTGCCCAGCTTGTCACCCCAGCAAAGCACAACATGCACCTGGATTCCTTTGTGCTCTCTGCTGTACCTGCCCTGGGAGCTGCTCCACAGCCCCCAGAGAGATATTTCAAAAGGTACAAAAGACAACAGGTATGAAAAATTATAGGTTTTACTCTGCAGGGAAATGATTTATTGATGCTGAGAGCTTAATTTAGTAATCAGACACTATCTGAAGAGAAAAAAAACCCCACTCGGCCATGGAACAGTTAGATGAGGAAGCTATTCCAGCTTTTGATGTAGTTTTGTCCCAAATTCAAAGTTAAAAAGACTGGGAAAGAAGTTGTCCAATTTACTGAAATCCAATCTCATACTGCATTTCACCCAGGGCTGTACCTCAAAGCAGAAGGGACTTAGTCATATTTTTACATAACTAAATTCATGACTCACATTACAGAGGGGAGAGTCAAAGGCAGCTCAAGAACAATTTCTGCCATTACATATTTTCTCTTTATAGTATTGCTTGTAAGGGATTAATGTTGTAAGACTTATTTCAAAACTTAAAAACCTTTCATCATTGATTATGGCTCATTTCTCATTCAGACTCACATTAATTCCCACAGCACTAATTCTGCATCATGGTATCAAGAGCAAATGATGACTGCTGAGCTCATTTTAAGAAAGCAATAAATAATTTGCAATTAATCATCTGCTTTTGAAACATCTCTGCAGTACTGCAGACTGCACAGACAGGAAGGGAATGCAGCTGTCTAGAAAGCATTTCTGGATCTCCCAGCACTCTCTGAGCTGGGTTAGGGAAGCAATGTCAAAATACTGCCAGTTTTATCCAGCTGAGATGAATGAAATGATGCAGTGGATGTGAGATGCACTGAACTCCGAAGTCACACAGAAAAGAGCAGCCCAGCACACTGCAGAGCTGTTTCATATCTGCATTTCCCCTCTAATTACACCACCCGTGACCAAGTTTTGCAGGAAAAAAGGCCAGTTCCAGTCCTTTGTTTCTAAAGTCAGATTCCCCACTTC
Source organism: Vidua chalybeata (assembly GCF_026979565.1). Taxonomy (NCBI): domain Eukaryota; kingdom Metazoa; phylum Chordata; class Aves; order Passeriformes; family Viduidae; genus Vidua; species Vidua chalybeata. The sequence continues at coordinate 18,630,555 of NC_071541.1, read as the reverse complement.
CCCATGCTTTGCCCAGACCCACATGACCCTTGCTGTCTCTCATCCTTGCTCCCAGCTCTGCAGATCCCCACTGCTCCCAGAATGTTTGATCCCAGAGATCCAGCCCATCCCCAGCAGCTCAGGCCATTTCCTCCCCCACAAGCTCAGGAATTACAAGTCATTTCAGAAATATGATCTTGATCACATCAACTCTGCTGCACCTCACTGCACTCATTAAGCTTCATTTCTCTGTGCAAAAGCTGGGTTTATTCCTTTCTGTACATCATCCAGTGATCTGGAGGCCTAAAGAATGCTCCCAGAAAGTTCATCAGTGGCTCAGTGTCAGTTCAAAGCTGTCAAACCTGCTGATTCATTTCAGCAGCATTTACTGTGCTTCATTAATTCTAGATCTCAATGTTTTCAACAAAATAATGAAGTTATATATAACTCCAAGCAGCAGCACCAATAAATCCTTCAAGCCTTTGGCAACTCCTTTAATCCAAAGTAATCATGTTTCCTTGTATAACAAGTCTTGTGATGTCTGTAATAGCATCTCACTATAGTAACAACAGCCTTCATGTTATAGCTCTCTGCATGCCTCAAGTATTAATCAGTTCCCAGATTTAAATATGAAATTAGAGAACTCTTGATACTCTTCCTGAAACAGATATGCTAATCAGAGCCCCCCCTTCCTCCCAAATTTAAAAAAAAAGTCCAATAAAGATCAGGCCTGTGGAGTCATCAATGCTGGAGTCAAAGATTGCAGCTTGCTGGTTATTGCTGTGCTCTATTACCTCATCCCTTCACATTAAAATAACAATCCCAAACAGCCACTCTATTCTATAGGCAGTTTTGTCTGCCACAAGCTCTTTTTCTTGGCTTTTAAACTGAAGAATGAAAAAAAAAACCCTCTCACCAGAAGGAAGGATTGCAGGCTTCGTGCTAGAACTGGGAATATCATTCGCCTTCGAATGCAGAGGACACAATCATCAAAACATTTATTCTTCAATTTAGGAACTTCTTAATGAAAGCTTCATTCTTCTATTTCATAAGAAATAGAATAAGATAAGAAATAAGAAGAACCTAAATCCTAGCAATTTTCCAAATACACTGACTTTTCTCTAGTATTGTCCTGAAAACTCCTGCAGCATGCTCCAGCAGCTATGACCTAAAGGGATGGTACCACTGACCAACCCTGCTTGAATTTAACCTCACTTAGCAGAAAACTTTGTGACCTTCATGCCTCAATTTCATTAAAATGATATTTAACAGCATTACTTCCTTTTCCTAAATCTCCCATAACCATCTCTCATTTCCACCGTACAAAAAGGAAAGTCACAGTCAGCTCCTTGAACTTTATCAACATGTTTGGCTATAATCAAGATTTTACTTTGTTGAGCAACCCAAACATAATCTGCAGGCATGGATCTACAAATTAAACCATATTAAATTGCATATTAAATGCATTCAACAATTTGATCCAAACACTAAAATATAGATTAAATCCAGAGAGCAGAAGTATCAAATGCCAAGAGGTTTCTTTTAGGGGCTGGAAATAACATCTTATTTTGCATTTGCATCTTCTTTGCTCGTTACCCTTTTCAGATCTAGTAAGAACTGAAATCCAGCCTCAGTTTCACGACTGCTTGTCCCTGAAAAGAAGCCCAAGGTGTCAGAATTTCTTAGCTATGAGACTATTGCTTGTGGAGGAAGAGATGAAAGGAGTTTTAGTGCCTGAGTTACTCTTGCAGAAAGGTGAGCACAGCAATCCCAGGTACAGCACCAGCAGTGTTTTCATAGGCACCATGTGTGGCAAAGGCAGATCCAGAGATTAGCACACATAAATCACTCACCCAGGGAGAAAAAAAAAAAGCCTCCTCGATTGCCAGCTAAGACAACTAACACAAAATGCATGTTTTTACAAGGGCTATTCAAAGAAATAGCATGAGTGGGGAGAATGAGTCATGGGCCAGCAAGCTTCACACACTGCAGCTACTCAGAGTGAGAAGACAAAGGGAATTAGGACTTAGATGATTATTTTTTTTTTAATAACTGAGAAGCATTAGCAAAACCAGCTGCTGCACTGCAATATTTCTAAACAGCTTTGTTATGCCTTCATATTCTCTTCCAGTAGGAGTTTTCTCTTTCTAACTTGCACTGGGTTTGCTGTTGTTGGCACGCGGTCTCAGTAGACATTAGACAAATAAACTTTTCAACAACATAAAGACTTTTAAAACTGTATCTCTTAACCCCTATCCCCTTGAGAGGCTGGGAAGTGGTTGCTTAATTCTTTACAGGTTTACTTGTGCCTCCCTTCTCTGTTTCCGTGACTGACTTTAGTTCCCAAAAAATAAATAAGCCTCTCAGCAGTTATCTCCACCTAAATCACGGTTTGTATCTATTTCCTGGCCACAGATTTTTTGTATTCGTTGACAAACCTATTGGATTTCACACTTGACTTGCAGGGGATTAAATTCATTGCCTGGTGGGCTTGAGTCAGTACTTTACAATTACAGGAGTTTATTTTGTATATAACAAGTACTTCAACAGAACTGTTATCTTCAGATGACAAAGTACTGACATACTTGCACACGTAGAGTTTTTCTCCAGATTTATTTCCATAATCTCACAGCTTTAAGGTCATTCTAACTAGACCAGTTTTATTCTGTTTACTTCTGTGTTTTGACTGGAACAAAGTCAGTTCACCTCTTGTCTTAGACAGCCCTGTGCCATTAAATGGCCATTTTGCAATATTTTACACTTCAGTAATCAGACAACATCTGCACATACACCCTCCTGCACAGAGATGGCAGCAGAACTGCTCCACACAGACTTCAAATCAGCTCTGGGAGCTGATCCTGATCACATTTTAGCCATGAATTTCCTTCCTACCAGGGCTTGCAGCTCAGCCTGACTTTTAAAAAGTTCTGTTGTTAGATTTGCAGGGCTAGCATTTTCTATTTACTAAACCCACTCCTATTTATCCAGTAAAACAACATTATTTTAAGGTTGCTGTTTAACAATTAAATGACTAAAAATCATCACCACACCTGTAGGATAACAAAAAGTTTTCCTGTATATGAAAATAACAACAAACTCAGTAACCCACAGGCAGCTTTTGCTTCGTGAAACATCACACGTAGGAAAAGATTTGGTGTCCCAGACTCAACACTACAAATGCAATAACTCAGCACTAATTTAAAGCACATTATTTAATACCTAGAGTGGGGTTTTTAAAGGTTGATAGACCAAGAAAACAGAAACTCATCCTAAACCTTTTTTTTTTTTAGATGTTATTATCTCCAAGCTTAGAAGTGAGACACTTTTCTCTTGGCTGATTTTTTATTACATGCATAACGACGCAGAATTTTTTGATGTCTCTTCATGAGGTCAGGCACAACTTTAATTTACAATTTACAAGATTTAACTTTCCCACTAATTTGACATTAAATTAACTAAGAGAAGTCACTGCTAAGGAAAAATTATCACTGAAGAGATAAGAGAGAACCAATCCTTATCTTCTCAAGCACAAAGTGGCTCATCTTGGAATCAAAGTTGGGTTTTAACTACAGAATTGGTCATTAATTTTTATCACTCCTAAGATATCAGGTGGTTTCCCCAGGACTACACCCAATTCCATAAAAACAACTATGCTGCATAGTATATTTCAGCTGGAAGCCAGGTTTTAATGTGTTCCAAAAAAGTGCTGGAAAAAGGAAACTTCAGGAGAACCTGAACTACATTGAGGGAAAGGAAACACCAGCACTTTGCAGAGATGTTCATTAAAGTGCAAACACCAGGAAAGCTTTCAAATAGAAAGAGTGCTCAGGCCAGTAAGAGCTAGGTTAATATTCATTTTAAAGGCTTTCAAATCTGCCTGTTTTATAAATTAGTGTCAACCAAACTCAGTAGCAACATGGATGCAAATCTTGAAACACTCACTCTGGTAAAATGATTTCATGGCTCACAAAGGAAGAAACCCTGAGCCACATGGTGAAAATTTCAGCTGAGAAGTTGTTCACAAACAGTTTTCCATATGAGATTTCCAAACAGGAGCATGTCTTAAAATTGATGTTCTGTTCTTAAAATTTGTGGTGCTTAATTTCCTCTGTGACTTAGCAACTGCTGGCATTGAAGAGAGGCTGTGCTAAATCCACAGGATTTTCCAGCAGCTCTTCACATTTCAATCTACTTCATTTATTACCATTTCCTACATTCTTATATATCTCCTATATTCCACCTATATTTACAGGAAAATCGGTCCCAAAGTTGAAAAGAAGCCACTGCTGCCTGTGCAGAGAGGTTTTGGGGTGTGAAACAGCTGGTGGCAATAACAGAGCACCAATGCACTTGGGGAATGTGGTAATTGTCTGCATGGGCTCACCCTGACAGAAATGCCCCCAGAGAAGTCCAGGAGGTGTTTCCAGAGGAAATCTGGATTGTCCAGAGGCAAACACAGTTAAAAATGAAAATATTCTGGTGGACAACATTTCGCAGGCTCCAGGATGACCAGAGCACATTGATCCCAAATGAAGTAACTTAATTAACACTTGAGGGGGTGCTGAGGCAGCCCTGCCCCAAGACATTCACAGCACCTCTGGGAAAGGCTACAACAACTGGTGTTCATTGAAATCTGGCACTGATTTGGCCAGCAGCAAACTTTCCTCTTTTTCAAAAATTTTATTTGAACAAGCACTCATATACTCTTGGACTGAGATGCACATTGTAGAATTTATGGTCTTAATTAAAGAAGTTCATCAGCGTGTTTGTCTATGTTGTGTAATTTCTTATTCTTCACATGAGAATAACAGAAAGCATCTTGAACAGTCTATTCATTCTTCTTTGTGACAAAGTATATTGGAATGGAAGAGATTTAATCCCTGAATTGTATTACTTCTCCTTTACTGGAGATTTTTTTCCTTCCAAGGAAGAAGAGTCAAGAGACTTTGAAACTCTTTCTAGAAGAGAATTGCTTCCCCAAAATAAAGATTTTACAGCTTCAGTCTAGCAGTTCCCTTCAAAATTTTGCAGTGCTGTGCTCATCGTTAGCTAAAATTACTCTAAAATCTTCAATAAAGTGCAATTTAACAACATTTACCACCACAGCACAAATCAAAACATTTCTTCATCAGCCCCAATACTCCTTGTTCAGGTGCTGCTCTAACGAGGGCAATTAAAAGGAGTCATGAAGAAGAGCAGGGCACCTCTGCAGCAGGACTGCAGGTGATTGCTACTGAAAGAGGAAAGCCCAGAGCCCCCTGGGAGAGAAGGGCTGATATTGATCACCTGCACTCATCAATACTGCTCACCAAGAGGAAATCCAGCCAGCAATCATTGTCTGCAGAAGCTTCATGAAGAACAGAGTTAATGCTGCTGCAGGTTTGGTCCAGGTGCTTCTTGCAATGCCTCTGCCCCTCACATAAAAAGTGATGAGATAATAGATTCATTCCTTTAGCACTTTCTATTTAACAGGAATAGATTTATTCCTATTAGCACTTTCCATTTTAAAGTTACAGGAGACTGACTGTGAAATTTTACATGGAGATTTAAACTCTAGCAATGTTTTGACACTAAGACAGCAATTCAGTTAAAAAAAAATAACCCTTAATTGTAAATTAAAGTTGTGCTTGACCTCATGAAGAGACATCAAAAAATAACCCTATGAAAAACCCATGAAAAAAAAAAAAAAGCAAAACCTGTTGCTAACCCAAATGCCATTATTCCATTTCTTTCAGTGGGGCTTTTTCCCCCACATATTTGACATCTCAAACAAAAATGATAACTGGATACCAACCAACTGTTCTTCCCTCCAAAAAAATAAATGTGTGCACAAGCCCCTCCCTGCCCTGAAGGAACAAACACACATTTATTCAGATATCCCATGAAACAGGAATCTTTGTGCACATCACTCTCTGACGTAAGTCCCAGGAAGATCATTTGAATATAATTAATGATAATAATTGAAATTATCATCGAAGGTATCAAGGGAAAGAGCTCATGTTTTGGTAGCAAACAGAGGCACCACTTTACAGATATTTCTAAACCCTTCCAAAAGTATCAAAAGGCATCAGGAAAAAAAAAATACCATTGTTCAAAGAGCCAGGAAACATTACTTGATAAATGAAGAAAAATGATGACACTAATTGACATCATGAGAAAACTCAAAAAGAAAAAAAAACAACGCAACTCCTGAAAGAAAACAAATTAATCTCTTAATCTCTTAGGAAAGAAATTCCAGGGCAGGCCTGAATCTGTCAAAGTTAATTTCTCCAGAAATGCACCAGATTAAAAACATGAAGGGAAACAAAAAAGCTGACAGTCACAGAAAAGTCTCAAATATTAATTTTGGGCTACCCATCAGTAATGATTTCTTTAGGATGTTTTCATAACACCAAATAAAATTAAATTCTGAATAATACTTGGCTAACAGATAAAAATTGCCAAGTTAGAGAATTTACTGTTACAATATTGTTGTAGCTGGGTTTTTCTGTTTTGCTTGGGGTTTTTTTTTGGCTCTTCATATGTTATTGTTTCAGCATCAAATACACTGCATAATCTAATGCAGAATCAGAAACAAGCAGGATATTTTTAATAGAAAAGCACACTGGAAATTCTGAATTTTCTTCCAAATTAGGACAAGCACAAAGTTCCTTTTTAACACCAGCTGCTTATTCTACAGCTAAGCCTTGTTCCTCAAGAAATTACTGAAAAATTATCAGGCACAAACCTCAAATAAGTGCAGAAATGATAAAATTGGATTGTCTGTATTTTCTCTGAGCATTTTACTAGTGTGAATCCTTTTTTTTTTTTTTTTCCCCATTAATTAGGATTGTTTGGGATATAGTAAAGCAGCACAGAAAAGGGATTTTGGAAATGCCAAACAGGTCTCATTCACTGGCTCCAAGAACTTACCACAGAAACTACTGATACCTTTTCTTTTTGTGAGAGAACTTGAAATACAACATTACTGAAGTAAAATAACACAGACATAATGACCTGCTGGCACCATACCTGACCTTTAAATTCACATTCAAATATAGGAACTCTGCTAGAGATTTGATTTTTTTTTCCCCCAAAGCTCTTTATGACCCTCTTGGATTGCAAGAGGGTTTTTGAATCAGAAAACCAAGTGAAAGTTGTATTTCTGGTGTGTGTTTTATAATCTTCTTTCATCCTGATGAAAGCAGGAGGTGCAGTAAAGCATCCAAGTAGCTCAGGAATTGAAATGCAAAGTAAGAAAAGCATATTTACACTTGTGTCTTATTCCAGAGAGAAAGGAGAATTACAGGGAATTACAGAGAGAAGTGAGTTGAGCATATCAGCAAAGCTGCTGTTCAGGAGGAGAAAATTTTAGCTTGAATTAGAAATTTTAGAGGAAAAGCATCTTCACAACATCTGTACAGATGAGCCCTTTGCAGGGTTAATCTGGAGCATGTGGGGAACAAACCAGCTGGGTTGAGGGATGCACTGATATGGAACAGTCCTGGGCAGCCCAGCCAAGCTGTGACCTGGAAATTATTCACTTTTCTGCCTCCACTTCCACAGCCCCAGCCCTGATTAACAACCCAAGGACGCTCAGGCTGCCTCTGTTTTAAGCCCAGCCATTAAGCTGGACCGCAGGGCGAGCAAGGGTCAAGTTTAAAAGCTGAGCTTTGCAGAGAGGAGCCCGAGTGATGTGGAAAACAGCAATTCTGAGCTCCCAGCAGCTCCCCAGATGAACTGCACCCAGTGCCAACAGGGAGCTGACATGGGAGCTCCCCACAGCTCCCCCTGCCCCTCCCAGCCCGTGGCATCACATGTGCTGCCCAAGCTGCACAGCAAGATTGAACTGGGGGAAAAAAACCCCAAAATGTTCCACAGAACCTAAATTAAAGCCAGATGTGGAAGGAGCAGATGCCTGAAGTGTACTGTCAGTTCAAGACAGGATAGGAAAGCTTGCTGGTGTTATTATTTATTAATTGTCATGCTAAGGAAGTCATGGAGAATATTTATGATTTAAGATATAGGTGTTCTATTGACTAAAAATCCTGCAATTTGTATCAACTTTAAACCTCTTTAAATGTATTAAAATTTTAAAAATACTTTGAAACAATGTATTAAATGTTTAAGTTAATTACATTTTAAATGTATTAAAACTTTACACATATTCAAATGTATTAAAATATTATGGTCAACAGCACAGCCCTGGAATAGGAATTAAACAGTGCAAGTAAAGAAAGATCTTCACTAAGTGAAAGGTCTCCCATATCTTACTGCAAATTGTGTTCCTTAAATCTGGGCAAACACACTCAGTGCTAATAATGTGGGGGGACTTTTCATGGGAATTCAGGCTATCCAAAAATGTTGCATTTAACAGTCACTCCTACAGAACACACTTATCCAGATTCTCTTTTAGGCAAACTCAAAACTTAGAAAAATTTTCTCATTAAAGCACTTTTACACACACAGCATGAAAGCAACAAAGCATTTAGGTGAATTAGAAATAAAAACTATTACCAAAAATTGAAATGTAAGAGCAGCACAACACTTTTTCTGACCACAACAAAACACCCTTGGCAAAATGTTCAGTGAAATGCTCTGAAGGAATGCGCATTTTAACAGAGAACCTTTTAAAAATAAGCACAAGATTGAGTAGTTCCCCTATCAGAATCAGGTTTATTAGTGAAATATCAGGGATTTATATATGGAATTACAACCCAATTATGATGTTACTGGGTAAATAGAAGGCTGGATGACAACTAACTTTACAAGTCTATTTTCTTTATAGGTCTGGACTAGCACTGGACAGATTTTACTAGACAGGAAAGGAAAATCTGCAGTTACCAAAAGCCATTTTATGGTCTCCAAATGCATCAATAATCCACAAAATCTCTCTGAAGAGTTTGAGTGGTGAAAAGCAGATAATTTCTCACCAGAAAAAGAAAACATTCCCATCCCAAACCAGGCCATCCACACCTGGTGAAACCCCTCAGTGCTTTTGCTTCAGTCTTTAGAGTGCATTGAGAATATCTCAAATCAAAGGAATACCAACCTTAGCCATTCCAATGGCTCCATTTTAGGGAACACTTTCTGCCAAGAGCAGCTCCAAAGCAGCCAGAAACCCAAAAAAGTCATTCTGCAGAGCTCACAGTGCCCAGCTGCAGCGTGAGAAAAAGGAGCTCGGAATACAAGAGAAAAGGGGCTCAAGACAGGAGAGTAATTCTGCAGAAAAGATATTAAAGGCACTCTCTTGTGCACCTAAAAAATTTAAGAATTGCCCAGATGATGAACTGAGAGACTTGTGGAGGAGCACAGAACAAGCTCTTTGTTTTTCAGAGCCAAAATGTAATGTTTTTCAGTGGCAAAATGCAACGAAGAACTGGTTTTTAACCCAAAGCAAGCAGGGGTGCTCCAGAATCTCCACCAATAATCTGCCCTGTCAGCCCTTGCCATTCAGAAACACAGGTTCACCAAGACTGCTCCACTGGTTCACTGCTGAAAGAGATGGATTTTCCCAAAAATGCAGCAATCCTACAGGGAAGAATCAAGCCAGCTCCCTGGTTTTATGGCAATTAACCTAATTTGAAAGCATGAGCTCTGCAAATGCTTTGTATGTCAGATTTTCCACCTCTGAGCAGTGATTTCACTGCATAAACCACACTGAAGTTCCCCAGGAGTTTTGAAAGGACACAAATTCTGGGTTTTAAGCAAAACTTTGAGCTTCAGTAAGTTGCAGCAAGCTCCCACCAGACTCTGTATTTTGTAGAGAATATCTAAAACCTCACTAACAAACACCTATTCTGAGGCTGCAAAAGGGATTTATGGATTAATACCTGCTAAATAATACAGTACTAATTTTTTTTTTACGTTTTACATTAGCAACCTAGACACCGACAGTCAGGCCTGGCAATCAGACTTTAATTATTGCTGCTGTTAATGAGTAGCACGTGTTAAAGGGTGCTTGTTTTCCCTTCTGGGATCCCTCTCATATATATATTTCAATTTTTTCTAGGTATGACCATGCTGACTTCAGAATGCATTAGGCATTTCAGAGTTCATGTTTCCAGCATCTGCTACAATTATTTCTCAAAGGTTAAACATGAGACAGAGAGCAAAGTCATGATTATCCACCCAAAACTTTATTAAGAAACACTGTGGAGCCCTTTCCAGCTGAAAAAACAGCCCCAGCACTTGCACAGGCTGCAGGGACTGCAAAACCACTGCTTCAGAAGCATCCCTGGGATACAGCTGTGCCAAAATTCAATGATGATGCACAAGGGTAGAGATATTGGCAGGGGGAGGAAGGAATACAAATCACTGTTAAATATAATATTAGGAGACACCTGTTTGATTTTTTATGGAACACAGCATCACAACTCAGTATTGAGTTATCACCTGTGCTGCTGTCCATGACATCAAACACGCCCCCAAGTTTCTGCCCAAATTCCATTTTTTGTCACTGGGCAGGTAAACAGCATTTCCCCCCCATATTATAATCCATCAAGCAGCATAATTACATTTTAATTGACCTAAAATTGCAGTTGATTTCCTCACACCACATAACCCAAGTCACCTGCTTCCTTTAAATTAATATTTAAAGACTCAGATACAGAAAGTTACAATTAATTTAAGAAAATGTCTAAATCATTGTAAATGATTTCATTCTGTAAATGAAATACCACTGCTTAATTCTCTTAATAATCATTTGATCACATGATTAATTAACATCCAAATTTTATTTGCTTACCTCAGCAGCCTGTGTCTCCTGGTGCAATAAAGTCAGACCTGTCAAATCTTCCAGGAAGGAATGTGAAGAATTAAAAACTTTAGCTAGGAAATTAAACCCTTCTCGTTCATACTGCTCAAGGACCTGCCAAATAAACAAACAGAGAAGTATTTCAAATACAATACCCATAATCTGATTCACCCCCGTATTTGGCTCACAAAATAAAAGCAGAATCTTTCTGAACACTCAGAAAATGACTGGATAGCACAAAGAGGTAAAAATGACAGAGAACAGAACAATCATTTTCCCCAACTCAATTTCTACAGTGAGGAAAGGTGCAAGCAAGAGGGAAGAGCAGTGGGGTTTAAGATTTCCTGCTTTAAATACATTTTTAAGCTTATAACACAAGACAGATGACAGGGCAAGAAGGAAAACTTGGCTGCACAGCCATGAAAGGAGCATTTGAGTGCCACAAAACACAGTAAAAGCCTGTTCCAGTGTGTCAGTGCAGGGAAAGAACCATGCTGGGACAGCCTGAACAAATTCCCCGAGTAGGTGTCCAAGCCCAACATCCCTCCAGCCTCCAGAGATTCGTGGCTCTGAGGCTCTTGTACCTTTCTCTATTTTTTCTGCTTACATTTTCCCAGTTTATTTTTAATTTGGGCAATCTTACAGGCTCCCACAAGAACCGTGAGGTTTGGGTTCTGCTCCTCTCAAGCCCTGACCATGAAGAATTTTATTTCAGCTTTAGGGAAGGAGTTGCCAGGCTGATTTCAAGCCAGTGAGATGCAGATTGAGGGAAGAGAAGATAAATATCAAACATGACCCCAATCCTACACGTTTTGTGACAGCAGGCAGGCAGAAAATGGGAGGAATTTATGCCTGAGCAATCCCAGGATCCATTGTTTCCTTATTTTTGTTTCAAGTTCTGATCATTTCATCCCCTGCTCTCAGATGAAGCAGCTGAGCTTGATTCATTCCAAACAGCTTTTCCTGCAGAACTTCAAGGAGCAGAGCAGGATTTATGCAGGGACCTCAAAGCCACAGACATTTAATGAGAAAGGAGCAGAATGTGTGACAGGGAAGGATCACCAGGACCCAGAGGAGGCAGGATTTTCATAAGAATGGAAATACTCCTATCAGAATTCATCCAATCACAACTTACTCTCAGCAATCCTCCCTAGTTTAACAATTCCTAAAGGTCTCAAACACCATTTCATTGATAAAACTGTGGGAACTTGCCCAGCCCAAAACACATCCTGTGAGCTTTTACACGGAGTCCTACAGGAATTCAGGCTCATTAGAAACCATATTTATATTTAGCTGACAAGATTCTAAGTTTACTAATAAAAACAGACAGGGATCCTCACTCAGCTCTTCATGCACAACTATCTAATGCATAATTAGGTCTCAAAAAACACAAACAGAAACAACTGAAACACAACTATGAAAAAGAAGACAGATATATAAAAGGTGATTATCAAACATTTGGCACATTCCTGAACACACTTATTCTTCTAAAATAAACCAAATCAGCACTTCACGTTCTCTTCCTGAATCTACAGAAATTGTTCTTCATACTTTAAAGACTTGTTTTGCCATAGGGGGTTTGGTGTGTGTGTACAATGACTGATAAATACAATCATGAATTAGAAAAGAAAAAGGGATTTAAAAAAAAACTTATTGGGAGCATTGCTTTGTAATTTCTTGGGTTTTTTATTCCTGAGATAGATGAAGTAACGTGAACGTTCGCAATGCAATACAGAGAGCTGAGCAACTTCAGCATCTTTTTGGAGATGTGTCCTTTCAATATCATCCACTAAATATGGTGGGACTGCACTGTGGATTTACACATTCAATGAGAATTCTGGGCTTCAAAATCCCACTGAAACAACCCAAGTGCAGCAGTCTCTTACACAATTTCTAACCCTGGAGTGTGTTCACAGCCCTGCCTATGGGAATTCCTGACCCTGGCAGGGGTTTTTGGCCTTTTGGCTTTTTTTTCCCCACAAGGTTTTTGGAGGAATCACTACCCAGATTTTTGGTGCTGCAGGACAGATCAGAGTTCTTGGCCCACTGAAACCATCCCCAGCCTGCACACTGAACCTCAGCCATAGTTTAAATTATTACAGCACCTCAGAGAAACACAGGGACAACAACACTGAGATATTTTTGTCTCTTCCCAGGGGCAAAACTTATTAAAAGATGTAAAGCACCTTGGGCTGTGCAAATACTACGAGCAGAGCAGGGAATTGAGAGCAACCTTTCTATACACAGCTCATCCATCAAGCAGCCCTTAAACCTGGCTGGGTTTGTTATTCAGCAAACTCTGCTTTGATCCTGCCTCCCAAAAACTGGGATTTGAGCCTGGAGTGAGAATTTCCAGGTGCTGCTCCCTCAGTCAGTGCAGGAATCCAGAGTGCCAGGGTGCTGAGCAGGAGGTGCCCTGGTTTATCTCAGGGATGGGCAGACCTTGCCAGCCCCTGCCAGGAATTCCTGAGCTCACCCTGGCACCCAAAGTGGCCAGCACTGCCTGGGCATGGAGCACTTGGAACAGCTCTCCTTAAATCCAAGTGCCCTTTGGTGGAAAAAAGTCTCTCATTAAGTGCCTTTTAAAGTATTACTATTAGTAAAATTTTTAAATTAATAATTTAACAAATATAAATGAGCTAAAACAAATTAAAATTAATACATCTAAACATATACAATATATTAGAAAGAAATCATTTTTACAAATATAAATTATTATATAAAATATGATCAAATTTATTAAAATTCATATAGATATTAATAAAATGAACAAACTATTAGTAAGGTCACAGATCCAGGAGTTGCAGGCACATTATTGTTAGATTTTTTTTTTTGTACTGGTACACATTAACATGACTAAATCTATTGCTATGGAAAGATAGCAATAGCTTTGTTATCTCCCTGTGTGGCAGAGACCTTCCATGGTGCCACAATGGCAAATTCAGGTTTGGGTGACAAATCTGACCATACACACAGGATCTTCAAAACCTAAAAGCACAGCAATAAAGAACATTTTTTTTCCCCCAGCAGCAAGCACAGAAGCTGAAAAGCTGTATTAAAAAGTGTCCTTGCTGATTATAACGACTTGCTTTCTACAAAGAGGACAGCCTGCTGAATGGAAGTATTTGTTAAGTAGTTTTAAACCCAGAATTCCAGGCTCATGAGCCAACAAATGTCATATCAGAGAGGCAAACAAACACCTGCAGCAGCACATTTGCTCCTGAGCAGGCACCATTGAAGAAGATATCCACTCCAATGAAATCCCTTTAATATAGGCAGTGACTGGGAGAACATTTTGTCTCCCTCAGGGACTTTATTTCCCAGCTGAGATGATGAAAACTTCCCAGTGCCACAGAAAGGAGGAATTCCACGAAGCTGCCCACATCTAACCTTTCCTCCCCAAATTCAGCAGCAGCCTTTCTCTGATAAATGGAACAGGGCACAGATTTGTTCAGCAGCCACTGACCAGCCCTCAGAAAGGAAAAAGAACGAGGCAAAATAATCTCAGATTCCTGTGCCAGGAGACCACACAGGGAGTAATCACACAGGAATAAAACCAGTCTGAACAGCAAATAGACACACAAAATAATTCTAAAAAATGTTTCCAGATTTAATAAGTGACCGATTTGTTGTTGCATGGAAAGGAAATTTTCTCCTATTTAATCATGTCCAGCAGAGCCCAAAGGCCCAAGGCTGGCATGAATTTGCTTTTGCATTTCTGAACAATTCTCATCCTTGGTCCCACTGAGATCCTCCCAAGGAACTGCTCTACAAGAGCAAAATACTTGAGAGATGCTACAATTTGCGTGATTCTTCATCTCAAACCAGTTACTGTCTGACCACAGATGTACAAAATCCCACCTGAACTTTTGCAGGGAATAAACCCAGTCCTTCAGTGATTTGTCACTATGCAGCCATTCATTTTCCAGGCAGGAAAAAAATTATAAAAGCACAGCAAAGAACCAGAAATACATAATTCTTGCACCCAGCCTGGCAAGCTGGAGCAGGAAGGATTTATTAAGGAACTCTTATCTTTTCCTCACCTGCAGGTCACTTTTCAGAGCTTAGGAGAGCTGCAAATCCCCAATTCCTTCTGGATTTCGTGGCTGCTGCAAACGCTGCCAGGAGAACCCACATTTTCACACCACCCTCTCCTGCCATGCAAATCTCTCAGGCTGATGCCACAACCTTGATTTCAGCCTCCACTTCACAGAGCCAGAATTCCAGATTTTTTTTTTTTTTTTTTTTTTTACACAATGGCATTTTAATAGAACAAATCAAGCTGTGGACGCACACCATCCCAACAGGACCAAATCCATGGATTGCCAAGGCTTTCTGAGTAAATGATACCCAGTAACCCATTTCATGAGCAATCTTTTTCTTCTGGCCTGTTTACTGAAGTTAAAAAACCCCCAAATCTCATGGCAGAAGGAAAAAAATACAGGCTTGGAGTAAAAAGACTTGCTTTGAAATGAGAAACAGATGTGCAGCCTTGGTGTTATATTCTTTTTAACAGCATTCTGCACAAAGTCCTCTCAATTGCTGGGTACAAAGACATTCAGAGAGAGAATCTGGCTCCAGGATTGCTTTAGAGCAGAAAAGTTAATATCTGCTTAAGCAAAAACACAAAAAACAGGCTCCTAACCCAAAGAAACTGACTACTGCTGCAAAATTGGCTCTTGTTTTACTTCTGTCACATCAATTTCAAACTTTTTTTACCAGTATTTACATTTGGTTTGGCTTTTTTTTTTTTTTCTTTCCTCTTTTCAAAGTAGGTTGCATCTGCAGAGCTTGAACCAGTGCTGTTTATTTCCAGAAAAAATAAAACACGGAGTGAATGCTACCAGCTGGATTATTTACACTAAATAAGATTTCTGGGTAATTTACCCCCAAAACCAGTTCCTGGATTATTTACACTAAATAAGATTTCTAGGTAACTTACCCCTAAAACAAGTTCCTGGATTTAAACACTCCCCTCCCTTAAAAGGGGACAGGTACTTCACTAAACATTTCAGAGTCACAAAATATCCCAATATTCAAGGCTCTGTTTAGAAATTGGACAGGCCTGGATAAATTTTTACATGCTGTTAACTCCCTGCTTATCACAGCAAGGATAGAAATTTACTGTTCACCTGCTGAAAAGACATTTGGAAAATAAGACAGATGTGGAAAAGTCTTGCCAGATCCATTCTTCAAAATTCAATGTATCTGCTGTTCAAACAGTGATTGAATGAAAGTTTTATGCTGTGAAGAATCCTCCTGAATGAGAACAAGCTGAGCCACTAAGTTAATATTCAAAATTTCACCACACAACCCATGATTCTGGTTTCCTTAAAAAAATCCTCATTCCCTCCTTCCTTTTCACAAAGTTCTCAATTTTTATTGCCATCTGAGCCTAAAAAGTTGTCAAGAAAAGTCTAATAAAGTGATGCTGTAATACAGCTGTGAAAAGGAAGGCAATAAAATTGCACTTCTGTGAGGATCATGGAATGATTTTTCAGGGCCTCAGTTCATGGGTTTGGAACAGGAAAGTCTGACAATATTACATGAAAAAAGATAATACTCCAAAAATTACCTCAAGTGAAATTACCTAAAACTTGTGCATTCACTCATGACTAAGTCTGAAGAACAAAGTTCTGCAGCAAGCTGTGCTCCAGGTGTGCACTGAACAAGGCCATGCTGGAAACATTGGAAATTTAGAAAGCACAAGACAAAAATGGCATAATTTTGGGCTCGTGTCCAAATCATGAACTCACCCTCTGCACACACACACTTCTCTCTTTTCCCTCCCATCATCAGTATTAAAAATGAAAGCAAATCAGTATAAAACCTTAACTAATCCAAGTACAATGTGCTGAAAAACCATTTAAGGAAGAGATTGTTGTTTTAATTCAGAGGAGGAAAGGAGTGATATAAATGAGCTTTGCCTGTTGCTGTTCCCTACCCTGATTTTGAACTGCAACGGGCAGAAAATGGAGAATTAACTCACTGAAGAGTCAGCTCTGAAAGGTCTCAACAGGGATTTTTTAGCTTGGGATTTTTCAGTTTCTTCTGAATAATGCAAAGGAGGAAAGTAGAGTTCTCAGAAATTTAAGAAATGCCAGTTTAAGCATGGCCTTTCAACATTTAGTTCTTGGGAGATGCAAGCATTGTTTTCTGGAATAATCTTGATGTGCCTCATCAAGTAGCCATTTTCTGTGATAAGAATATCTGACAGATAAAACTGCAGGATTTTAATTTTAGCTGCTCTTTCCTTTCTTAAATATTTCCCCCAACTTATTTCAAATGTAAACAGCATCCCCAGATTCCAGCCAGTCTAAGGAAGTTTCATTGCACAGCACACCAGCTGAAAGCATTCCCTGCCTGAAAACAGAGTACAGAGATATGAAAGGAAACAAAAGGACCAAGAGAAAAATCAACATCTCATTTTAGAGAGTGAGAAAGGGGCACAAAAGGGGTTTTTGATAGCCAGCACCATCAGATCCTGTGTCCTGACCTCCCTGAGCACATGGGTACACCCTTCAGTCCCCTCCCTGCTCACTCCACGTTTTCCACAGGATGGATGTTTACAACTTGGATATTTACAACTTCATTTATCCCCACTCTGCTTCCTGTCCAGCATTTCTGCTGCTGAGCTCATCAGCAGTCCCAGCATGCTTGGCTCCAGCTCCTGCTGGCATCAGTCACCCTCTGCTGTAGAGGGAGGCAGAAATCCCTGATCCTTCCCAGCCCCATCCCACGGGAAGGACAATCTGGGGCTGGATCTTGGCTTAGACATGCACAGGGACAGGCACCTAATGCCCAGTTTTCTGAAGGAGCAGCATCCACTGTCTGCAGAGAACCCCTAAAGCTGGGAGAGAAGCAAAGGCACTTGCCAACACGTAAAGAAATGATTGCTCTCCCAGCAAAGCAACTGCCCGATGCTGAGTGATGCTTTGGCTGCCTGCACAAAATGTGGGATTGCCACAGGCAGGAGTGGCCCAGCTCTGCAGGGCTGGCTGGAGGCACCAGCAGCCAGCAGGGCCTGGGTGCTGCCCAGGAAATTCATTTATTCCAGGCAGCCCTCCCCACTTCAGCAAGGAGGCAGATCTGTCACACACCCAGCAGCCAACAGTGGCTCTGCCTCGGGCACAATCTGCAGCTGCTCCCCAGAGCCACAGCTCCAGCTGAAAAATCCACATTCTGAGGACTATTTCAGAGCAGAGGGTTTTAGAATCTGGATGTGCTGCAATACCTATGGAAACAGCACTGGAGGAGCAACAGCATTTTCTTCAAAACCATATTTACTGGATTTCATAGATTTCTGCTATTTTACCATCTCTTAAAATTGAATTCCCTCCCCTCTTCCAATTTCAAACAAAACAAACAATTCTGTAAGGACAGATATATCAGCACTGTGGAAAACTGGAAAAAAAGTCAAACCTAGCTTAAACTGTTCAAAAATATTTGCAAACAAAGATCAGCTTCCCCCTAAAGCAAAGCTGATGGTTAGTTAAGCTGAAGAAAACAGACAGCAGGGAAGACAGACACCTGTCAAAGACTGCAATGAGAATGCAGAAAAACAACTGAAAAACAAGTGCAACAATTAAAATAGAAAAGATAAATTAAAATGAGAAACAACATACAGAATTTAAAATATTGTGTCTCCATGAATATGCACTGAATCCTTGGAATAACTGAATAACTTGGGAATAATAAAAACTGAATAACTAATAATAACTGAATAACTTCTCAATAAACTAGGAAACAGAGAGCACTTGTCTGCAAAAATGCAAAAATCTTAAGGAAGGGAAAAAGAACAACTACAAATTGCTTATATCCAGCAAAATAAACGACTGATCTTTTGAGTTCCAGGTGGAATCCTACAGAGTGAGGGCTGGAATTGATTGTGGGATGAACACCATCATCATCACCCCAGCACCACACATTGAATATTCCTGAGTTTTAATCCAGTTCAGTGGATTAAAACCAACCAAGCTGGTTTTTGCAGTTCTTGTAGGCAGGTATTTCAAACCAAAGTATTTTAGTTGAGTTTTGTTTTAGCTGACAGAAAAGGTGTGTGACATCTTCAAAGAGAGATGACAAGACAGCACAGATTATCTCTAATATAAATAATTAAAAATTATATTCTAGGCTCAGGTAGATATTGAACATGTCAGTAGCAGAAAACTGCAGTGATGCTGGTTTTTTTCCTCATTGATAGTCCTTTACTTTGTCCTAATTGTAGTTAGAATTGAATTGGAAGAAGAAATACTGGGAAAAATCCCAAACAAAAAACCCTTTAAGACCCATAAAATTTCGTTTAAATGCAACAGAAATACAACCTGTCAGAAATTATTCCATTGTCTCGAACAATGGCAGGTTTCCTCTTTCCTTTAAACCCTGCTATTTTGAAATTTAAATGTAACAATGGGAAAATTCATTTTTATTCATTTCTAAAAGAAATCCTGCATTTAACTCAGGATGCTGAGAACGTGCCTGGGTGTATTAACAATTCATTCTTCAAGTCTCAATGAAATCTATCCAGTATTAATACAGAGGCTGCACTGTACAGAGACTTGTCAAATGCTCACACATGTAAATTCAGGAAATAAGGAAAGTTATATATGGACTCTGTTTTAAAAGAATTGTTTCTGTAGCTGTGCTGTGAAGTCAGTGAAACATTCTCTTAAATTTTTGAAATCTTCATTCCTGAAGGACAAACATTTCTCCCCATTTCCTTCATAATTTCTGCAAGATCTGCAAGAGACTTTTTCATTTTTTTTAGCACAGGAACAACCAAGGCTTTTTTCCCCCATGACTTTTACATCCACACAATACTTGAATTGAGAAATGTATAATATAAAAAGATTTAAAGGAATTTCATTGACAGATCATCCATTGCTACTGGGAGAAAGCACAGAGGAATGTCTTGGTGCAGTCAGGGCAAATCTGAAGGGCCTGGAATCAAAATCAGAATTATCTCAACTGAAAAACATCAGTGAGTGAGTGAATCTTGCAGGTTGCTGTCATAAGTGATCAGAACAATTTCAAATCAAAATGCAGGCACAGCAGTTAGCAGAGGAGAACAATGAGAGCATTGTTGAGGCTCCTTGATGACAGATTTCCAAACTGAAACACTCATAAATAACTTACGCAACCCCAGCGCTCAGTAAATGCCACAGCAGAAGGGTTTCATGTATTCCTGAGATGGTAAAAAGGGAAAACATCTGCAAGGGCAGGGGAATATCCTGACTGAAAACAGAAATTGTAACATAATGCCAACAATGCCATCCCTGATCCCAGTGTCTGCCCCTTCGTGACACGCAATGAAACTGAGAAACATTCAGCGTGAACTCAGCGGGTAAAAAGCCACTTCAGCAGCTCAAGTTCCCAGCAAATGGAGCAGAAAGGTGGGAAAGAACTTGAAAATTAGCAGAGAACCTTGTGCTGATTTTTATACATTTCATAGTGGGGGTAGTTACACATGAGAATGACTGTAGTAGGGGAAAAGAGAAATCTCTTTAAGGAGAAAAAGTGAGATTTCCAGCACATGGGTGCTAAATTTTAATTCTGGAAGAAATGTGAGCTATGGGTAAAAAGAGAGGCTTTCTACATCTTTATATCCGGGTTGCTTGGTGGCAATTATCTCTTGTGACATTAAACTCTGCATCTGTGGGGTCTCCCCGTTCATTGCATGATGCACAAGAAGGGGAGCAATAAAAGGAAATGTTCATTGCCCTCATTAAAACAGGAACACTGGTAGTTTTGCATTAAAATACATCCATTTTTTAACATTCAGAATTTAAGGCTTTAACCAGTTTTCTGCAAGGATCAGTCAGATCTGTTTCCCAAGGAATTGCAACACTTCTCACTATAACATAAAGAGCAAACAGCCCAATTTTGCCCCACCAGGGTAAACAGGTTAATTAGCCCAGTCAGTAATAACTAACGTTCTCTCCTGTAAGTAAAGCAGTTGTTACAAATGAGTAGCTGTGGGATTTGTAGAGAGTTTTTAGGGCTTGATAGAAGGTTTACACAGTATGTATTTGTATGTAAACTTTGAGATAAGAAATGCTGATTTAGAAATGCCATGGAATAGGACAGATATTGTTGAGAGAGAAATGGAGCTAGAAACAAGGTCCAAAGGATGGCTTTGTAAATAGGATTAGATACTTTAGAGAACTAGAACTATGAAAGATACATTGTAGTAAGATTTATGAGGAGTTTTAGATGATTGGCTTTAAGGCATCTATAGTATGGTGTAAAAAGCTGATAGGCCAATAAATGCTTATAGTGTTTTGTAATTAGGAAATTCTCAGCTTCTAATTGTGATAGCGTGAATTACGACATCTGTATTGTCTCACTCTTCTCATGAGACTAAAATGGAATAAAGGTTTTCAAAGTGCCTCTCAGTTGTCCCATCTCTAAGTCAGACAAAAGTATTGTCCAACAAATATCCATCCTCAAGAACTCAGGAGTCTCCCTTGCTGGTGCCAGAACAAGTTTGGCACCAGAAGAGCTCTCGCTGCTCTCTCGGTGCCCTGAGCTCTGACAGGGATATTTGACATTCCAGCACAGCTTCTGCAGGAGCAGAATAAGACAGAGGGGGAATCATACAAGGAAAAATTGGCCCAGAATAAAAACAGATTGGTTTCCTGCTGCGACCATCCCAAAACTCCTGAACAACTGCCTGCAGGAAGCTTCTCTGGCACTGGCCTGGGCAGGACAATTCTGGGTAAGGAAGAGTTGGCCGCTTGCATGTCTGGCCTCTGCAGCTTCAAAAGCAGAGAAATGAAGAAATGCCCGAGTCAAAATGAAAAGGACTCAAATCTCCAAACATGCAGATCATTAGCAGCTTCTCCTGAGTCCTCTAGCTGGGCTGGATGGCTTCAGGATGTACTGGAATTCTTCTAAAATTCCCAATTCATTCGTTTTGTGCTTTAAGAGTTACAGAGTGACAAGATCTCAAGATGGAGAATGCTGACAAAAGGAAAACACAATGAACACAATGCCAGCAAATTAAATTCTATCTGTGCTGAAAGTCTGAACCTCCAGTAATTCTGACATGGAGCAGGATGAAATACTAAATTACCTTATTAAAAAACAAACCCTCACACAACAAACCAACATAGAGACTGCAATTAAATCATAATTGGATTTGTCATTTCAAAGCATCAGCATCGGATTTCCCCATAATGCAGGGTGACATATTCTTATGCTAATAAATAAAGTTAGCAAAGTAAACAAAAGCTGTGTTTCTACTGTAAGGAAATCCGTGAGCCAATGGAGCAACCTTTTCAGCACACAAGAAATTCAATCCCCAAACCACATGAAAAGTGATCTCTCTGGGAATAGCACAGCTGCTAAAATCCAAGGCAGTTTTTATTAAATCATCAAGTCTGTTTATGTAAAACGGGGCTCTCTTAAAATGACCTCCAAGAGGAAATGATTTGCTAAGGAAAAATTGATCCCTGCATTGAATTTATCTGCGTGGATGTACGTTTTTATTGTTTTTACATGGCACTGTTTCCTGAATTGGAGATAAGGAGAAAATAAGAGGAAAAGAGAAAGAAGAAAGCTTCTTCTAACAGTTTAAATTCTCCACCATCAAGGTTTCAGCTACTGCTGAGCTTTCAGCTCTTCAGCAGTGTAGATCCAGCTGCTGTTATTTTTAGAAACACTCAACTTTAGTGCTTCAACTTTTGAAGAGAAAATGCACATTGAGAGTCCTTCAAAACTTGTCAGATGTACCCAGATAGCCCAGAGGGAAAAAAAAAAGGATCACTGGAGAAGAAGATATTGTGCAAGTTCTCCTAAAGATGCCAGTGCCCCATTATTGTTTGATGGCTCTTTGAAAGGAGGACGAGGGCAGAGAAAGGAACAGAAAGAACTTCCTGCAAGCACTTCCTCAAGGTACAGGGGGGGTGAAATAAATTCATGGCACTCCAAACCATGAGGCAAAAACCCTCTGAATCTCCCTGCTGAGAGATCCCAGGGAAAACTTCTGGAAGTTGCACTCCACGGCCAGAAAAAACTTGCCAGAGGGAACTTTTGAAGGCCACAGGAGAGGGAAACAATGCAAGAACTGCCCCAGAGAGCCAAGAAACAGCTGGGAACTCTGAGGTGACTCAGGACTGGCAGCAAAATCCAGCAGCAAAATCAACAATCTGCTCAATAAAGAAATGGTAAGAAGCAATTTTTCCCCTCAATTGTTCATTCTTTGTCGGTTTCATATCACAAACCAGAAATTTCGACAATTTTGCCTATTTGGAAAGGCATTAAGCTGCAGAAGGCTAAAGGGGTATTTATTCAATTTCAGACATCAGAAAGGATTTCTTAAATAAGACCAATCTCATTTCTTTCTACAAAGCTGAAAGATAATGACAGTATTTTTGTGATGACCTTTTCAGGAATGTCTTGGTCAATCTCTGCTTGGATTCTTCAGCTGATGGCAGCATTTATGTGGAGATAAAAAGAGCACCATGCTAAGAGGTGATGCCAAAGAAACTTGGAAAACAGCTAAAAAAGAAGATTATGAGGGAAAAAGAACTTTTAGCTGAAGTGGGAACAGATTCCAAGCCCTAAAGAAGTCAGAGAAAATGTCAAAAAGTTCCCCAAAATTGACCTAGAAATGCACAAACTCAGCCTTACCTTGGCTGAACAGGCTGTGCACTTATCAAATGCCAGGCTGACTGGAAGAACATTATCAAATCTGGATAAAAATCCTCGGATCTAGAAGATGAAAAAGAAAAAAAAATCACATTACTATTTTAACCATTTCCAAAATTCAACATGAACTGGACATATACACACTCCATAACAAGAATATCACGTTCAAACAGTCACTCCCAATAAAACTTATAGTGAATTTATACTGTGTCCATATTACTGCTTTTTTCTGTACAAATAATGGCACAATTGCCTAAATGCAGCATTATTTCACCAGAAAAAGAGGCACAGCACCATCTGCAGTTGGCCTTTTCAGAGTGCAAAGCTCCACGAAAAATAAAAAGTCATGGTGTGACAGCTTAAACACATTTTTTCCCCATTTCTAGAGTCTGAACTCTTAACTGTTGTTCATTCCTCAATAATGATGTTAATATGGTATTACTGATAGGCAATTTTAAATTTCCAGACCACTATTTCTGCTAGCAGAGGGAGCTCTGAAAACGTTTTGCAGCAGGGTTTGATCACTTCAATTGTGAACTCCTGGGAGTACTGATCACCCTTTTTAATCTGTTTATTACAATGAAGAGATGTTACCAGGCACAGAACTTAACAAACTCTGCAGTACAACGAATAACACCTCAATTTTGAAGTTTTAAAACTGAATTTTTGAACAACTGTTAACACATTTGAAAGTAGAGTTTGGGTTGAGTTGAAGAAAAAAGTGCTGTATGGCACCAAAACAACATGAAGATTTTGTGATAACAATAGTAAATAATTAAAATCAGCCAATTCACATAATAATTGGGAGTTGGCTGATTTGAATTGATTTCAAACTCTGAGGAGATTCAAAAAGTGAACTTTAAGATGCTCATGTTGGCGCCTCTGATGGAGAACAGAAAAGTCAGAAATTGCTTTATTCACTTAATTTCTGCTCCAAATTCCTGCTCCCAACAAACTGCTGCTCAGTAGGTACCAGGAATTTTGTGTCCATGAGTAGCACACACCCCGCCTGGGCTGTGTAATGGGTTAATATTAATTATTTATTAACAAATAATATGATATCTCTATATTAATAGTATTATTTAATATATAAAATAATAGTACATAATACTACAAAATAATAGTACATAATACTACAAAATATATATAATAATATATAATATTATATATAATATATAATCTAATATCTAATCTATTATAATACAATATATATTATTATATAATATAATATATTAATATTCTAATATATAATACTAATTATTTATATTTATTTTTATTTTTAATGAACATGGAGAGTCAGTCCTCTGGGGAATGTAATCAGCATTTTTTTAAAGACACAACATCTGTGATGATCAGTTCCCAGCTCTTCAACAAAAGGTTTTATCACCAATTATTTACCTGGTGAGGAACAAGCCCAAGGGAAGTGGGTGGTTCATTCATTCTGTCATCACTGCTGCTGGCCACAGCATAACCACTGCCAAAAACACAACAGGGAAAATTAGAGCAAGACAACACACTCAGAATTTCCAGTCAGCTTCCAGACATTTTGTTACAGCTTCGAATGAGTCAAGGGATCTATGTGGAAAGTCTGTTTTGTAGGAACCAAGACTCAGCATGAGAAATACATATAAATCAGTCTGAGACTCATCTTCAACTCCTAAGTCACTTTTTCTCTCCCAGGTTTTAATGAGAATAAACAAGCCTCACGTTCAAGGTGCAGAATTTCAGAGTAATTTTCTGTATCACACACAGAGTTTTAAATAAGATTTGCAACACGGGGCTTATCTCAAAGCCCTTCACATTACAACAGCTCCTCATCAAAGGAAAAGGAATCCAAGATTACTAACAGCAACATCCTCTTCTTTTGAAAGATTCTTAATACTTTTCTGAGGTTAAATTCAGAGACAGAAGAAAAACTTAAGACTTGATGAAGCAGTTCCCTCAAACACTGCACATTGCATTAATTTTAATTCACAGACAACATCCCCCTCACAGAATTGTCCTTGAGGTGCAATTCCTCCTCCTCACTAAAGATTCTATTCAATTGGTCTGATTGCTCAGAGAACAGCAGCAATGGCTCACCCTTCTGGATGCTGCAGGACAGAAACCATCAGCTCCACTGCCAGGGCTCCAGCCACCATGGCCAGTCCAGGCCGACTGACCGTGCACTGCTGGTCCAGTGTCCGATCCCTGGTGGACTACAAACACAGACAGCTCTGAAGGGAAGGCAGAACAACTCCAAAGGTGCCCTGTACAGGACACCTCTAGTGCTGTGCAAATCATATCTGTCATCTTCCAAATGAAAATCAGCTATTTCTCTACCTCATGTGCATCAACACAGCGCAGATCCCTTTATGAAACACCATTAAAACCAAATAAAAATTCCAGTCCCAAAGGAAGAGAGACATAATCACCATTTGCATAAGGTTCTACTCACATCCCCTGGTGCCACAACATCATTGCAGAAGTAGCAGCCCAGTTTGTAGCCAGGGATATTTGAGAAAAGAGAGGATCCCAGCAGATCAGAAGAAGCAGAGGCGTTGCTGAAACGTGAATCACCAGATTCTTGCTGTTTTGGTTTCTTTAGGCCGTGTCTCATAACAACAAAAGTGTCAAATCCCAAGGCAGCGTTGATGACCAACTGTGAACAATAAAGAGAGAACAACAGATTTTAAGTGAGCCAAAAAGGGAGGGGAAGAAAAAAGCAGCCTCGAGGTTTTTATTCACTATAAATGCCAAAAAACCCACAGGCTGTAGATGGATGAGCAACCCATTAACTGCATATTTACCACCTTAGCCATAAACAACAGAGTTTGTGAAAGGTGCAGAATTCCACATGTCAAGCCCTTAGAAAAAAACCAAAACCAAAATAAAAGTCTGTTTCAGAAAGTCACAAAGCCTTGTCCTTCCCTGAGCCTTTCAGGGCAATCTGCTCTGAATGAATGACTCCCTCTAGTTGTTACACAAACTTGTGACAAAAAAGCAGCAGCAGCTTCAAGCAATGAAATGCCATCTGTTATCCAAAGCAATTTCTGCTCAGTAAGGAAAGCAATTAATGATCACTTATGGGCTTCATCTGCATCTGCTTAGTCACATGGGGAGCAGGAGCAGCTGTGCTGCACAATTCCTCTGTCCTCATTTCCCCTTTCTCTCCACTTTGTGGCAAGTGCACAGAGGAATCTGGAGCACAAATATGAACACAGTGGTGGCTGCAGCCAGCCAAATATAAAGGAAGATGCACTGCTTCATCTGCAGCTCCTGTTGATAGAAATTCTGGTGCAGCACTTCCTCGTTTTTCATTCTCCCAGCCAGGAATTATTTAAAAGAAGAACTCTGAGGGAAGCTCTCTCAAGAATTAGTCATCTTAATTAGCCAGCTTTGAGTCTCATCATCGTTCTCAGTATTTCCAATTATTTCTGCATATTCTTTCAGCCTTGGAGTAGTTTATTTTTCCTCAGTCCTGAAGTGGAACCCTGCTGTTGAATCTGTCCAGGGCTACAGCAATTAAAAGATTGCTTCTTCTCACTGCATCTGCCTGTAAAACCTGAATATGGTGTTCCACTTCCAAAATATGACTAAGAGCTGCTAATAGCAGAAATTACTAATATTGTTAAAGAATCCCCACTGCAATCTTTCTGGTCCTTTCTTCTCAGCTTACAGGCAGGTAACTATTTCATTCTAACTAATTGAGCCTTAATTAAAAAAAAATCATCTGCTTTTGATAAAGAGACAATGGAAAAGTACAAGAGACAAATGGAAAAGTATTTTTTGGCATGGATTACCAAAATAAAAAAGAAGCAAATTTTAAGAAGGTCCAGTGCTCAGCAGGAACAGAGATTTAACATCTGACATGAGGATTTAGCATTTGAGGGGTTGGTTTGTCTGAGGTGCTTGTTTTGGGCAAGGACTGCAGGAATGGCAAAGATCATCAAGGCACTCGAATGGTGAAGTGGGGAGAACAACTCCTGCTGCTACCCAGACCTGGTGGTGTGCATTGTACACAAATCATCTCTCACCATCTCCTTTATTTCCTTTTTGAGACCTCTGGGGCCAAACTGTGCAGTACTTGAGATCTGCAGGTGCCACACAAAATCACATCTGAAGCAGAGCTCTCATTGAGTGTTTACCAACATAAAATACTGAGCATTTCTTTGGACACCTCGAGATTTCCCTGCTGTGTTTCTTCAGTGACAGAGAACTCCCAACACAAAAAAGTTTCAAAATTTATCCTTAAAATTATATGAATGCTGCAAGAAAAATGTAGGGGGGCACTGCTGGCTAAGAAAACATGGGAGAGAAGTTTTGGAGATCATAAAACTACTTTATCCTGATTAAACCAGACAGGATTCATATAAAATATGCACATAAAACTCCACATATTGCTGGAAATTCCCAACCATACCATGTGGAAGAGTAGGCTGGCCCTGGCACTTCCCAGCTTCAAATTTTGGAATTTTGAAATGGAATTTTTGAAAAACTGTTAAAGTAGAAAACTTTAAAAAACTTTTTTAAAAACTTCTGAAAACTGTTGAAAGTAGAGTTTGGGCTGAGTTGAAGAAAAAAAGTGCTATATGGTACCCAAACAACGTGAATATTTTGTGATAACAATATCAAATAGTAATAAAAATCAGCCAATTCACATAATAATTGGGAGTTGACCGATTTGAATTGTTTTCAAAAAGATTCAAAAAGTGAACTTCAAGATGCTCATATTGGCGGCTCTGACAGAGAACAGAAAAATCAGAAATTGCTTTATTCGCATGATTTCTGCCTCAAACTCCTGCTCCAAATAAACTGCTGCTCAGTAGGTAGCAGGAATTTTGTGTCCATGAGTAGCACAAACACAATGCTAAGAACACTCTGCCTGGGCTGTGTGAAGGGTTAATATTATTTATTTTATTTTGTAACAAACACGGAGAGTCAGTCCTCTGGAGAATGGGATCGGATTTCTGTTAAGGAGACCACAAGCTTTGCAAACTTGCTCTTTTTGTCATTTCTGTGCTGTTTTTAAACAGCTAAAATAGAGAGAATGACCACAGGTGCAAGGCCAGGAGGATTAAGTGATCAAGTTACACACACTTACAGCTCAGTGTAAAGTTTGTAATCCAGAGAAGCCCTCACTAAAGGGACACTGATCTCTGCACTGGCAAAGGGAAGTTCATTTGTGCTATCAAGAAACAGAAGCCCATTGCTCAGGGCCAGAAATGGATTTAGGATAAAGGGAGATTGAAAGGCAAGGAAATGACTGGATTGTAGCACACCTTCCTCTTGCTGGCTGCGATGACAGCGGGCAGCCAGCGGCTCTCCCGAGTGTCCATCAGCAGGAACACCACGTCGTGGGCCTCGATGAGCTCCTCCAGCTGCGCCACGTCCTTCCGAGCCTGGGCCATCGTCACCTCCGAAAAATTCACTGGGTGGCCTGGCATGGGGATGCTCATGTTATAACCTTCAGAGCTCTGGAGAGAGGCAGACAGAAAACCATCAGTTCAGAAGACAACCTTGTGATTAAACAGGTGAAAAATTCACTTTGTGGCCTGGCATGGGGATGCTCATGTTATAACCTTCAGAGCTCTGGAGAGAGGCAGACAGAAAATCATCAGTTCAGAAGACAACCTTGTGATTAAACAGGTGAAAAATTCACTTTGTGGCCTGGCATGGGGATGCTCATGTTATTGCCCTCACAGCTCTGGAGGGAAGCAGACAGAAAATCACCAGAAGGTAACCCTGTGATTAAACAGGTGTAAAATTCAACACAAATCAGAGCACAAATTCAGTATCCCTTTGTCAGGACGGCAGCTCTGCTCCTTCCACCTCTCTGTGTGGCAGTGCTGTGCACCAAAGCACAGTGCTGGAGTTTCTCAGTCTGTATTTATGCAGAACAGACTCAAAGTCTTAGCAGGCCTAGCAAATCTCTACAAGAACAGGGTGGAACTGCTCCTGATCCCAGGGGTTACAAACACCACCCCCAAGCCAAGCAGCCACATTTACACATGATTATGATCTGTGATTAAAACTTGTGTCCTGAGTCTCTTTCCAGCCCCTTCCCACACGATTTTAACAGGCTGCAGTTTGCATTTCTGCTGCTAAATCCTGCCTCAGTCACAGCCACGTGCAGCATCACACACGCTGCTCTTTATTTTCAATTCCTGAGAAGAACAACAGCCTCAGATGATTTCCCTGTAATTCCCCAGCCATGTGGGAACATGAGACAGCAAAAAGCACTTCTGAGACTTGTCACAGCAGAGCTGGAGGAGTTTGTCCCTGTGGCAGAAACATCTCCCTCTTCCAGCCCCTTCCTTGGGCAGGACATACTGAGAGCAAATATTGAGCCAAATCAGCATCTACACAATGCATGTACAGTGCAAACAATTCATTCACTCCTCTGGAAATGTGTCAGCACAAGCTGCCACCATCTGCTGGAAGGCGAGGATGGATCCCTCATTTATGTTACAGAAGTACAAGCCTTGCCAAAGCCTCCCTGCTTGGCACTGCAGGAAAAGGTAAAAACCAAAATGTAAAAACTGGATGAACCAAGCATAAAATTCCATGGGAAGAGAGGAAAGGAAGGTTGGTGGAATGTGCCTTTGCACAGCCCAATTAATTACCTGCACAACTCATAAATCCAGGTGAGTCAAATGACCAGAAGGGTGAACATGCATAAATAACATATATAAATACATAAATTATAAACATACATAAACATATAAATATATAAATACCCCTGAGGATAAAAAGAAGCAGGCCCACCTAGCAGCTTGGAGAAATGACTGTGGGGAACAGCTGCATTAACCATACCAAAGGATCCACCTTTTTTTCCCCCTCTGTACCATCACCACAGACATCAGGAAATTACTGGGGCAGGCTTTCATTTCAGGGTCATTATCTCCTCCAAAAGGCTGTGCCTTTTCCATGCTGTGCCTGAGTCAAGTATTCATGGATAACTCATCAAGCCTGTGCTGATTGATTAGATCAGCTCAGCTGACACTGCTGGTGACTCAGGAGGGAAAGTTTTTGTTTAAGAAATTAAAATAAATAAGCTGGAACTAACTGCACCACAAAATGGTCAATGTGGTTTGTAAATACTAAAATCCTACCAGAATTTCAAAATAAGCTCAATCCAGGCATTGTAGCGGTAGGAATAGAGTCAAGTCTGGCAGCTCCAACAATTTTATCTGAATAACTGTCCCTCAAAACTAAGACAGCAGTCACCAGCCAAAGTGATTGAGGTGCACTTTGGCAGCCCAACAACGGCAAAAAGAGCTCAAAGGGCACATTGGCATTATTTTACAGAGGAGTAAATGTCCATACATATCCCCAAAGAAAGATCTTGCTCATTCCACAGAGTCCCAAAATCTCAGGAATCTAAGAAAAGTTTTAAAATGCCTCCAAATTATCCAAAATATTTAGTTACCATCTTAGAAAATATTAGAATGACATTTAAAAAAGGGGACTGTATGTTGTTCTCTTTGCTGGCAGTTAAAAACTAAGCAATATCTTCTAATGTAGAACATCAATTTAGAGAAAATTGCAAATTTGGGGTCTAAAACATAATAGGAAATCTCAAAAATACATTTATTACTTCCCTCAAGACCTGCTCCCAGAGTAAACAATTAATATGTCTGACCTGGCATTACTCAAAGCTCCTTAGGACACCCTAGACAGGAAAAAAATTCACTTCACTATCAATAAGCTACAAAATCACTTAATTCTATTTCATTGCTACAGATATTTACCTCAATAAAGTTTCCAGGAACAGAAATTTGAAGTAAAATATTTCAGTAACCAACTGAAATATTTCAGAACACCTGTGCGGTGTTTTAACTACTAAAACTTGGAATAGCAATTTAAAGTCACTTTTTTTTTTTCTTTTTTTTTTTTTCCTTTTTTCCCCAGTGACAGCAGCATGGAAATAATGATCTCACCACTCCTGGGAAGATTTTCTGCAGCCTCTCTGCTGCTGCCAGAGCCTTGGGCTTGCCCCCACTCAGGCAATCCTCGAACTCGTAGAGCGGCTGCCGCACGGGGTTGGAGTAGGAGATCTTTGCATTGTCCACAAAAGTGATCTTCCTCACCCCCCAGCCCTAAAGGAGAACAAAAGTTAATAAAGATAATTAGAAAAGCCTTGGGAAATCTTTTTGAGGAATGCCACACACTCAACGTTGAGTTCTGTCCACTTTTTTAAGCTACAAAAGCTTTTGCAATTATTTGAGATAACTGAAATAAGGGAACGGACAATTTAGTAGGTCCAAGTATAGCATTTAACAGAAATCCCTCAAATCCTGCCGAATTCTGTGGAAAGGGGTGAACATCCCTGAAAGGAATGACCAGCACAGTCATTTCAAGTGTTTCACTGTGAGTTTGGTCTTTATAGCTTGTTAATTTCTTCCAGGATTTCTTTTTTTAATATAAATTCAAAATATTCTGCCAAGGTTCCCTTACTATCTCATGTCAGCAGAACTGGAGTTATTTATTTCCCTTAGGTACAGATCTCACCTCCTCCCTGCAATTTATAATATAACTGATGTGCATTCTGTGTATTCTGATGCAGAGAATGCAATTTGTCTCCGATGTGTCACGGCAGCTGGACAAAAGAAAATAAACAAATATAGATCTTATGAGAAACAGGAGATTATTGGTGAGATTAAGGATTTACCATCAAGGTCCTTGCAACACTACAGCCCAGGGTGCCAGCTCCCAGCAGCAGACACTTGGCAGCCACAATCTTCTCCAAATCCAGAGTAGGCACCAACCTCCAGCACATCAACTTCAAATTCAGATCCACAGATGATTCTGCCAACCTGTGCCATGGAATAAATAACAACAACTTCTGAACCCTCCTGTGCCTCACCAGCAAAGGAATTAGTGATATTTCAGCTGAATGAGTTAACTTAAAAGAATTTTTTTAAAGGAGAGAAAGAATTCAGCAGTGTAACACATAGGTAATATGAAAAACAGACAAGGGCTTCTGAAAAAGTAACAATCCAAAACTAAGATTTTAGTAATAAAATTAATGCAAGTAGGAAATAAAAATGGTATCTCAGCCAAGATTCCTGTTAAGCTGAGTGCTAAGACAGATAACTTGTCCATACATTTTTTTTTTCTTTTTTAGACTAAAACTGGTTTCCTGTACCCAGTTACACCTGCCCTTAACGTGAAATACTCCACTTGTGCCTAAAGCATGTGGGCAATTCTTTGTGGAAGTTTGAGAAAGAAAATGAAGTAGGAAATGTGTGTTCAAGCAAGGGGCAGATTTTTATACCCATCAAACACAGGGTGTTAAAACTCTCACCAAGCCAGACCACCACAGCTCTCAGATTCCTGCAAGTTTCATTCCCTCACACATCATAAATAAAATCTTTTCAGCATCCAGAAAATTATTTGTCCAACAAGGATTTAAATGGCAGTTGGCAAGGCTGGCATTTTACCAACACCTCTTTGGGAAGCACTTAGATAATTTACACAAGTAAAGAAGGTCAAGAAACCTAAAGAATTAAGAACCCTGAGATGAACTTTATTGAATGTCTGTGAAGACTCTGAGAATTTCCACAAATGCTTGACAAAAAATGGCTTTGCTTGATGGGCAAAATGTGAACCTGAACCATCAGACCAAGAGGTTTTTCCAAGGCAAGGACACGCATGCAGACACTCTGTAACCCCACTCTTTTCAACCTATTGCCCAAACATCACGTACAGAATGATAAAAATTACTGAAGTCACATTTCCTGAGCTCCTTCCTGTCCCACTCTGACAAATCCCAAAGGATGAACTTTCCCCCATGCTTATTTTCATTAGCACCCTGCAGGTTAAAGAATTCAGTGAAATTCCACAGGCCTGCAACACTCTGACCTACATCTCACTCAGTTTTAAATAAATGCATTCGGAATTCTCAACTAGAGTCCAGAATTGCCAAGATTTCTGCTGCAGGCAGTGCACTGCTCTCTGAAGGTCCTCACCTCCAAAAGGAAAGGCCAAACAATATCCAGTGGATGTTTTACTGCATATTCTTACCTATTTCACATTTCAACTTGCTACGGCTCAAACCCAAGGAAAGAAAACCATGGGAATTTAAAAGATAAAAACCAAACCTTTTTGGATCCATGCATTCACTGAGATTCACCATCCTTGGCCCCATGCCTCCCTTTTGGTTTTTCTCCCATCCAACAGCTTTTGGACAATCTGTTTGAAATATTCAAAACAAACAAACAAAAACCCAAAGAAAACAAAACAAAAAAAAAAAAAAAAAAAAAAAAAAAAAACCAAAACAAAAAAAATCAAGAAAGAATAAAAGCATTAATATTACAGGACAGAAAAAAAGAACTTTTTTTTGGACTTGACCTTGTTGGAAAAAAACCTTATTTTAAACCTGCCAGTAAATAACCTGTACTTTACAACCTGCTATACAAATTGTGCTGTTTACATCAGCTGAAAGTTCCTGGAGAATTTCTTTGCTCCCAGGTGTCCCCTGTGCTGCTTTTGCCTGCTCAGCTTCAAAGCTAGCACAGAGCTGGCATCATTCCCCATCAGATCTTCAATTCAAGCTCAGAAAATTCATTATTTAGTCAATTTTGCCAATTTCAGTCATCATTTCATGGTCCCTAGACCCATCTACAAATTCAGTGGAGAATTATGTATCTTAATCATATATAATTAAAGAATTTGCAACAATGATATCTGAAGCATTCGTAACTTTTTGCCTGAGGTAGAGAAATTTTGTGATACTCTCCTGTACCTAGAAATTCAATCTGACATTATGTTTTAACATTTCAAGTCTACTGCTTTAAAATACACCTGGATGTGTAACCATGGCATTAAAGGAACAGTTCCACTCTGGGGCAGGTTTTTATCATTTTAGAAATTCCCCAGAAATTTTGCACCCCATAAATTCACTATTATTTTTTTCCTACCTGAGGGACTGTATACAAATTCAACAAGAAAAAAAATGACACAAACTGCTGTTTTATTGTATTTTTTATGCCACCAGCAGGATTTTTCTTAGTTTTCAATTAGAAACACAATTACAGGAGGAAAAAAATTAAGAGAGAATATTCCTCTTCTTTCTTAGTCAAAAAAGGAACCATTTCCTTTAGAGACATTTAACAGAAATTCAAACAATTTAAAATCCATTTGAAATAACTTGGCATAAGTAACCATTTTGTAGTAGTAATTTATTTTGCCATGTCAGCAGTGATTAGGAAGGAAAAAAAAAGGGGGAAAAATGTTTTTAATGGATTACCTGGGCCCAGGGGTGCCTCTGGCAGTTTGATTTCAAAGATGATGCTGTGTGTGATGTCTCTCACCCCTTGCATGGTCCTGTCTCTGAAGCAGAGCACCTCAACCCTCTGCAGAGCACTGCCCCTGCCATTAAAATCAAAGAGAAACAGAGACAGACATGCAACTTCTTTAATAGAAAAGGGACTTGTTCTGACACCATTTCACACAGGTTTAGTCTTTTGCAGGTTCTGAATGTGGCTTTTTGTCTTGCTACTGAACATTGTTGTCTTTATCAGGAACAGAAATAATTCCTGAAGTGTAAGAAAATGACTGGTTTGGTGTGACACAGCTCCAAAGCAATGCCACTGTCAGCCTGTCCTTGCATTTATCCAGCACTGCACAAACTGCAGATTTAGGGGAATAAAAAGCAGAAAAGCACCAGAGCACACATCAGGTGACACGCTGGGACTTTGCTGTGGCACCAAGATCTCTGAGTTCTCAATAAATACCATTTTTCCTCCTTATTATTCAAATCCCTAAACAGAAAATGAGAATTTTAGTGCCTAAACCCCTCTGAACCCCAAGGCTGTGTAAATGTAACATGGAAAACTATGGAAGTGCAACCTAATTACAGTTTTGTTACAGAAACCCAAATTCATTTGATAATTTAAATCCTTTCTTTCAAAACCCAGAGTGTAAAATTGTGTCTCCTCTTCCACTCTTCTCCCCAACAAAAAATCTAAAGTGGTACAAAAAGAAAACCTAATAATATCTGATTTTTAAAATGTAAGTCTGCTATTACTTGACACTAATTAATTATTTAAACTCACAGAGTATTTTAAGCAAGATTTGACACTGCTGGAGGGTACTGGCAAGGTGTGAAGCTGGCCTTGCCAGGTGCATGCATCCATGTGAGGATTAGGATTAATAGGAATTTGTGACTGACAGAAGTAAAAAACAGAATAATGCACAAAATCAGAATCACTCCAAGTGGATAATGTCAAGGGAAATAACAAAATCTCAAGCGGGTGATATGAGTGAAATACCATGGAGAAATCTATCTCATTTAATATCAACCAATCAACAATCTTTGTGGGAAAGAATAAAATAGGTACCATTTGTGGGCTGCCAGGATCAGGAAGTTTCTCAGTGGCCATCCTGGATACTGGGATAAATTACAAGGATCATAAACTCCAACTGTCACCTGCAAATCAAATTGTTCTACATGAGAACTCATCTATCCACAGTCATGCAAAGGTTACTTGGCATTTTTAAATAAAACTTCTGGACAGAGCAGGCCTGCAGACACATTTTGTATATTTGTAAGTATTTAATCCATGGGCACACTAGTTTTTACTCAAGCTTTTGCCACAGCTTTGAGATGTATTCAGTTTGGCCTCTTCAGGGACACTGGATGCTCATTGCATAAATGCACCTTTGTTGCTTTAAAAACACAATTAGGAGGGAAGCCCAGCAACTGAAGCCTTGCTCCCAACCCAAAATTCTGCACTGATTTTGGGATGATCAGAAAGTGACAGGGCACAGGTCAGCAAGAGAACAAATCAAAGGGAAAACAGCATAAAAATCATTTTACAGCCACCCTCAAGACACAGCCACCGTGCCCAGCTCAGTATTAAAGCCTCAAACCATTCACAGGTTAAACATTTAATTATATAAAATCATATAAAATTCTCATTACCTTTCCTCCTTGGTCTTGAAAGAAGCCATCCCACTTTTTCAGCAGGGATATCATGACAGAATTATCATGATATTTAATTAAAAAATAAGGCAGGGCTGTCACGCCCTCCTCCTGGCAGAGGTCATCGTAGGCTTTCTGCAGGGCTTGAATCTGAAAGTGCCAACACAACTGAACCAACAGCTTTAACAGTTTTGCACTGCAATATGAAAGAAACTAAAAATTGTTTCGTTTTTTTCTTAAAAAAATTTAAAAATTAACTTCTTTTTCTTGTCTAAACACACATTTTATTAAGAATTTTGTAATTTTAATGAGTTGGCTCACTCAGGGGATGCCTCTTTATAAAGGTTTCTTTTAAATGAGTTTCAAAACCAAAGCTGTATACATAACTACATATTAATTTTCATTTTTATATACAGCTTAACATATATATATATATATATCTATATATATATATATATATATATCTCAGAAATAAATATAAAATATATAGCTTAGCATAATCACCTCTTCAGGATTTGTTTGCCATACCTGCACCTAAACTGAGATAATTTAAACAATCATGGAACAAAAGGTAAACAACAAACCATCATGGAAATAAAAAAAAAAAAAAAAAAAGAAAAAAGTAAAGTTTTAAAAAGAAATTAAGAGTCTACAATTAATTCAGGATGTGGTGACAAAAAATACTGAGTTTTAAAGCTCCCAGAAGTTCCCAGTATTGCAGAATTCTCAATCTTTCGGATTTTGAATACCTGATTTAGTGAGAACCTGTCCCCAAGGCAGACAGGTTTCTGAGTTATCTGAATTCCATCAGGGAAGCAGAGAGCAGGGTAGCAAAACCAGTAATAGAAATGATACTTTTTTAAATCCTAGGGGAAAAAAAATTGTAAAATTAGGTAATAAGGAGATACATCAAAATAAATTATATAATACTAATTTAAATTAATGGATTTTAACCATGGAAAACACAGGGGTCTTTACATCACAATGATTTAAAAAAAATCATAAAAATACTAAAAGACTTCATTCTCTGTATATGTTTTTATTTAAGATTTCAAGAGACAATGTGTGTACAATCCTTCAGGCTTTGTTAGCTGGAGCATTTAGTAAAGCTTTCGATTTCTTCAACATGAAACAGCTGCTCTACTTTTACTGCTATCTGTAAGGCCATCGGGTAATCTTATACATTTGTAGAAAATAATATAAAAATATATTAATGCAGCATTATTATTAATACAAAATATATGAATACTCCTAAAAAGAAACGACTTCACTGCTTCCACTACAAGGAGGAGACACAAATTGTCTGTACTCACTGCAAATGTCAACAGCAGGAACCTGTTCAAGAGCATTGGGTTCTCCAGAGCAGCTCCGGATTTGATTGATTCCCAAATCTGCCATGGATTGTGGGGACAAGAAGGAAGAAAAAGGGCAAAGAAACACCAGAGAACATGAGAACAGCTGCAAAAATCTGTAATTCTTCCAGCTACCTATGAAGTCTGGAGATACACATTCTTTGGCATTTTTTTAAACTGAATTAATTCATACAATTATCTGTGTTAAAAGGATTTTAAAGGTCAGACAACAGGGAATTATGAGGCCACAGAAGTGCAAAAAATTCCTAGTTTGGAGTGAAGATATGCATGAAAACTTTGTTACTCAAGGCAATTAATTAAAGGAATCAAAGACAGATCAAAGTAAAGCATCTTAAATTTGACCTTCACCTCTCCCCAGGCCATGACATTAAATACACTGGTGGCAGTGCAGGCAGACCAGCCCCTCTCACCCATCTTTTTCTTGCTTTCTTATCTCAGGATTCTTGCTGCTGTGGAGCTTCCCCATCTCTTTGTCACACAGATAAATTGCAGTAATCTGAGGTTTAAACCAGGCACTGCTGGCTTTTGGGTATGAAAGCCAATTTTAAATATGTGCTCTGCAGAACTTAAGTCTCTGGCAGCTTCAAGAGCATTGCAGAGCTTAAAATGTGATGGAGTTCTCCATGTAGAATTAATTACCATTAATTAAGTTAGATTCTACTCTTTTGTAGAGAACAGTAAAAAGCAAACACCAAACTCTTTCTTTCAGAATAAGCAAAATTCTGAGGCTGCTCAGGACTGGAATATCTCCAAATTTGGGGCAGAGTATAAAGCACTTCAAGGGGTAGAAGGGATTTGGAAACACTGTGATTTGAGTCTCACCTCTTTTGCTTCCTTGTCCAGAAGTGCTTTCTTATCACAGGATTTGAAAGTCTCAAAAGTGTTGGTGTTATACAATGTTCCAAAAGCAGGACAGCAACGTGCTGGTATTGAAGCATTCCTGGAAAAAAGAAGGAAAACTCTGGGAATTAACACAGTCATCAGCAGCAGTATCTGTCTTATGGTGTTAACTTCAATCAAATGATGAGGCACAGCAACAAAATTAACATTAACAACTTAATTAATCCTTATGAACATGGATTGGTGGAATAATAACCAGATGTGCAAACACACATCTCCATCATGGCTTCAAAACCACATCTGGCATCTGTGATCTCTCCAAGCAGAGTGACACTCAATCAGGGATTGAAGCTTTTAACTTCTGTTCAAACAGAACCCACCTGTGACAAATGGGATTTGCACTGAGAAAAACTAATTTAGGCTGAACTTAGATGCCAGTTTTGTACTCACATAAAGAGTTAGTTAAAATTTGATGTTTAAAACACATCCCAAAGGAAACCCAAGCCAGACAAAAGATTGAGCAGCTTCTATAGTTGGTAACATCATCAGCTGGAGAAGCTGCTGTTGCAATCAGTATTTTATTTTTGAGATAGATTAGGTTAAAATCCTACAATATTTCCTTAATTTACAGATCTCATGGATTTTATTGCGTCCTTTAAGACTGCTCTCTAAACCTGGTATTTTTCCAGTCATAATAGATAAACACTTTGGAGGACATTACAGTGTAACAACCAGGGACCTTAAAACCTATTTGAAATGCTAATTAAGCTATAAGCCAAGGAATCAAATGACTAAAAAAACCTTCCTAATGCAAAAAGCTGAGGAAATGGGAAAAAAAATAGTATTTCATATAAATGTACACATAGAAAGTGGGTGAATCTGAGAATTCAGAATATTTTAAATTCAGCCAGAAGGAGTTAATTTTTTTTTGTGCCTCAAAGTAGTCTCTCCACTGTTATAAAGTACATCAATTAATTTAGTTATTCATGAAAATTGCCTTTTCTGACCTTAAAATGAAGTAATACACGACAAAACCGCAGCAAGATCATTGAAAAAACATGATGGTGACTGTAACAAGAGCCTTTGGTAAAAAGGTTGTTTATTTATTCTCACGTAGAGTTGTCTATTCTCACGTAAAGTTTCTCTAACTAATATATCAATGTTGTGCCAGGAAAGTGTCTCCACACACAAACGAAGGCAAACCACAGCCTGTACTTACATGTCAAAGGCACTGAACTCCAGTGTCAATCGAGCTGGCAAACCCAAAGGATCACCTGGACAAAAAAAGCAGCAACAAAAAAAGCTCCTTTTAAACCAAAATATTCAGGTTATTTCCCTTTTTTTGTCGATGTAAATTACAGTGAAACACACATAACTCCCAGCCATTCCTTCTAGCGTTTCAGCGAACACCCGAAACACGCCAGAGGCTCAGAGGCGCGCCAGGAGCGCGCTGCGGGAGCCCCGCACGGCGGGTCGTGCTCACCGTTGTAGTAGTAGCCCTTGATGAGCTTGGGCGTCTCGTCCAGCCGGTACTGGTTGAG
This sequence comes from Vidua chalybeata, assembly GCF_026979565.1. Taxonomy (NCBI): domain Eukaryota; kingdom Metazoa; phylum Chordata; class Aves; order Passeriformes; family Viduidae; genus Vidua; species Vidua chalybeata. Next base: position 18,590,526 of record NC_071541.1, on the reverse strand, counting down.
TTTCCTCTGGGTCAGCTCGTGCCAGAAGCCCGCGTCCAGCGCGCTGCTGAAGGGAGCGAACTGCAGCGGGCAGAGCCCGGCGGGGCACGGAGCCCCGCGGGCGGCGGCCATGGCCCGGCGGCGGCGGAGCCCTGCGGAAACACGCACAGCGCCCGGCTGGGCTCCGTGACACGGGAACGGCACCGGCACACGGCACCGGCACCGACACGGACACGGGAACGGCACCGGCACACGGCACCGGCACCGACACGGACACGGGAAAGGCACCGGCACAGCCACACGGCACCGGGACCGACACGGACACGGGAACGGCACCGGCACACGGCACCGGGACCGACACGGACACGGGAATGACACAGCCACACGGCACCGGGACCGACACGGACACGGGAACGGCACCGGCACAGCCACACGGCCCCGGGACCGACACGGGAATGGCACCGGGACCGGCACGGCACCGGTACAGCCACACGGCACCGGGACCGACACACGGCACCGGGAACGAACACGGACACGGGAGTGACACAGCCACATGGCACCGGGACCGGCCCCGAACACGTCCATGGCACTGTCCCTGTACATGGACACGGGAATAGCACAGGCACACGGCACCGGGACCGGCACAGGCCCCGCACAGCGACACGGACTGACAGAGGACCAGCACGGCACCGGGCCCGGACACAGGAACAGCACAGCCACACAGCTCCGGGACCGGTACAGGGACCGGCCCTGCACAGCGACACGGCACCGAGAGAGGACCTGCAGGGCACCGGGCCCGGACCCGAGCACAGACATGGGACCAGCCCCGCACTGCCACACGGCCCCGGGACCCGCACAGCGGCACGGCACCGGCAGAGGACCTACACTGCACCGGCACCGGCAGCGGCCCCGCACAGCGAGCCGGGACCGACAGAGCACCAGCACGGCACCGGCAGCGGCCCCGAACACGGACATGGCACCACCCCCGCACACTGACACGGGACCTGACCGCACAGCGGCACGGCCCCGGCCGCCCGGCCTCGGCTACGCGTGACTGCAGCCCCGGGGAGCCGGCTGAGGCCCGGACACATCGGGCGCGGGGGTGCAAGGGGCACTGCGGGGACGGTGCTGGTGCCGTGACCCGGCGGTGCCGGTGGCGGTGCCCGGGGCCGGGGCGGTGCCGGTGGCGGTGCCCGGGGCCGGGCCGGTGCCGGGCCGGCAGGAGCCGCCCGCTCCATGCCCGCTCTCCCTTACCGGCTGCGCCGCTCGCTCCGCACTTCCGGCATGGCGGGCCGGCGCACGGCGGTGATGTTGCAGCAGCCGAGCGCATGTGACGGGCCGGGCGGCGCGGGATGATGGCGTGCCGGGCGCGCAGGGCGGCTCCGGCCCGATGCCGGCTCCGGTTCCGGTCCCGGTCCCGGTCCCGGTCCCGGCGGGATGCGGCGGTGCCGCCCGCCCTCGGTAGCATCCCCCGCATCCTCACGGCGGTCGGGCGGGCCCGTGTCCCGCAGCGCTTGGAGCCGTGTGCCCGGCGCCGCGTGCTGCTCCAACTTCCCCGGCACACAGCAGAGCCCTCAGAAAATCCAATCATTTAATTTAACTTTAGTTGGGAAAGTGGGAAACTCAGTAATTTAATTTTAGTTGGTGGGAAAGCGCCTACCCGCGCACCTGCAGTCACGTTTCCGCTCCTGCCTGCGGCATTGGCTGCGGACGAGGGAAGAGCGGTGCAGTTCCGCGCTGGCCGCGCAGCCCGCGGCTGCTCCCGTCCCACCAGGTGTCCCCAGCGGCCGCGGAGCGCTCCGAGAGCGGTCTGTGCGGCTAAACCTCCGTGCCAGCGCCTCTCTGTTACGGACACACACTGTAATACTGGCTTTTCGCAGGTACTAAAACGGATTTTAGATGTGTGATGTTAAAGTGACTTTGTTATAAAGATACAGTTTCTATTCCTGTTGTTAAGTAAGCTCAGTGAAATAGCTGGTGTAAGTGTGCTTGTGTTAAAATGCCTGCTGGGATGGGATAACACCCAGTGAGCACAGGATGAGGACACCTGTACAGATCTGCCAACCATCGGCACTCACCGTCTGAAGAAAACACGGACCATGTTTTGGACCAAAAACACGGACAGTTCTGGCCCAAAGCCCGTAACTGGAGGTGATAAGAATGGACTGAAACCACAACCAAGGAATGTGCATGCCCTAAAAAGGCGGAACTGAGGAGGAGCCATGCTAAACAGTTCTTGGAATTTGTAAACTAGTTTGGGGAAAAGTTTACTATGCATAATTTATGAGTATGTAACAGGCTGATGCAATAGAAATGGAATATAAAGGGTGTTTCCAAAATAGCAGGTGTGCTCTTGGCTGAGAGCCGAGATGCACCCGGCCATAACAACCTTTGCTCTATGGTCCTATGGTCCTTTATTAAACTTTTAAAATTTTTACAAGAGAGTGAACGTGTTTTTCACATCTCCAAGAAATCCCCAGACTCTCATTTTCTCTGAAGCTCCGTGTCCTCTGACCTTGGCTGTCAACTGGGACACGCTGAGAACATTTTACAGGAAACCACACCTGAAATATTCTCTCGAGCCTTGGCCTTCCGTTGGTGGGAGGCTTCTTCATTTCTCCATTTACCGAAATTTGCTTTCCTCTGCTTCCTTCACATCCAGAGCCACTGGAATTGCCTGTTCAGTGAAACAAACTCAGAAATGTTCTTAGGTACTTGCTATTTAAAATAGACACTATCCCATTTCTCTGTTTTATTGTTATCTAATAGCTATAAAATGTGGTTATCACAAATCCCCTGTCTTTGCTGTTAACACAGTTACACAAAGATCATGGGTAAATTGGCTTGAGATAAAACAAAAAAAAATCAGGCAGCTTTATTTTGCAGGGTTTAGCTGTTTGAATGTTTATTTTTACCAAAGGTTCTTGTTGTTACAGTCACCATTTTTAGACTAATTTTCAATGATCTTGCTGAGGATTTTTCATGTATTAGTACATTTTAAGGTCAGAAAAGGCAATTTTTATGATCAACAGGACAGATTTCATGATACCTCTCAGCAGCCCTTGGGTAAATGTGTTTTCCAGCACTAATCACTGTGGCTGACTTTTATTTCCTCAGGGATCATCTAAATTACCATCCATTTTGGCCAGAATTGCTGTTGGAAATCAGAATAGAAAAAAACCAATTTAATGGCTGTGAACCTCAGCAATTGTTTGTGAAAGGTCAGGGATTAGAGCATGTGTTTCAAAAAGTTCTGTTCTCTACTCCAAAGAGGTGCATTTTACTACTTGTGCAGGTGTTCCTCCTGCAGTGAAAAAGTTGTCTGAATTCTGCAATGAATTTTGTTGGTTTTATGTTCTCTCTCTGCGTTTTGCCTTATTTCTACTAAATTTAAGATTCCTAATTGCAGTTTTTCCTGAGTGTAACTTGAAACCAAAGTCAATTAATCTCTGAACCTTGCATGATACACTGATATAGCCTGAATTTAAGTTTATTCCTTTAGCACATTTCCCCAATGTATTAAAATGCAGATATATTAGGGCTTCTTTTAATATTGAATCCTTTAAATACAATTAAGAAACTGTTCAGAATGTGGGAAATTCTTCAGCACAACAAAAGAAATGAGAGGAATTTCTTTTTTCTTTGTAACATCAAAGCCAGCCCAGCTTTCAGTTGTACTCCAACATCTTCTTAAACTCTTTTCATCAGACATTGAGAATTCTATTATTGTGTTTTTCTCCTGAAATATTCGACAGCAAGATTTGTGAAATACAATTAAATATAAAAGGTAGAAAAGGTAAACATATTTTGTGTATAATCAGCTATATTCCTCAAGTCTAGAAACAGCAGCACACCCTTCTGGAGCAGATGGTGACAGTATATTGAGCACAGAAACTCTTTTGGGACATAAAAAAAATCTACTTTTTTTCAGCAAAGTTAATGTACAGTTAATATAAGCATGATATCAAAGAGATACAGTAGGATACACACTAAAACTTGACACTTAATGAAAAGTTTGTGCTTTGGAGGAAGCTATAAATAAATAGGGGAGTCTTTTTAAACAGTTGCAAGTTTCTTTCTTTGATTGTGCAAAGTACCTCCACTTGCAAATCTCACTTCACAAGCAATGTGTGTAATGGAGTAAGTTGAAAGAGAAAAATGTTTTTGGCCAATAACAGAAATGTGATTTCTTCCTTTTCTGTAGCTGAATAAGTTACAATCACTGAAGAGGTTTATTGTGTCTCCATTTCTGTGATGGGAGTGGTGGTCTCAAACGGTAAAAGGTTGACAACAGTGTAGCAGTTCATGTACTGACCTTGAGTTTTTCAGATTCGTGACCTGAAGTTGCTCTTCAAATGTGTTAAAACTATTAAATGCACATTTCCCACTTTTACTGCCACTTCTTTACAGATTACAGTTTGCCACAGTCTTTTACTGTACCCATCCTTTGAAACCGGAACATTTTGTCTGGTTGAACTCCTGGGCTGCACTTGAGCTCCAAAACCCCAGCCCAGCATCAATGAATGTGAAGGATCTTTTTAAAAGTCTTCTTGAAATTCTGGTTACAGAGAGGATAGAGGAATGGGTTTAAGGTGGAGTTGATGTAGCCCAGCCATATGGTGCCCCTGTGCAGTTCTAAGAGCTGGTTGTGGTCGTGGAATGTTATCACCATGAACAACACGAAGTAGGGGATCCAGCAGATCATGAAGGCTGCCATGATCACCCCCAGCTGCTTGGCTGCCTTCCTCTCCCTGTTCCCGTGCCGGTGGATGCTCCTGGAATGGCTGTGCAGGGCGTGCCAGGTCTTCCTCAGGAACGTCATTCCCCTGGAGTCCCTGCGCTCGCTCCTGCCCTGAGGACAGCAGGCTCCTGTAGGGCTGGGCTCTGCCTGGGGGGCCGCCTCGGTGAAGGTGTGGTTGTCTGATGCCCCGCTGGAGTCGCTGTCCTGGCAGCCAGGCTGCTCCTTATCCCCAGGTTTCTTCGTGGCACACGCCCCCCTCTTGCCTGCTCTATCCAAGCCGGGCTCAGGCTTGGCTGTGGTGAGAGAGAAACAGCTCCACTTCAGGACCTTCCCATCACACAGGGCCTTCGAAGCCTTGGCTGGATGGCTGAAATGAAGCTCTGCCTCCACTTTTTGGGGCTCTGGGGAGCTTTGCTTGTCTGCACCGGGGGTGCTCTCACCTAAGATTTGCTCCTGGAGGCAAATATTTTTCTCATGCTTTGTCTTGGTCTGATGCACGGTGTTTTTTTCCATGGAAGCCCAGTAAGACCCATTGCTGAGCTCCCGGTGCTGGCAGTGCTTTCGAACAGCCCTGAAGATTTTGCAGTAGAACCACAACATCAGCAGGGAGGGCAGGTAGAAGTTGAAAATGGCCGCCAGCACTTTAAACCAGGTGACTTTGAAGAACTCCGTCTCACACTTGTTTTCCTCCACCGTCCTTTGCCCGTTGTTGGCAAAAACGTGCCAGCCCAGGATGGGGATGACCCAGGTGAAGGAGAGCAGCCAGACCCCCAGGATGAGGAGCGAGGCTCTCATCTTGGTGCGGTACTTGAGGTACCTGAGCGGCTGCTGCACCGAGCGGTACCGGTCCACGCACAGGATGAAGAGGTTGAAAATCGAGGCCGTGCTGGCCACGTAATCCATGGAGAGCCAGAACAAGCAGGCTGCCAGCCCCAGGGGCCACTGGGGGCTCAGCAGGTCCACGATGTTCAGGGGCATCACGGCCACCCCCACGATCAGGTCGGCGATGGAGAGGCTCACGATGTACAAATTACCCACAGTCTGCAGCTTCTTCTCCATTTTCACGGCACACAGCACTAGAATGTTCATGACAACGGTGACCAGGGAAATGCCTCCCAGGAGCAGGCCTAGGAGGGCTGGGGGAGCGTTGCTGGAGGCCTCTGTTGTGTTGTTGGACATCTTTTTTGCGGGCACACGGAGTGAGAATCGGAATGGGCGTCCAGGCCTTGGACCTTCAGTCATGGCTTGCACTCCTGGATGAAAACGTCTTGGGTTGCTTGGGGTTTTTTATTTCCAGAACTAGAGGAAAGAAAGAAAAACATACTCAGTCGCTGTAATAATAAGATAATAAAGCTAATTTGTGCCTCAGCTTTGCACTGTCCCTTTTAGGGCTTTCCTAAATAAGAAAAAATTAAAACATTTTAAATACAGGTAATTTGTGTTTTATGAAACCCCACTAACCAATCCCAAACAGTTTTCATAGAGCTTCATCTATTTCTTCAGATCGCACAATCTGAAGAAGAAATTTAATTCCTCACAGTTTTAATTCATTATATCTCATTAAACAGCTGATCATGAACCATAACATAAACTCCATATTGGCAAACCAATTTAAAATGTGCTAGTAAAAACCAATATTAACATATTTTGTACCAAATAATTGAAACAAGCCAGTGCTTATTTACAACCTCCGTCTAACAGTTTGAGAATCCAGCAGTTGGCAGTCAGTAGGCAGTCATTCAAATTATAGGTAATGAGTAATCTCTTCCTACACAATTTAGGCTCACACAGATTTCAAACATTTAAAGATGCCAGGCCTATTTGAGATCAAATGCAAAATAATAAGATTTTTTCAGGATTAATAAGCTTCTTCTGCTTCCCAACTGCTAACTTCATGTATTGATCCACAGTGCAGAATTGATTAATAATATTTTGCATCTTGGAGCAAATGATCAACTGACCAAATTCTGCCTCCAGTCCATTGATGAAAAATGTCTGTGAGGGTAACACACATTCTGTGCCATTTCATAGCTTGTCTGAGTTTATGTTCTGGTAAATCTCTTAAAGCAATAAGGAAGGAAATTGGAATATATTTGCTCAAAGTATTTACACAACTCACACTGAGGTATGTACAGGATTTCTCACCCTCAGAACTCTAAACATGGCCAGAGCAATACAATGCAACAGATTGTTCAATAATCAGCATTTCCTATTGAAACTCAGTGATGCAATACTTCATTTAACTTCATCCTTTTTATTCCAGTAATCAGGGTGTAAGCTCAACCTTATGAGAGGTCAAATTCCTTCTTGCCTGTGCTTTACTCACAGGTGGGTGTCGGGAGAGGAGCTGTGTCCTTGGTGCCAGTAGCATCCATAGGCAGAGGAGACAGGAGCACCCTGGGGAGTGCTGTGATCCTGGATTCCTTCAGGCTCTGCCAGGACAATTCCTCTGTGGCAGCTGCTCACAGCTCACAGAGCCCTCGAGCATCTCCTGAGAACGAGGACATAAATGGGTGTTGAGGACAGAAATTATTCCATGGATGTTGGGGACAGAAATTATTCCATGGGTGTTGAGGACAGAAATGACTCCATGGGTGTTAAGGACAGAAATGGTTCCATGGATGTTGAGGACAGAAATTATTCCATGGGTGTTGAGGATAGAAATGACTCCATGGGTGTTAAGGACAGAAATGACTCCCTGGATGTTGAGACAGAAATGATTCCATGGATGTTGGGGACAGAAATGACTCCCTGGATGCTGAGGACAGAAATGACTCCCTGGATGTTGAGGACAGAAATGACTCCCTGGATGTTGAGGACAGAAATGATTCCATGGATGTTGGGGACAGAAATGACTCCCTGGATGCTGAGGACAGAAATGATTCCATGGATGTTGGGGACAGAAATGACTCCCTGGATGCTGAGGACAGAAATGATTCCATGGATGTTGGGGACAGAAATGATTCCATGGATGTTGGGGACAGAAATGACTCCCTGGATGCTGAGGACAGAAATGATTCCATGGATGTTGAGGACAGAAATGACTCCCTGGATGTTGAGACAGAAATGATTCCATGGATATTGGGGACAGAAATGACTCCCTGGATGCTGAGGACAGAAATGATTCCATGGATGTTGAGGACAGAAAAGACTCCCTGGATGTTGAGGACAGAAATGACTCCGTAGGTGTTAAGGACAGAAATGACTCCGTGGGTGTTAAACCAGCGTGTCTTAAACCAGCATCCCAGGCTGTCTTTGTCTCCACCTCTTCAAGTGTGTTTAAGTGTAGGGGGCATGGCCAAGGCAAGGAGCTGGTGTAAGATGCTGGAACTTCACCCCCATGTACTTCCATTTAAATGCATGGCAAAATAAAGGGAGAAGAGGCAACTTTAATTGAGTCTTCAACTAAAAAAAATACCAGCGAAGAAAGCTGCCTGGTTAGACAGCTCTCCTTGGTTGCTTATGGAATGCATGAACTGCATCTGGGCTTGGAGTGCATGATCTCCAGAGATCCTCCCAGCCCTAACAGTTCTGGGATTCTGTGAATAAAACAGCAGAATACAGTAAATGGTGTTCACTGCTTCCCCAACCTTCTCCTTAGCACTGCTGAGGTTGGATAGGGCAGGATTTAGGGAGCAACTTGCAGAATTGATCAGGGGTGCTCCTGCTCCAAAGCAGGTTAACGTGCCCTTTCTTCAGGAGCTACTGATGTAATTCCTTATCTCTAACTCAGTTGCCAGTAGAAGAAAGCAATAATAATGAATAAATGGGGTTTAATGTTTGCACAGTTTAATTACACTGAAACAAAGTTCACTAAGACAGAAAAGGTTTAAAACAAACAAACAAACAAAAAAACCCCAAAAAAACAAAAAAAAAAAAAACAACAACAAAAAACAAAAAAAAAAAAAAAAAAAAACCAAAAAAAAACCAGCCCAAAACTTTGGATTGCTTTGTGGAAATTCTAAACCCTGACCTTACCATGAAGTACCTCCTTAATTTTTGCTGTTTGTAAAGAGCTTTTCCTACAGGGAGGCTCAGCAATCATGATTTGTTATTGTATTACATTTCCAAGGAGCAAGAATCTACTGGGAGATGCTAAGTGGATGCCTCGGTGCCTCATTAGTGCAGGTGCAATCTATTAAGCCCTGACGGAGTGGGAGAAAGTTTCCAGAAACTGGCATGTTTCTTGCTGATAGATTTTTAAGAAATTACAGCTCCAAAAAGCAAAATTCTTGTTCATCAGACTAAATTCAAGCAGAAAGTGAGATTTTAATTCAGATGGCCTTTACTCACTCTGTTCTACTTAAGAAGCTTATTTATTTCTAGTGATTTTCCCCCTAAATTATCATCCTTGAGTTGTTGAAAGTACTAACACGCTAAGAGTTTGATTAATTTCCATCTCAAAAACTCATTTATTTCTCTGTAAGGGAACAGTCCCTATTCAATGCCTGCCAATATTCAAGGAATATTTATGATAAAAAGTAAATGAAAAAACTTGGTAAACCTGCCTGTTGCTCCCACTCAAATGACAATGTCTCAGCCCAGCCAGGACAGTTTGGAAGAGTAGCTTCAGTATCCTTCAAGCAACAGAACCAGCTACTTAATTAAACAATTTTCTACCCACCACTGTATTTACTTCCTTTTTTTTTTCCTAAGTAAATTTATTATGTTTAAGTTCCAGCCTTAACCTGAAATTATCAGGAGATAGAAACAGACTTTTTTTTGACGGTGGCTGGCATTTTCTAAACAACTCTCTTAAACACTTGGCCTATATTCCATGAATATTAAAAAGAGTTAACAGAAGATGGACACATTCCAAAGAATGTTTTGGCCTTCCAAATGTAAGCTCAGACTTCCATAAAACTCCTCTTTTAGCAGCTCAATTTTCTAGTTTAAGTTGTTCGAAATGTCAGTTTTTCCATGACAAAATCCAGTCTTGTTCTTGTGATAGCATTTCCCAAATATGGATTATTTTTGCCAAGAGATTGGAGGAAAAACTCATCTTGACAAGAGTCCCAAAGCTTCCAGATATGGTATTAATTTTCCCTGCCTGTCTAAACATTATCAATATCAACTAATTTGTCATCAATGTGATCTCTTAGCAACAGTATTTAAATGTAATTTTCTTTAAGTACTGCTGTGCTGTCTTATATTCTTTTCTCCATCACTTGTGTGTAAAAAGAGAATTTGCTATAGGTGCCAGACCTGTGAAATCACTGCTGTAATGGCAGAAAAGCCCTTTGTGCTGTGATGCAGGAAATAAACCCTTGAGCTGTAAAATCCCTTATAAACAAAGGGGAACTTCCCTGGAGCGTGGCTCCTTTAAAGCTGAGCAGCTGCAGTGGTGCCTTTCTGTTCTGGGTGTGGAACCTGTTATCCCAACTCAGTCTAGCAGGACATCTTTCCTACAAGGATAGCAAAAAAAACTTGATTTTTTTGGACTTCACCTTGTGCTACTGCTGACTCCAACCCCTGACAGCTGTAAAACTTGGTGGGCTTCATCCCTCTGCATCAGAAATACAATTAACTTTTAAAAATGTAACTCACCCTGTCATTCAGACATAAAGATCTGGTTCTTTCCAAGTGTCTTGGGAGATCACTACTCACAAAAGTAAAAAATAATGTATGTGAATAAGAGCTGGGTGTTCTTTCAGTGGTGAGGTTGAATCACAATAAAACGTCTTTGGGGATTTACTTGAATTCAGCTCAAGTGAACTTTTGGTGCTTTGGAACTGTGTGAAATCCATCACAGAAATGCACAGATTTAAAAATCCTAGTGGGTGTGAGGAGTCACTGTCTCCTTGTACAGGGAATAAAAGTAAAGCATGTTACTGAAAGATTTATTTTAGGTCACTTATTTTTTTTCATCTTTAATTTGGAACCTGTATTTTCAGTCTCTTCAAACATCTGGTGAATTTACAGTAGTAATTTGATGAGTTCCTTCATATTTTAGCAATAACTCATTGAAAATACAAAACTTTTCCTTTATAGAAATACACACCGGACTTAAACAAGCTCCTTGGTTTTGTTGTTTTTTTTTTTTTTTTTTTTTTTTTTTTCAGGCAGCTTTAATGCTTTTTGTGGGATTAAGCAGATGGTAAAGAGGCACAAGGTTTCTTAATAGTGAGAGAGCCTGGTGTCGTGCAAGTAAAATCTTTAAAAACATCTTATCCAAGAATTCCCATTCCTCTCCATCATTCCTGTCTGTAAAGGAAAGCCTGGGAAGGCTGCATCAAGAATGGGAAAAGGTTTAGGGCAGGTTATGTCCCTGCTGTAGGGTCAGCCCCCTCAGGACGTGCTGGACTTGTATTTGAGGAAAGGTCTGTATGAAAATAATGCATTTTCGATTTTTCCTCGCAAGAGCACAATTGTTTTCAGAAGGGGGTGAGGGTTTAAGTTCTTTCTCGTGCTCTTTCTTCAGCCAAGCCACTCTTCTCCCTTAAAACAAGGAACCCACCCCTCCCTGCCTGTTCTTCCCTGCCATGTTCCCTTCCCTTCCCTCACCAGAAAGATGCTTGAAAGAAGAGCATAAATATTTTCTGTGCAGACAGGAACTGCCCCGAACCATCTTAATTCAAGTGTGGCCGTTAAGTACAGTGGGGAATCTGGACTTTATCCATCTGTTTCCCTTCCCTTCCTTCCCGTGTCCATCTGAGCATCCCCTCCGTGCTCTGGCCTTGCTGGCCTGACCCGCAGCGGCTCCTCTCTGCCCGGGGGCAGGGGGCGAGCCTGGGGACCTTTGGAGCTGCTGGATCTGCAGCTTGGACAAGTGTCCTCCGGGGGAAAAGCTGGCGGAGCTTCCTACAGGGTATTGCTGCACTTTTGGGGATTTTTCTTCAGCTTGGTTTGCCCCGACGGGAGACCCTTCGCTCCACGCTCCCCTCTGCTGCTCTGGGCTGGGATGCGCCGGGTAAGGAGCAGCCAGAATCTGCCAAGGGCTCCCAGTTTGTGCTGAGGAGAGTTCTCAAAAGCGGGGTGTGTTTGCTGGTGAGTTGTGCTGCTCCTGTTTGCTTTCCTCCCCCGCTCCTCTCGCTGTGCTCAGGGGGGACAAGGGAGCTCCGAGGAGCCGCCTGTGCCCCCCCAGCCTCCAATTCCCCCAATCCCTCCAATCCCCCCAGTCCCTCCAATCCCTCCAATCCCTCCAATCCCTCCCGCTGCCCCTCGCCCCAGCTCCCTCCTGCCTTTCCCCGCCGCTGGTCACTCACCAAAGCCAGGAGGAGAGCGGGCAGCGGCCGCGGCAGCTCGGGCAGCGGGGCCGGGCGGAGCCGCTCCTCCTGCCCGGGGCTGGGCTGGGCTGGGCCGGGGCGCGGCGGAGGCGGAGGATGCGATGGGAAGCGATGGAAAGCGGTGGGAAGCGATGGGATGCGGTGGGATGCTATGAGAAGCGATGGGATGCGGTGAGAAGCCGTGGGATGCTATGGGAGGCGTGGCAAGCGGTGGATGCGGTGGGATGCTTTGGGAAGCGGTGGGATGTGTGAGAAGCGGTGGGATGCTTTGAGAAGCAGTGGGATGCTTTGGGAAGCGATGGAATGCTTTGAGAAGCGGTGGGATGCTTTGGGAAGCGGTGGGATGCTTTGGGAAGCGGTGGGATGCTTTGGGAAGCGATGGGATGCTTTGGGAAGCGGTGGGATGTGGTGAGAAGCGATGGGATGAGGTGAGAAGCGGTGGGATGCTTTGGGAAGCGATGGGATGCTTTGAGAAGCGGTGGGATGCTTTGGGAAGCGATGGGATGCTTTGAGAAGCAGTGGGATGCTTTGGGAAGCGGTGGGATGCTTTGAGAAGCGGTGGGATGCTTTGGGAAGCGGTGGGATGCTTTGAGAAGCGGTGGGATGCTTTGGGAAGCGGTGGGATGCTTTGAGAAGCGGTGGGATGCTTTGAGAAGCAGTGGGATGCTTTGGGAAGCGGTGAGATGCGGTGGGATGCCGGCCCCCTCCCGCCGCGGCGCTCCGGGACGCTGCCGAGGGACGCTCCGCTCTCTCCGGGGAAGAGCCCGGCTCTGGCGCTCCGCTCTGCTCTCCCCGCCCGCCGGAGAGCCCCGGGTGTGGCCGCAAACCTGTGGAAATGTGAGCTGGCTGCAGCGGGGAGGTGACGTGGGGGCTCACCCGAGGTAACCCGAGAGTCTGCAGAGCATCAGACAGCACGTCCCGGTCTGGGAGCATCCCAGCCCTCATCAGTCCCAGGGCTGTCACCCTTCTCTGGTGACCATCCCAGCCCTCATCAGTCCCAGGGCTGTCACCCTTCTCTGGTGACAGGCACTGGGGCTGACTCAGCAGTACCTGGAGTTTCTTTTACTGGAACTGTCTTACACAACTACTTCAAGACCTAGAAAAATCCCACATGCGTAACACATTATTGCATATTTAGCTAAACTGATGTTTTTGTGATTCACGTAGGTCCAGTACATCTGCTCTGTGTTAAACATACACATAGGGTTTGGGAGATTTTTTTGCAACTATCTTACTAATATTCATTCCTTTCTTTAAGATCATGCTTATTTTTCCCTGATTTTTAAAAACGTTTAGAAATGTGTTGCACAAAACTCTCCGTGGATTCAAACGGGGAATTTTGTTATGTAGGTCACAAAGAAATTGTGCAATGGTGTTTTTTTGCAAACAGCATTGGTGGGCACTTGGTAACTTCATTGTTTGAGAAACTGGTGAAGAGGAGTTGTAAGCTTTGCACAATTCCTCTCCACCATGAGCAAACAGGAAAGTACAGGAAATCCCCATGTGCCTGCCCTCAGCCTAAGAGGATAATATCCACTGCCAAAAAGTGCAACTCTCAGCAAAGTGTTACATCCATTAACTCCTTTCTTGGTGTTACTGAGGCAGTCTTTTTGCCCTTGAATTGTTCCCTGTCCCACTGCAATTATGATAAGCCCAATTTGGGTTTTGGGACCCAGCTTGGGTCCTGTCTCTGGGTGTCAGAGCAGGGACCAGGCTCTGCTCGGTGGTGCTGAGAAACAGAAGAGGGGAAGTGATGCCCAGGAAGTTCCACCTGGACAGGAGGCACAACTTTTCCCCTGGGCAATGACCACGCACCGGCCGGATTGTGCAGTGAGGGTGTGGAGTGTCCCTCCCTGGGGGTGTTCCAGAGCTGTGTGCACACAACCCTGTCCACGTGCCCTGGGATGGCCCTGCTGGAGCAGGAGGGGGCACCTGAGCCATGCTGGCATTCTGTGCTGAGAGCCTTTGCCCTGGAAATGGTTGTGCAAGAGATGAAAGTCTTTTCTTGCTGGAGCCTGTACACAGCACTTGAAGAACAAGTTGTGTGCTCCCAGCCCCACTGCCCACCCCAGGATGTTTCTGCAGCAGTTTCCTCTTCAGTCTCCTTTGCTGTTTGACCTTTTTGCCGAGTGCAAACAGGTTTCAGGTAGCACACTGTAAATCAGGGATGTTTATAACTTTTTATATAACACTGATTTGCAACTGTTCTGTGTGTTTATTCTCCTTTGGACCTCTTCCATGCAGACAAAGCTTCCTGCAAGCACCACCAGAGATGGAGGCCTTAACCCCCTGCTGAAGTGTTGCTGTGAGATGTTCCTGTCTCCCAGCAAACGTGTTTGTTCCAAACTGGATTTAACCTCCTTTAGAATGCCAGGGGCTTTGTGCTGCTGAAGGTAGAACTGGAATTTGCATTTATATGGAAAGGACCAAAGTAAAGCACAGAATCCCAGCATGGCTCAGGCTGGAAGTGACCACAGGGGCTCAGCTGGTGCCACCTCCCTGCTCCAGTAGGACCATCCCAGGGCATGTGGATGGGATTGTGTGCACACAGCTCTGGAATATCTCTGGGGAGGAGACCCCAGAGCCTCTCAGTCTCTGCTCAAGGCTGGGCAGAGGGGCAGGATGGCTCCAGATGTGCCCCCAGGGCTGGGCAGAGGGGCAGGATAGTTCCAGATGTGCCCGCAGGGCTGGGCAGAGGGGCAGGGTCACTCCAGATGTGCCCCCAGGGCTGGGCAGAGGGGCAGGATCCCTCCAGATGTGCCCCCAGGGCTGGGCAGAGGGGCAGGGTCACTCCAGATGTGCCCGCAGGGCTGGGCAGAGGGGCAGGATGGCTCCAGATGTGCCCCCAGGGCTGGGCAGAGGGGCAGGATGGCTCCAGATGTGCCCCCAGGGCTGGGCAGAGGGGCAGGGTCACTCCAGATGTGCCCCCAGGGCTGGGCAGAGGGGCAAGATCCCTCCCTGACCTGCTGGGAGTGCTCTTCCTGATGTCCCCAGGATGCCACTGGCCTCCCTGTCCCCAGGACACCCTGCTGGTCACAGCCCTGGAAGAGCTCCAGTTGTCACGGGAAGGAGCCCGGGGATGTGCCTCTATTGTCTCATGCCCAGAGCTCTGTATTTATTTTGAAATTGTAATTTGTATTGCCAGGCAATACAAAAGTTGTCATAACATGTGAACGAGCTCACAGAGGCTTTCAGATAAGAGTTTCACAAAATACTCATACAAATTCAGCAGGCTGTTACAAATTTCTCAGGCTTTTCAAGCTTCCTCTTAAAAACGTCCAACCCAGGCTACTTTTGCTGGAGGATTCTGAAGAAATCCTATTTCAAACAAGCTCTGATGGAATTTCAAACGAAGCAAATGGATTATGGTCTGAGACATGGAGCCCTCTTGATTTACACCACCATTACTTTTTATTTGGGAAAACTGAGCAACAGGCTAATAATAGTGCAAGTGTTTGAGTGTTTGCCAGGGTTTTTTTAAATGTTCATTGTGTCGGCATGCCCACTATTCTTGTTTTTAATTCTGCATATTAAACTTCAGAGTACTGCAAGCAATTATTAAAGTAGATTTTTGGATTTAATTGACAGGTTTGTATTTATAATAAATAATAAATAGTAAATTAATCCACTCATGCAGATGAGTGAATCTTTGTGAATTCTTTTTGATGCCCATTATGCCAAAAGTAGTGATTCATGATAGCTGAAATCTGGGCTGGGGTTGTTTTTCTGTATTTTCTTCTATTGATTCTATTGATTCTTTTGGATGCAAGCATTCTGTTGCCAGCACGTATTTGAAATATCTGTAAGCTTTATCTGTTTAATGATCTCAGTGACTTGCTGCTTCCAACTCACATAAACCATTCAGTTATTGTGCATAACTTGCCAATTTGGGAGACTACTTAATGTCATTAAATTCACTTAGCAATTTTTTTTTTCTCATTGAAAAATTGCCTATTGGATTGGCTTTATCCCCCTCTCTCTCTTTTGGTTGTCTCTCTTTTTAAAATTACCAAAACATTTAGTTTGCATATATAATATTTATATTATTTATATATTTATATATTATTTATATAATTATTTGTGTTCATATTTATGACTGAGCCCAATAAATGTGAAGCTGTGCACCTATAGATCCTGGGAGTGGAAGATGAAGCCCAGGTTTCTTAGTCTCAAATTAAACACCTGCAAAGCAAAAGCTGAGCTGCAAAACATCATCTTAAGAGCATCCTAAGCATTCATGGAGCTGAAGAAGGAGGCACGTGGGTCCCAGCCACATTTGTGCAGTTATAAATGCTTTTATAAATGAATTTATAATGGACTCACCCATATCCCCTTTCCCTCAGGTCAGGATGCACAAAAATGAGTCAGGCAGGTTAAATTTGATACTCCCTGACCAGGAGTTCTGGTGTGAGGTTTGAACTCTGACTCCACATTTGTTTTGTGCTGGTTCTTCACCTGTTGGGTGTTGTTTTTGTCCTTAGGGGTTGCTTTGCTATCAGTGGATCCACAGCATTGCTATATAAACATGAAGTATTTAATACTTTAAATAAATAATTTAATTTTTAAAAAGAATTTAATTTTTCTGGTGCTGCCTTTAATATAAATCAACGAATAGAGGTATAATGGATATTATCTTTGCTAAACAGCCTCCAGTGACCTTTTTTTGTTGGGTTTTTTTTTTTGTTTGTTTGGACAGTCTGGTGGGTGTTTTGTTTGGACAGTTCTGAGAAATGGAGCTCTGGGATGCATAAATCATATAAAAATCCAATTATAAAATAAAATTTTATCCCATATAAAATTCCCATTATAGTTCCAACGTGCCAGGCACCTCTGGGAAATCTGTTTAAGTGTAGGTGAATGCCCTACCTGTCTGTTTGGCTGGTCAATTTTTCAGCCATAGGTCAAACACATTCACATGGAAAAGTTAACTGCAAGTTCCTGAGAATATCAGCAGCAATTGCACCCTTAGAGATCTGTGAAGTGGCAAAATTTCCCTAGAAATCTCAAAATAGTAATCTTCAGAAAACACTTGAGGACTTGGCTTTTGGGACTGAAATTGCCCGATTTTTGTCTTGCAGATTGTGAGAGGCCCTGCTCCAGATAAACGGGGAGATTTATTCTCTTTTATAAATATGCTCAGTGTTTCTTTGTGCTTACAGCGAGGGATTTGTTCTGGCATGGGATAAAACACTGCTGTCAGAGAAACTGCACAGCAAAGATAAGTGGAGATAAGAAACAGCTTTCTACCCTTTTCAAAGGGCTCTATTGTGTCACAAGGGCTGAAGAGATATTAACCATAAGCGGGGGTGGGGGGGAAAAAAAGGAGTTTTGCTGTCTGAAAGCTCCTTGGTTCTGGAATAGGGGAAGAAGAAAAGTGCTGAGGGACAAAGGTGGTGTGTAATCACTCAGACATCCATCCAGAGCAAACTGCTCCTTCCCTGTCTTCCACCTCCAGTGGATTGTTTGAGCTGGGATATCACACCCTGACCTCCCAATTCCAGCTCTTTCAGGCAGAAATCCTGAAAGAAAACTCCCAATCCACACTCTGCCTCAGAGGGATTCGTGCCCCTCCTGGAGCTGGCCAGCCCTGGCTCTGTTCAATTTTAGGAAGCTTCCGGGGATGGGAATTCCACCTCCTCTCTGTGGAGGTCACTCTGGTATTGCACTGCTCCCCTAACGTGAAGTTCAGGCACTGAATAAATCAGATTATGGGGTAAAACACTAAAGGGGGTTGTGGTTATCCTTGAGGGGTCTCATTGGGAATGGAAGTGGAGGAAGGAATGAGGTGGGCAGCCTGGAAATAGTTTGAACATTTTTTAACACCATGAAATAAATCTATTATGGCAGTGTGCATATTGAATAAACCTCTGACATTTTAACCAAGGGAATAAGTCTAAGAAAGTGTCATTACAAATAATGCTATTTTAGTTATTCAGTTTAAATATGAAAAGAAGAACTTTTGGTGTGGGAAATCATACTTTCATCCTGAGCTGACTGTTTGCATCTGTGGTTTAAATCTCTTTGCATGGTTTGGGGGTAGCTGTGAGCCAGGGAACACAGTCAGCCTACAAATTATGATGGGCATGGGTGTGGGGCTGAGTCACAGAACAAGCCAGTATGGGAAGGTTGGACAAAATTTCATTGTCATTCATTTTTTGGGGTCTTTGCATTCAGTCTGAGCTTTTCCACATAGGGATACAAAGGGTAGAGGGTGAATCCCTGGTGAAAATAAATAATCCTCCTTCCAGACCCCCCAATTTTCCTGTCGTGAACAGAACATAATCCGAAAACTAAAAGGTCACGTCCGTGATTAATGCCAAATAAAGAAAACAGATTCAGTTTTCTAATTCAATCAAAGTCAATATTTCCTAGTGAAAATACTTCCATTTCTCCATGCATGGATGTTGGTATGCAGAGTTTTCTCCAAAGGAGATGAGTTTAATTTATTTCAGACTGCGACAAGAGACAAGAAAAATCAGTTTCCATAACATGGGAGCATTGTGGAAGCTCCTGAAAGGAAGAAATAAAAGAACCTTGATTTTTTTTCAGATCTGTGACTCTGCAGAGTTTTTCTTTTTATAGTTTTTGTAAAGAATGGAAACACCTTGTGGGGAGAATTTTTTTGGGATTTCTTTGGTTTGTTTGTGTTTTCTAGTATTCAGCCACCACATAAATAGATTATTCATATTAATGCTTCTCCTAAGGACTGTTCCAGCATCTCTGCTTTTGACCTTCTAAGAGCTGGCTGTGCTGGAGATTTCCAGAAATGCTGGACTTTGATTGCTGTTTTCCACTGTCTTTCTTTACTTCTGATGCTGTTGAGTGAATGTTTGCTTTACATTGCTGTAATTTCCAACATAAATGCTGTTTGTATTCTTGCCGCCACACTGGAGCTGTTAAGGTGGGTAATTGCCCATGAATTTTAAACAATGCTGGCTGATTGTCTCTGTGGAAGAACAGAAACTGGCCAGGAAGAGGATTCTGTTCTTTTCTAATTCCATCTGTCTGCAGGTGATGATCTGTTTTTAGCTGGAGCTGAAAGGTGAGCCTCGTCCCACACCAGGCACTGAAACATAAATGCCTTTTAAAAACACACAGGTGCTTTTTTAGTAACCACAGAGCTCTTTTTAGCCATTAAGCCACCATAAACCACATGAAAGTGCTCATAGGCCACTGTGTGATGCTTACAGTTTTAAAATATGAATTTAAATCTGTGTCTTATTGATACTAGAAAACATGAGGAGTTTTGTGTCCTGAAAAGCAGTCTGGGGGAATGTGTAATTTTGAGAAGCTTCACTTTTGCTGGTCAAAAGTCCTAAGTTTTAGATACTTAATGAAGTTATTAGTGTTTGGTAATTGTGTTTTGTGAAGGAAGAAGAAAGACTTTCATGTTCAAGTAAGGGAAATAAAATTATGTTCTGCCCCTGTGTATTGAAGGAAGATGGTGGAAATGAGAACATTCAATTGGCTTTTGTTGGCAGGGGGCCAGGGGCAAGAGGAAAGGAAATTATTTTAGATCCTGAAGAGACTTGGAGGAGCTGAAACTTGAATTTGGCCTCGACTGACTTCAGCAAAGAGAAACTGAGTTGTTTTCACAGATACCTTTGAGTTTTTAGGGATGAAAAGTTGCTTCTTCCCACTCCCTGCTTTTCTTCATTGAGAAGTTTTTGAAAAACTTTTCATCCTGAAAATTGCCTCAGGATTGTCCTTGCCTCAGGAAGTCCAACATATCCTGGATGTGTGTGTGTGTGGACAAGATATATATTAGATATTTATAAGTGTACACATTACTTCTGGGTGATATATTCAGAATTAATCATGTAGGGAATGACACAGACCTGCCAGGAGAGCTCACTGATTTATGATTCAGTGCTTCAGACTCTTCTGAGATGGTTTCAGTAGGAAGGAACAGTGGCTGATTGCATTTCCTGGGCAAGATTCCACACAAAGCCCGAGCTCAGCTTCAGGGAATTCTGGAGCTCAGTACCGCAAGGGAAATAAAAAATTAAATCAGTGTTGAGGAGCCACTCTCCTTTGTGCCTGCAGTGGTGGCAGAAATATTTCCTTGGAGGAGGAGCAGTGGAGGGAAGAGTTCAGAGTTTTTTAGGTGATTCTCAGCAGGTTGTTCCTGAGCTGTGCTCACAGTTTCTTATCTCAGCACCTGGAGAAGTTCTACTGATGGCAGTGAAGAGTTCTTCTGGTCTCTGATGGAAAATAATTAGTGATGCTCCTTTTGGTGATGCTGAGAAACAGCCTGAGAAGTGGAAATGTGTAATTTTCATTGTCTAGATTCATAATTCCCAGTGAATGGGTGTATTTATAAATGTTTTATTTAGTGTGGAACTGTGTGTCTATTCCTCTGTATGGCTTTATGTATGTCAGAAGGAGGTGAGTGTGGTTTTATTCTCATTACATAAATAAATGTAGTCATTCTCCCATTATTTTTTCCTTCAGGGCATCCTATTTTTCATATTTAAGTTTCTTCCTAAGCTCAGTTCACAGGATAGGAAGCAAATATTACATGTATGAATTTATGATTGCAAGTAACTGATGATAGGTTATATATATAATATTTAATAATTTGCCTATACCAACTTCTCCCACTCATTTTTCGCACACTTGATTATGATTCCTAATTGCATTTTCCCTTCTGCCCCATTTCCACATGAAAATATAAAACTTGTGGCAATGCAGATTTGGTTTAACACTGATTTTGCAGAGGTGTCAGTTGGGTGTCACTTATGGGGTTGTTTTAGGAACAATCTGGTGCTGTGCCCATGCTGTGGGGCTGATCCTGGGGACCAGAACACTCCTGAGTTTCCTTTTCAGTTCACTAAACCACTTTCCTTGGGTGCTTTGTGGTGGACACAGGAGCTGCATTCCAGGCTGGCTGTTTCTGACTCCTGAAATCCCTTTGCAGGCAATAGGTGCAACCTTGTCTAGTTCACATCTCAAAGAGAAGCTGTACAAATTTAATAACTCCTGGCCAATAATTCCCTCCCACTTTAGCAAACCCAGGGTGCCCTTTATAGCTGTACATGTGCCAGCTGGATTATTTGCATTCCACCTGCCTGTAACTATCCTCTATTTCTCGTCTGGATTTGATATTATTCATTTTTTTTTCTCCTCCTGTGATGCTGGGTAATTTTTGTGTGCTTTTTACTCTTCTGAGCCCTGTAACAACCTGTACAACACCCCCTTGCTCTGCTCAGGTGAGAGCCCACCTGCAGAGCTGCCCCAGCCTGGGCCAGCCCTGGAGGGACCTGGAGCTGCTGCACAGAGCCCAGAGGAGCTGCAGGAGGAGCAGAGGATGGAGCAGCTCTGCTGGCAGGAAAGGCTGGCACAGCTGGCATTGCTCACCTGGGCAGGAGAAGCTTTGGGCTGAGCTCAGGGTGGCCTTGCAGGGCCTGGAGGGGCTGCAGGAAAGAAGGAGAGAGATGATTTACAAGTGCCAGGACATGGGGAATGGCTTCACACTGGCAGAGGGCAGGGCTGGATGGGAGATTGGGCAGGAATTGTTCCCTGGCAGGGTGGGCAGGCCCTGGCACAGGGTGCCCAGAGCAGCTGTGGCTGCCCCTGGATCCCTGGCAGTGCCCAAGGCCAGGCTGGACAGGGCTGGGAGCACCTGGGACAGTGGAAGGTGTCCCTGCCATGGCAGGGGGGGCACTGGAGGGGCTTTGAGGTCCCAAACCAGTCAGTGCAGTGCACAACAAGTTTCCTCTCGAGGTAGCAGATGCTGCAGCAAGAAACTGCTGTGGGCACGTGGCACACAGCAGGTCTCTTAATGCCCTTCAAAGGCACTAATTGCTCTCCAATCTACATTTGTTGTCTGAGAGGTGAATCAATTTCAAAGTAGCAAATGCACTGAAATCGCCTCACTTCCAAGAATTGAAACCTTAGCTGATTTTAATTTATCTGAAAAGAAGAGAGAATATTATTCTAAAAATATTATTTTAAGTCTGAGTGCAATTTTCTTTGCTTGGTGGCTGAGTGCTGTTGTGACAGGTTCTTAGTGCTGAGAATATTTTTATTTTTTCTCATTAGACATTTATTTTCCATAAGCCAAGTCTTTAAGATGCTCAAATCAGGCTGCCTTTGTAATAAATTATTCTACGTGCTTCCAGTTCTTATATCTGACAGAGGAAAAAGCAGGAGATCCTTGTCCTTGTAACACAGAAAATATTGGATTTGTTTGCCAATTGATGGGTATTTTAATATCTGTAAAATGTGACTTGATTCAACCTAAGATCTGCAAAAATACTCCAATTTAAGTGGACTTACCTAAACAACTTTTAATTTATTCTTATACTGGATTTGATGCCAAAAACTGCAGATATGAGTGAGAAAGTGAAACCTGTTCACACTAAGAATTAAGGTTAAAGCCAAGATGCCTTCCTAACCAAGCCAACAGCTTTTATGAGGAAAAAGATTTTATACAACCACTGAATGTGATCACTTGGGGGAAAGGTGCTGTAGCTGCAACAGGAGTGATTAAAAGGATTATGTCAGATCTCTTTTGTTTCCTAAGTGCAGGGTCTAAACATTGAACCACTTAAACTCTGATTATTTCCCTCTTTTAAAATTCTTTTTCCCCCCTAATTATTACTTGGCTCTGAAGAAGCAACAGGAAGAAACCTGGCAGCCAGAACAAAATATTTCTATATTAATTTTCCATTAGGTTGTTTGTGACAGAGGAGTAAATGTGGTTTTTGCCATTTAAAAGGCAGCTACAGGTGGCACTCAGGGACATGATTTAGTGGTGGACTTGGCACTTCTGGGTGTGATTGATGCTCTTAGAGGTCTTTTCCCACCTAAATTGATTCTCTGATCACACATTTGTGTCTTAAATATGCTTTAAGGGGAGAGGAAAATGAACCAAGCTGTTTGAAATGTTTCATTAATGCTTCTTGAGGATGGTGATGGCACAAAAAGCATCTCAGGAACCTCAGTGCAGGTTGGCATCAGCTCCATCAACACTTTGGAGGTCACAGGGTTGGCAAATACCTTTAATTTCAGCTTACATATCCTTCACAGAAAATGTGTGAAGGAATACTGAAAGCAAAGCTGATAAAAATTCCAAAATCCCTTTTCAGGAGAATTAAACTTCCAAGGAAAGAGGGAGTTTCAGCTGTTCTCAGGGTTTTGGAGGCAGAGATTGCTTTCCTCTTTGTTTTTGCTGCCATTAGAAGGAATCTGAATCACTTTAAGGCTTGGTTTTGGCAGCATTTTGCATCTTTCTTTTGCAAGTATTGTCTTTGGGAATTGTCTCTTCTCGTGGCTGCTCCTCGTAAGCTTTTCAGGGCTGAAAGGTGATAAATGCTAAAATATTTCCAAGTGGTTTGTATCCAAATGATCTCAGTTCAGTTGTGGTGAATTTGACCAAAAAGACACCAAAAATCTGGAGCCAGGTTTCATTTAACATCCTTGCTCGTTCTTACAGAGTTCTTGAAATGGACAAATGTAGAAAATGGGTACAAATCTTTTCACAGATCCTTGTGCTACAGCCACAGAAATTCACTTTTCCAGGTATTTAGGGCTCTTTCCAGTAAAATACATAAATTAAGTTCAGGATAATATAAGAACATAGGTGACAATCCACGTGGCTTGACCACATCTGGGAGTTGCTCTCCTCATGAATCCGACTGATTTTTTGTGCTATGAGGAAGAGCAATTGGGCCATGCAGGAGAATCTTTGGGAAACATCTTGGATTGTACTTGTGAGGGGAAAAAAAGTACACTGAGAAATGCCTTACACTCGTGAAAAATGTAAAAAATAGCACCAGAAACTGTTGCAGCATTTTGCTGCTGTTTTGTGCACAAGGTGTGGTGTTTGTGGAATTCATTGCCCTGCCCTAGATTTAAAAGTCTACTTAAAACCTATTTACATAAAACCTATGTAAAAAAATATTTATGAGTGATAAAAAGGGTTCTTAATAATTGCAAGATGGATTGAGGGAGACAGAAGGGCTTTCAGTGGCAGATTAAGTGCTTTTTCAGACACTTTATCCTGTTGTTTTCACCTTCTACTGCATGTACTGTTTATTATTTTGTTTCAAGACAAAAAGGTTGGTCTCATCTGTGCACTTATCTTTGCAGCTCTGGGGTGGAACTGGGAGGGGAGTTCAAGGTGAAAAGTTTTCTAGAGCAGCTTGAGCTGAGCTCAGAAAGGGATTGCTGGAACTCAAAATTCCTTTCCTCCCCTTCCTTTGCCCCAGTCTGTGCATTTATCTGAAGGCATTTTGTTATTTCTCTGTTCATACAACTATGAACAGAGATTTGTTTTGAGGCAAAGTTCAGCAGAATTTTAGTAGTGGAAAGTATTCTGAAAACAGAGTGCTCTGAAGTGCAAGAAATTAAGTTCACAAACCTAAGCATGGCCTAGAAACAAGTTTTATATATCTATATATCTATATCTATATCTATATAGATATAAAACTGAAACAAAGTAGAAAATTATCCCAGGGGGAAAAAAGCCACTAAATGAACGATTTGTCCTCTGCTCACAGGTATACACTTGAACATAATCCCATTTAAGGTACACCACGGGGCATGGGGAGCTGTTGGAATGCAAACCTCTCCAAGTTCTTCAGAGAGAGAGATGAATGCAGGGGTTGAATTAGAGCCTTCAGAGAAATTAAGATATATTGAGCCACATAGATATGAAGTAGCAGGGTAAGTTTAAGTTTTAAGTAAGTTATAGTTTTAAGTAAGGAGAAATACGTTTTAAGTGCCTGAAGAAACAATGCTAGCTAGTAAAGGACCAGCTTAAAGTTCAGTAACATAGCCCTAAACACAACAAAAACATAGTAAAAAACATAACAAAAACATAGTAAAATATAACAAAAACATAGTAAAAAACATAACAAAAACATAGTAAAATATAACAAAAACATAGTAAAAACATAACAAAAACATAGTAAAAACTTTGCTTACGTCTCTAGAACAGATAGAACTATATGTGTAAATAGATAGAACTATTCATGTAAATAGATAAACTGATATATGTAAATTTTAAGTAAGAAAGCAGATAGTACATTTGCGTAAATAGATATTATTATAATTATTATAATCTATAATATATTATTATTATGGCATATAATATCTATATTATTATAATTATTATAATATATGATAATCAGATTATTTATTTAAATATATGCATTTCTGGGAATAATTCATTATTTATAGAATTAATTTAATTAATTGATACAATTAATTATATAATCAATATAATTAAATCTATCTATTAATTTAATGTATATAACTAAATCTATATTATTAGCTAAGAATGGACACTATTTTCATACTACTTTTGCACATTAGAATTAAGTTCAGATTGGTTTAGAAAGAATATTTTAGAATTGTGCTTTTATCTGATTGGTTGTTTTGTGTATATAAAACCTCCTGTATTAGAAGGATCTTTAGGTTTTAGCTAAAAAAATAGCATTTAGCTTTAGCTTTTAGCACAGACTTCAACACCTTGTACTCTTTGCCTTCAAGACTGATGCATTCATGCAATAAACAACCTTATATCAACCAACAGCTGCTCGTGCCTCCTTGAAGACCCCAGACCCAATTACAGCCTCGACAGGGAGCAAAATCCAATATTCCTCAGCTCTTGTGCCTCCACGTGAAGGCTGATCCCCCTGTTTGCAGTCTTGTGTAAATGTTGTGTGTTGAACTGAAGGGCTAACATAAAGTTAGCAGCCCTGGGGAAGAGAGAAGCTGAGGGCATTTTGTTTCTGCACAGACAAAGTGTCAAAATCTGACTTTACTGCAGGAACCTTTGTGCTGTCACAGGTGAGCTGAGAGCTGCAGTGGCTGTGGTGACATTGGAAATTTGTATTCCTTGCTATGGATTCCACTGGAAATTTGTATTCCATTGGAAATTTTTATTCCATTCTATTCCATGGATTCCATTGGAGATTTGCATTCCATTCCATTCCATGGATTCCATTGGAAATTTGTATTCCATTCTGTTCCATGGATTCCTTTGGAAATTTGCATTCCGTGCCATGGATTCCACTGGAAATTTGTATTCCATTCCGTGCCATGGATTCCATTGGAAATTTGCATTCCATTCCATTCTATGGATTCCATTGGAGATTTGTATTCCATTCTATGGATTCCATTGGAGATTTGTATTCCATTCCATGGATTCCATTGGAGATTTGTATTCCATTCCATGGATTCCATTGGAGATTTGTATTCCATTCCATGCCATGGATTCCACTGGAAATTTGTATTCCATTCTGTTCCATGGATTCTGTTGGAAATTTGCATTCCATTCCACAGATTCCATTGGAGATTTGTATTCCATTTCATTCCATGGATTCCATTGGAAATTTGTATTCCATTCTATTCCATGGATTCCACTGGAAATTTGTATTCCATTCTGTTCCATCTATTCCATTGGAAATTTGTATTCCATTGGAAATTTGCATTCCATTCCATTCCATGAATTCCATTGGAAATTTGTGTTCCATTTTATACAATGGAATGCAAAGTAGAAGTAATGCTGAGTAACGAAGGATGATAACATTCCCAAAGCTACTTTTCTGCACATAAAATCACAAGAATTGGAAAAGAGCTCCAGCTGTGCCCCACGCTCACCTTGTCCCCAGCCCAGAGCTCTGAGTGCCACGTCCAGGAATTCCTGGGACACCCCCAGGGATGGGCACTCCCAACCCCCCAGGGCAGTTCCCAGGCCTGAGCTCCCTTTCCATGGGGAAATTCCTGCTCAAGTCCCACCTGGCCCGGCCT
Organism: Vidua chalybeata; assembly: GCF_026979565.1. NCBI lineage: Eukaryota > Metazoa > Chordata > Aves > Passeriformes > Viduidae > Vidua > Vidua chalybeata. The sequence continues at coordinate 18,563,817 of NC_071541.1, read as the reverse complement.
GAGGCCGTTCCCTCTCCTCCTGTCCCTGTTCCCTGGGACTGGATCCCAAATCCCCCTGGCTGTCCCCTCCTGGCAGGAGCTGTGCAGAGCCACAGGGTCCCTCCTGAGCCTCCTTTTCTCCAGGCTGAGCCCCTTCCCAGCTCAAAATGTGAAAAACCCCTGACCCGTGGTCCATTTTTGGGTGTAGGCCCTTGGGGGCTTTGTCTACTCTGAATGTACCTGAAGGCCCTTCAATAAATAGAACTGCTTTTTATTCCCTTAATTCAGCCTGGCCTCTGATTTTAGGTAGCCCAAAAGGCATCACCTCAGCCTCTCATGGTCTTACATCATCATTTCATCATTCCACTTTGCAGCTCGTGCTCTAAATCCAGAATATTTATGAACTAGGACTGTTTTTTCTGAGCATTGTCCTTGCTCTCCCCCAGTAAATTAGCAGGGATAAATCACCTCTCTTTTCCAGCCACAGAGCTTTGGGCTCCCACATTAATGACATTAATTTCCTTCCTGAGAGCCCTCCAGTCCCATTTTCTTCCTGGGCATTGTGAATCAGAACAGGAGCAGAAAACAAATGAGCCCTGGGTTTGTCCCCAGGGAAATCATTGTGATTTCTTTGACAAAAAGTGATCTCCTAATTCTGCTGGGTCACAGGAAAGGTGGAAATGTATTTCTCTGCATTAATTTGGGTAGCTAATTCTAGAATGCTCTCATTTATCTAGGCGTGCACGGAAGTGGCTTTGAAGGGTCACTAATTCCATCAGGTGCTCATGAAGCACCATCATAGGGCAGCAAACTGCCCCACAGGGTGCTGCTCTCATTTCTTCTGTATAAACACATTATTTCCTAGGCAGTACAAGAAATTATCATTATCATTATAATTGTAAGACCTCATCACCAGCAAATACTGAGAATTTTTAATTACAGGCATGAAATCCCTCAGGTCAATCTCTTACAATAGAATTAAATCAGGTATATAATTCCCTTTTATTTGCTTTCATGGAACTGAGGCAACATCTTTACAGGAAAAGGAGTATTTTTACAGGATTTTTACATCTTTACAGGAGGATTTTTCCCTTTTTCCATGAGAAGAAATTCTTTGGTAATGCTCTGTCCAGACTGAGATGATGTAAAATTTACAGGAGCAAATTACTTGTTTGAAAGATCTACACAATAAATACATAAAATATATCTCTGTAAGTGAATATACATTATGGAAATAATCAGGAAAAGCTGAAATAAAGTAATACTCCTGGTCAGAACTGCATGGAAGCAGTTTTGCTGCTGTTCCCACTTTGAATGGGAACCATGCCCAGTGCAACACAAATCCTGTCCCAGAGTTACCTCAGGATCTGTAAAAATCCACAACTTATCCAGAGATTGTGAC